>NC_050099.1:157502720-157805750 GCF_902167145.1 Zea mays | reverse complement strand
AACGGGCGGGGTCGGGCGAGGTCGCCGAGGTCGGGGGAGGGGCGGGCGAGGCCGCGGGAGGGAGGCCGGGCGGGGGAGCCGGGGACGGGCGCCGAGCGGGCGAGCCGGGCGCCGCCGGGGAGGGGCCGAGCGGGGAGGGCCGAGCGGGGAGGCCGGGACGGGGCCGAGCGCCGCCGGGGAGGGCCGAGCGGGGCCGAGCGCCGCCGGGGAGGGCCGAGCGGGGCCGAGCGGGGGGGGAGGCCGGGGACAGGCGCCGAGCGGGCGGGCAGGGGCGCCGCCGCGGGAAGGGGCCGAGCGGGCGGGCAGGGGCGCCGCCGCGCCGGGCAGGGACGGGGTCGGGCGCGGGCAGGGGGAGAGGGAGGGCGCGCGCGGGGGGAAGAAGAGGAGGGGGAGGGAGAGAGGAGAAGGGGAGGGGAGGGGAGCTCACCTCGGGGTCCAAAATCCGGTGATCGCCGTCTCCAAATCCTAGGGCACCACGGGGAGAGAGAGGTGGAAGAGGGAGAGGAGAGGTTGTTGCGCGGGAGATCCAAATGAGAGAGAGAGGAGAGGATGGGGGCTCATAGGGGGGTTTTGGGCGCCAGGGGCGCGCAGGCCGGGGCGGGCCGGGCCGGTTGGGCTGGGCTGGACTAAGTTGGGCTAGGCCGGGCCACTTCGCGGATCGAAAACCCACGACGAGCGCGACCACTAAACGGAATTAAATCGCGAACCGAAATCCGGAACGGAACGAGACGAACATTCAACATCAGACAAAGAAATGTGCTTCGGCATGATGCAACACCCATGAGACTTAGGTTTTGTTTTATACATGACACGGACACCTGCCGCTATACTGGTTTGAAATTGGGAAGAAGGAGCAAACGGGGAAAGAGAAAAGAGAGTAACGCCCGAATTTGGTGAGAGAAAAGAAGAAAAAATTCTACCCCCAAATTCAGGGCGTTACAACCACCACCGAGAACAACAGACAGCCGACGATACGGACGAGACCAGGACACCCGGAATCGAGTAGATCGAATGATTTCTCGCCGGAACAGCGGATAGGATGGAACCGTAGAGCCCTCTGTTTCTGCGTTTCCCCTCGAGAGAGTACAGGGGAAGGGGATCCACACTACCGGAATCGTGTTCTTTGCCGAGTGTCTAAGACACTCGGCAAAGGCTATTTTACACTCGGCAAAGGCTTTGCCGAGTGTAACACTCGGCAAAGAACACTCGGCAAAGATTTCATCGGCAAAAGGTTCTTTGTCGAGTGCTTTTTTTCGGACACTCGGCAAAGACTTTGCCGAGTGTCAAAAAGCACTCGGCAAAGAAAAACACTCGGCAAATTAAGAATCGAAAAAATAAAAAAAAACAGCAAAACATTTTTTAAATTCTAGGAATAACTCTCCAACCCTACCCTATTACCTTACCCGTTGTCCTATCATTTTCACTATTATTTTGAATCAAACTTATATGTTTTGTAAATGGTGAGATTCGAACTCACAACCTATCTCTCGCGCATACCCTCCTATACCACTACACTACTACACCAATTATGTTTATATTACGTTTCCATTCCCCATGTACTATAACAAATCGAGAGTAATTTGATTATTTAAGGCACTAAATGAGTTCATTTGAAAATGTGACCAACTATAAAGTTGCATAACTTTTTGAGATCTAAAAGTTTTATTTTAATAGTTTCTACATCCGAGACCGTTTATAAAATTTGAATTTTAAATTTAAAAACTTCACACGAAATTTTCAATGATAAGATGATTTCAAATCAAAAAATTGTCAACTACAAAGTTTCATTACATTTCAAGACCTACAACTTTTATTTTGGCGGTTTTTCCATCCGAGACAGTTTGAAAAATTCAAATTTCAAAATTCAAACATAGTTTTGCATAACAAGATGATTTCAAACTAAAACATTGTCAACTACAAAGTTTCATAACTCTTTAATACCTACAACTTTCATGTTGGTGGTTTTTTCTTTCGAACTCGTTTTCAAAATTCAAATTTTAAATTTTTTAAATTCAGACGTAGTTTTCGTTGACAATATGACTTCAAATGAAAAAGTTGTCAAATATAAACTTCTATAACTTCTCAAGATCTACAAAGTTTATTTTGGTTGTTTGGTAATTTGTTTATCTCAGATGATGGTTCTAACAATATGCACAAATTCTATACGTCTCTCTCGTAGTTTCATAAACTACGAGAGAGATATAGGTTTTATGAACAAATTTATTTTTATTTTGTCATATGAAGAAATGTTCAATATATAAATTGTACATCATGATGAGTTATACAAATTTGTAGTTGAAAACTTTTTCATTTGAATTAATTTACTACTTTAAAATGTGATTTTTAAATTGTCTTTGCCTAGTGTTGGAGAAAAAACACTCGGCAAAGAGCTCTTTGCCGAGTGTTGTATTTGTGACACTCGGCAAAGAGCTCTTTGTCGAGTGTCAAAAAAAGACACTCGGCAAAGAAACTCTTTGCCGAGTGTCAAAAATAAAACACTCGACAAAGAGCTTCTTCGCCGAGTGTTTTCTTTTACCGAGGGTTTTTTGCGTGGCACTCGGCAAAGAGCTCTTTGCCGAGTGCCCGAAATAAAACACTCGGCAAAGAATTTGGCACTCGGCAAAGAGCCGAATTCCGGTAGTGCCACTTAAGGAGCCGAACGTGAGACTGTTACCGAGAAGAGGGGAGCCATCAGACTGTTACCGAGAAGAGGGGAGCCATCTGAAGTCGTGGAACGAGGAAGCAGGAGAGAACGGAGCAGCGGTTGCCGCCGCCGCCCAGCCGTTTGCTCGGCCTTATGCCCGCCCCCTTCCTACGGTCTCACGTGAAGGCATCGAAACGCCCACGCAATGCCTCTCTGCCGGCTGGGCCGCTCGGCCACCAGGCCTTGTAGTGGTCCAGGGTGGTAATGGATCGTGATCCAAATAGTTCTTCACAAAATGTCAAGGCCCTAAATAAATTATAGTTCAAAAATGACTAGAAATAAAGCCCGATCCTAACCCGCTTCGATCCTTAAATCTTATAGTGCAAAAATTATAGCCCATTGTCAGCCTTAGGTCCAGTTGGCTGGCCACATGTTTTGTTCATTTCTTTTTAAAGAAAATAAAGGGAAAATCACCTCAAATGAACAGCAATTAATTTGCGCATCCATGACGAGATCCGAACAGGAACAGGCCCCGTACGTCCTGACGACGTTTACAATAAGACCTGGGAAATGGTGTTTCAGTGTTTGATACACTGTTTGGATTTAATGACAGGAACAGCGTGATACATGCATCCAGCGTCTAGCCACACTACATGCATGCACCAGAAAGCATCTGGTCACCATAACGTACCAGCATACCATGCGGCATGCGCCGACCCCAACTATGCATCTTTACAAATACAAATATATTAAATGTCCAGTATCTTTTGTAGATTTAGTTGATAATATAAATATAATCTCTATCTGTACAGCTTATTTGACCAGTTTTAACTTTGCTTGCATGCGTCCAAAGCTGCGAATGCGAGCACATTCACAATATACTGCGCGCGGTACGGAGACGGACGTGTGCATCGTCCTCCCGTCCGGCGGCGTGGTACGGAGTGCTCGGCCGGCAGCCGCCGGCCACCGCCGTGGTTTTCGCCGCAACGACGAACGAAAACCCTGCACCGCTGAGAGCATCGGATGCATGCATTGCGTTGTAGGCGACGTTGCGCATGCAGTAGATTCAGAACACGCGATCGACAAGGAAATGCCTACACAGTATGCCAAATTAAAGCTGGGTGCTAGAACACTCAGCTCTAATCTCGTCACACACTTCTAGCTGATCGGTTTACTGAATGCATTCTGGCTATGTTCCTTTAGGTCTGGTGGTTTGGTTGTCTGATGATTGTAAACTGGCATCCCCAGTATGTGTTTGAACATTGTTATATGCTTTCTTAAAAGCAGAGTAAAATCTCGTTTCAAAAAAAATCTCATCACACACTACAAAATTATTCGTCTAAATGATACTGATCTAGGAGTGCTAGGCTACCAGCTATCATCAATGGTCAAATAATGGACCGATCGGCACATGCATATGCATGGACAGCATAGTGTGTTGTCGATTGGTTGATGGTTCATGCATGCACCATCCCACTGCACAAAGGTTGCACTGAAACGTACCCATCGGTCTTCTTGTTTCTGTGGGGTCAATGCATGAAGGTGATTGAAACCTATACTAGTGGGCATATAAGACAGTTCGAGGATAGGAAGCCAAAGAGACATAGTTGCTGTTGCTGATGAGAAGGCACATATATAGGCATAGATAGAAGCAGATGATCAGATACATCTCCTAATAAGCGACATCTGCTCTTGAGGTTGTTTCCAGCTTCGATGCGACAGGCAGAACTTGTTTAAAATTGTTAAATGTTCAACTTCTGCCATGTCACTGGAAGTATATGGTCTAAGAATTATGAAGCTGGACATGGCGCCGCTGATCCTGAAAGGGAAACTCATAGGATGAGGAGTCGCTATCTGAGCTACTTGTATAAAGCGCACATGTCCATGTTCATGGTATCTTGCACAATTAAGCTCTCCGTTCGCTACATAATACGTGTGGAACGATGAAAGCTCTTGGTTTTATTAGCGGAATGTGACCTAGCTAGCTCTATGTTGCTGCTCACAAGCCTCCTCAACGACTAGGATACATCTAGAACCAACCCATTATTATGCTTGCATCTCGTGGCACTAGTAGCTTGCGGTCTGGCTAGCTGATGGTTGTTCTCTTGTTATATTACTCTTTTTTATTGCCATCACCTAGCCAGCTTAGGGTTAGAAGGATCGTTGAACCGCTATTGGTGATTGTTGTCGGCTCGAGTCAAGCTCTTGTGAGGGTCTCTGTGATCATCCCCGTGTCGAAGATCGCAAAGAGAAACTCTAATGAAATGCTCATGGCCAGTTGGAGTGCACCACTTTGTTGATTCTTGCATCACCCAAGTTTTGGGTAGAGCTTGCCGTGCTAGTTATAGCACATAAATAAGGATGTAGATTATCTAAAATATACCGAACTTTGAGGATAAATCTTGTGTCTTTACTAACACTGGTTAGTTTGCAAACTTCAACCTTGCTCTTTACATTTGTATCTTGTGGTTGGTTGTGTAATATTTGCTTGTGTAGCTTACTATTGTAGGTTAACTTAGTTTAGTAACTAGTTGTTAGTTGCTTCTATTAGAAGCTCTCAAGTGTAATTAGTTCTAACTAGTAGCTTGTTGGTGTTGTCATCTAGTGCAAAGTATTTTCAATTATAACCTCGGTTGTACTAATCAATTTTGTACTAGTATTTGTTTTTTGTAAAAAAATAGGCAATTGATCTTTTAGCCATCTAGATGCTTATAACTACCCTTACTCCAATGTTGGTCCCTCCCCTGGCAAACTCCCTTTCTCTGCGGGTGTGATCCCTTCTGCTGCTGCAGTGGCCCTCTTTTAGGTCCTCCACTCCTGGTGACGGCACACTCCTAATTAATGGCCGAGATCATCAATGACGATAACAAGGAATAAATATAATATCGGTCGTTAACTACTACAATAAATTTGATTGCTATGGTGCTATAATAAATTTGAATCCCTCTAGGTCCAAATTATAAGTTGTTTTGGACAAGATTTGAGTCTACCAATAGTTGTTTTGTTATTTAGTTTGAATTGTAATAGTCATATGCATTGGTTTATCTTAAAATGTACTTTTACAAATAAATGTATGAAGAGTTCATTTATATATTTTTAAAAACATTTCTCTAAACTATATTTTGGAGACCGTGTTGTTGGTTTAAAGAGCTTAAAATTTCGACGTGAAGGGAGTATCATTTGAATAGTATTGTTGGAGTTAAGAAGGAAAAAATATATAGTATCAAAATAGGTGGCTACCTAAACATGTAAGTAGATGATTTATTTTGAGTTGTGTTGTTGAAGATGGTCTAAGTGTACATACATATCAACATATGTTGCGAGCGCCTGATTCACAGAGAGGGAAAAAATATCTAGTCATGGCACATGGAAAGCTGAAGCTGCGGTTGAGGCAGATGTGGACCGAGACCGACTGAACCAGAATTGTTATCAGTGGCCCGCAATTTTGCAGATGTTTCTGAACTCGAAAATTGTACGACAGCCCGCTGGAGATATGGCCCAATTAAACGGCCCACGGCCGCTTACAGCTACGTTTATGCTAACCTAACCTTAAACTAAGGCCTACAACCAACGTCATACCCAAAAAAAACTCAGCCCAGCACGTTGCCGCCTCCTGCTCCCGATTGACGCCCTCCTCTGTTTCCGACCAGGCAACGGCGCGCCGCAAGGTCGCCGCCGGCGTCGTCGACCGTTAGTTTTCCGACCTCCGTAACTGGCTTCCGCCTCATCCTAGGGAGGGACATACTTTTGCTTGTCCAAGGTTACGGCGGGGAGACTGTGCGAGCTTGGCCGCCTTGAGCGGCGCCGTGTGGTGGTGGAGGTGCCGCCGGCAGATGATCACATCAACGATCTGTAGTATGTTCGGGCGAAGGCAAAGACGCCACCCTTCGTTCAAAGCCTTCGCCGTAGTCGCTGGTCTGACAGAGACAAAACGGGCAGGGACACCCTTCGCTCCATTCGGCACCAGACGAAGGCGTGCGACGACGCCTTCCTGCGGCGCGGCCTCGGTCAGCTCTGAGGCCCACGGGTGATCTGGCCCATTGTAACGGGCCCTGCGTGGCCGCCTTTATGTTACGGGCCTAATTTATAAAGGCATGCTTGTAATTACAGCTTGTAACCCTGCTTTATGGGAATATTCTGGGGATAAACTAGGTGTCTGAGGGCACATGCGTCCTTAACACAAGGCGCTGGGCACTCAGATACCTATAAATACCCTCGCACAGTGCCCGTGAGAGGCTAGATTAACAGAGCTATTGCCCCCGAGCACGTAACCCTGTTGTCGCCACTGTTCACCCTTGTTGGCCTCCTTGCTGTTGAGAGCAAGTTCCAACATAGTACGTTGCAAGAATTTTCAGGCATGCCATTGCCATGCGTGACGAATTTGGCTGGCCGTACCGACCAACGATCCTGCGGATAACCATTTTGGCTGGCCCACGGAACATTGGCAAGGCTGGCAACCGGCAAGCAAGTCGTATACAGCTAGCTATACATCCATCACACACAGCTCCCTGACTCCCATCCCATGCATGTGAAATACTTCAGCCAACATCATTTGATTATTCATTTGGTTTTCCAATTGCATCGCGGTTTCACCTTTCCTGTCAAAATGTTAACCGGAAGCTTTTTGTTTAGGTGCTTATGTTTGGATTTCGATATACTCCCACAGTCCCAAAACAATATCCTTTTTAAGGTGTTACATTAATTAATGGATCCAGACAATATTTAATGTATATGGATTATATATGTGTCTAGATTTATTATTATTATCTATTTTAACATGGACAAATTAAAAAGAGAAGACGCTAAAATGGAATATATATATAAATAGGACAAAGGGAGTAGAAGGTAGCAATGTAGCATTATTCTTTTAGGGCGGTCACAAATACTTGACATCCTCGGTCTCCGATAATGGGTTCGACTAATCTCTACAACTATTAAGACCTAAATGTAGACTGCCCCCGCCCGCTACCGCACGGCTCCCGCGTGAAACGCCCGCAGCGCACACTACGCGAATCCCGCCGCGAAACGCTCGCCTGCCTACGCCGCGAATCCTGCCGCTACCGCACGCCCGCCCGCGAGAACCGCCTCCGCAACACCCTTCCCCAAACCCATTCTCCCCACGCGCGGCGCCTCCGCAACAGCAACCGCCGCGCCCGAGCCCAAACCCAAACCCAACCATGACGTGCATGCCGGCTGTGTCTGCCCCATCCGTCCTCGCGCCGGCCCCGGCGTCGACCCGCACCCACCTCTGCTACTCAACGGAAATGCGACGCGGCGCGCTCTCCCTCCGTCCCGCCCGCGCTATCCCCACGTTGAGGCTCGGCGGCCACCGCGACGCCCGTGGCGCTGTCGTCGTCCGCGCCACTGCGGCAGAGGTATTTGTGGCTACGGGCACCTACAGCGCTCCCCGAGGCCAAGCGCGTTGTGACAGACTGCCGGTGTTTCGCTGCAGGGAGCCGTGGAGCTGCAGGCCAAGGTGACGAGCAAGTGCTTCTTCGACGTGGAGGTCGGCGGGGAGCCTGCGGGCCGCATCGTCATCGGGCTCTTCGGAGAGGTCGTACCTAAGACCGTCGACAACTTCCGTGCGCTCTGCACTGGTGCGTACGCTATGGATTGAATTTGAATCAGCGCTGGTCACAATAGTTTTACGAGTCGAATTTACCGAGCATTGCTGCTCTTTTGGTTGCGGCAGGTGAGAAAGGGTACGGCTACAAGGGCTGCTCCTTCCACCGGATCATCAAGGACTTTATGATTCAAGGCGGGGACTTCCAGCAAAACAATGTAAGCATTTTTTACCTCTACGCAATTGGTCTGAATGGCCACTGCAGATTTTGTTAAATATTCCTACAACTGAAGAAGATGTGAGTAGAATTGAAGTTCCTATTCATCATTCAACATAGTAAATCATTGCTGACAAGTAACAATAGAATGAACACCAACATGGATGGAAAACCTGAAAGCAGGACAAAATCAGTTAAGATTTTTTTTTTTCTGCCAAGACATCCAGTCTGTTAAGCTCGGCCATATAAAGTTATATTGCACCTATTGATTTGCATACTCGCTGCAAGTCTCCTAATAGTTAAGTATCATGCCTTGCTCAAAAATCAGTTTATTAGTTACGGGATCTACTATGGATTTTAGGATGACTATCACCAGTCAATGGCAATCATATGGGGCACATGTTTATTGGCATATGGGTTTAAGATATAGAACTAGAACCTATATTTCCAGTGCATCAAGCCCTCCACAATCCATGGAATTTGTTGAGCCTGTTTGGATCGGATTCATATTGTTTCTATGGACAAAAAAACTTGACCTGCGGGGGGTAAGACAGCCCCCGGGCATTGTATTAAGAAGAAGACCTTCTCACACAGGTCAAGAAAACCCCCGAACCCCTGCCCCACCCATACACAGCGGCATCGAAGCCCATGTGAGAACGACCACGACCGGGGCTGAGCCTTAGACCTGTGCTTTGACGTGGGACAGACGAGGGGATTTTTTTAACCACAGCCTGAAAATTCGCTCCCACGGGGAGTCGAACCCAGGACCCGAGGAGTGCTACTCAGACCACCTAACCAACTCAGCTAGAGGCCCTTTCGCTTGTTTCTATGGACAAGCTTGTGGAACATTGAACATTATCTCATATTCTCATTCAATGTCTATTAGGCTATCTCTCTGTACTATAATCGCACTTTGAAGTTAGCATCCAGCTATCTGCATTGGATCACTAATCTGTACTAACTATTAAGAGGGCAGTGTAGACTGCCCCCGCTTGCGAATCCCACCCGCCACTCCGCCTCCCACGCCTGCGAATCCCACCCGCCGCTCCGCCTCCCCCGCCGCGGAACCCGCACCCCGCCTGCGGAGCCGCTCCTCAATCTCCCATGAATAGCCTGCCACTCCTCCAGCCAAATCCTCGCATGCGTCCCTCGTTGTCCCAACTGCTCCATCCGCGCAGGCCATCCGCATGTCGCGCATGGCGGTCGCACCTCCCCCTCCACGCCGGAGCACGCGCCCAACGGCGTTCCCCTCACCCAACTTTCATCCCCAACTATCCCGCCCATCGATTTCGCCCCATTCGTGCAGGCCAGCCACGTGCCGAACAACCACCCCGCCAAGCGCAAGCCCCGCCGCCGCCTGGAAGGAGGAGGACAAGCCCCGCCGCTGCCACCCTCGCATTGCCAGCCCCCGCCCACCGCGCCCACCCCCGCACCGCAACTCCCACCGCGCCCGCCGCTGAGGCAGCGCGCGCCCCCTCCCCAACAGACGTGCACACCAACGCTCCTCTGTTCCATCCCACTGACCAGATCCACCACAGCCTCACACGTCTAGCCATGCCAGCGCCGCCGCATTCAAAGCTACCACAACGTGTGTTGTGCAGATTTGGGCAACCGCAGCTGGGCGTTCTTCGTCAACTGCGACTTCCTCTAACTTGCAGACCTGGCCAACCGCGTCGTCGGCGCTGGTGCTGACAGCATTGTTGTGACCTGTGTTAAGCACGAGTATCAGCCCGCCGAGGTCACCAAGATGGATGGTGCCATCCAGAGAGTGTATACGCGCAAGAACTGGTCCTCCATGGTGCTCTGCAACTGCAGCCACCCCAATAATGTGGTCCCGCTCACCTCGGAGATCGTCAGCGCCCAGACCGGCACGTTCCTCCACCTCCTGCCTGGCTCGACGATGACGAGATCAGGGAACTGTCCTTCACCTGAAACTTCCTCATCGGTCACAACTAGATTGACTCGGCTGATCTGGCCACACGCCCCAGGGCCATCCACTATACCTCCGACGGTTTCAATTTCTGGTTAGTACAGAGCAAAGATAGGTAGCAGTACTCAGATAGATGTCTCCATGTTTTTTGTTCTCTGATAGCATTTTCCTATATAGAAGCACACTCAGGCTCTAGACGCTTCATAATGCACTCTGTTCATTCTTCTCAAGCACTGGCCTCTTTTTTGTTTGACTATAAAATGTTATTAGTTTATCTACCTTTTGTCCATCAGACGTAATACTTGACAACTGTGTTCTTACCATTTTATTCAAATCTCCAAGGAGCCATCAACTTCCTTTATCTGCTTTACAGATTTACTACCTTGTCATTTGCATAGTGGCAAAGTTGAGCGTTGATTGTTAATATAGATTATTTATTCATGAACTTCAATGGTTAAAGTCTAAATCCAAACTTCTAATTCTTAACATCATTTCACAGTAATGATCATTTACTACATTGTCATGTTTTTTGTTGAAGGTTGTGTGGTTTAGATATGCTTGTTTGCTCGTGTGTGGACTAATAATGGACTGAAATACTAACAACTACACTAGCTGATAGGTAGTTATGAATTTGTGGATAATCTGTTTGTTTTGTTAATATGTTATTACCGCCAAACTGTTTAATGATTTCAGTGTTCTCTGCATTGTCATATGTCAAAAATTGATTGGTGTCTGTAATAGGGTAGTCAGGTGGTGGCTATAATTTATTTTTTTGCTATAATTTTTTTTCTTGCTATATCTTCTTTTCTATTTATTAACCAGAAAATTTAAAAGCCGACAAATATGTATCCTAATTAATCTAAATTTAAACCTCACTTGTCGGCATATCTCGATGTGAGCATTCAAGATTACCCTTTTCAGAATCATAGTTGGCAGTACCATTTCTGTTATAATATCCTTTGTGTGGAAATTAAAGTATGCTCCCGAAATTCCCAAATTTGAGCGCAGTTGTTATAATCTGCAGGTGGCCGTGTGCGTCTGGGTTGTGCTCTGTCGGCCTGGCACCCATGCGAGTAGCGGTGCGAGCAGCGGTAGTAGCCCTGCTGAGCCCAACTCCTGCCTCTCTGATCGCGGTACGCTACCTACGCTTGATATTGTTTGTGGGTTGAAAATTCAGCGATTATTAGGCTCTGCTCGATTCGGTGCTTCGTTGTGTCCATGGGGGGTTTTGAGCAGGGCCTCTGGAGACTTTTGCGCAGCGAGGAGGTCGGCGCTGGGACTTAGATTCATGGTGCTCCTAATACACGTGTTGTTCGTTGGCGCTGTCTTCATCTTGTCTCCGGTCTCACCATTCCCATTTTATTCTCTGCGTGTTGCTGCCTGTTCCAGGGCGACGGTGGGCATGCTGCTCGGCGGCGAGGACATGCACAGGTTCCCGGTGCGCTCCCCGCGGATGGACCGCGACGACCTCATCCGTAGTCCCGCCGCGCGGCAGATCGTGTCCAACTACTTCGGGTACCCAGAGCACACGCCGCCATTATTGGCACCCCTGCTCCGCTTGTTCCGTTTCGTTTCCACTAGCCGTCCAATAACGTTGCCCCGCCATCGATGGACCGAGCAGCATGTTCGGGCCGATGTAGGACGTGCGCATCCCGTACCAGCAGAAGCGCATGTTCGGCTTCGTCACCTTCGTGTACGCCGAGACGGTGAAGGCCATCCTGAGCAAGGGCAACCCGCACTTCGTGTGCGACGCGCGCTCGTCAAGCCCTACAAGGAGAAGGGTAAGGTCCCCGGCAGGTTCAGGTCCGTTCTCCCTTCTTCTCTGTTGCATTGCCCATTGCCTGCCTGCATGCATCGCATTCTCATCCACATCCGCACTTCTCTTCAGTCACATTGCAATTGCACTGCACGTTGGGTTGCGTTGCTTGTTTGTTTCGATAGCTTCAGTTGCCACCTAAAAAAGCTTCTTTTTTCGATTTTATCATTTTGTCTGGTTACAGGAAGCTGCAGCACGCGCACCATGGCGGAGCCGAGTTCGCTGGTTGCGCGTCGCCCACCGGATTGCTGGATTCCAGGGACCCCTACGCCCTCCTGCTTCTTTCAAGTGCCCAGGTAAACGTTCTCAGCAACTAGCTTAAATCTTTTCTGCGTGCTGTTTCTCTTATTGCAAGCAATTCATGTGGGGTGAGCAAAAGAAATCAAAGATTATTGTTTTTTTGTTGTTACATCTGTTCGGAATTTCTCCAGGTTTTCTCCTGAGCATGAAGCCATTGGGCTATGATGTGTGAGGTGCACAGAGCAAAAAAAAAGGGGAGGGCCCCCTCCATTCCTCTAATCTGGGAGTAAGTGTCAACAACAACCCTCCTTGTGCCTGTCTTTCTGATAGTGCTGTAACCATTAATAATAAGCTAGCTGCTGCTCCCATGACCATGATGCATGTTTATGCCAGCATAGATCCTGAATCATGATGGTCATAATCTGTGTGTTGACGGGCTGTTGTGCGCAGGGGAATACTAATATGGCTACATGATGGCTGGCCCCATCAACCGTGCGTAGAGAAGCTTTGACAAAGAAAAAAGAAATACCTTTGGAGAGGTGTAATCTTCTTCAGAGTGGGAGAAGGAGGGGACAGTGAAGACAGCAACAGAGAAGAAACAAGTCCAGGTTGTTTTTTTAGCTCTTAGGCCTATGATAAGTATATGATAGTAAGTGAGTGAGTAGTAGGCATAATTAGTAGTAGTAGTAGTTAATTAGTAGTTGCTGCCAGTGTTAAGAAGGTGATGAAAAGGCACACTCCGGCTCTCTTCTATGCTCGTTTGTGGCATGGATGGATCTCTCACTGTTGCTATGATATGTTGTTTGATTTACAATATCGTGTGTATAAATATTTCATGTTTTTCACTTTATTTGATTTGCGATACCACACATATAACGATTTCATATGTTTCCCGTGGCAACGCACGGGCATAGACCTAGTAATCTATTAGAAGTCGGACAATCGATAGGCCTGGAACATTTAGTTTGGAACCATGAAAATTATGTACGTGGATTGTTGTTGTGAAAAAAAATATACCAATTGAATTTTATAAATAGTAGCATGTGTGTATACGTCGCAACGAACCGTAATATATATAGAAAATAGACTCCACGTCATCGCCTAACGTGAACTGTGTTCTAATTCATATGAGCATATGGGTCACGCCTTGATCACGTACAGAACATCCGAAGCTATAGCTTGCCGTTTGCTTCAGTCTCCCTGGGAGAAGAGAAGAGAAGACGTTGAAAACGCTAGTGCTCACATCGTGGTGGACGTGGTTGAAGCGAGAGCGAATTGCTTCCTTATCTCCGGGCCGGCTGATGGGACGGACGGACGGAGAGAGATGGGGACTGTTTGTTTCGGCTTCTGAGAGCTTCTGGCCACCAAAAGCTGTTGCGGACTGCCAAACGCTCAGCTTTTCAGACAGCTTCTATAAAATTCGTTTGGTCAAAATCATCCAAAATCAATATAAACACATAATCGGTTGAGTCGTTGTAATAGTAGGAATTCGTTACTTTCTAGATCCTGAGTCTTATAAAAAATTTTATCTTCCTCCACACGTAATCGTAATGATATCCAGATTCTCTTCACAGCCAGATTTTTAGAAAAACTGATCAGAAAAAAGCTGAACCAAATAGGCACATGGTGTGACCTCGGAGGAGGATTCGACTGAAGCCGCGAGATCTGATTTGATTACATGCGGCGCTCCCTCTTCGCCTTGACCGGACTTGAGAAAGACAGAGAGAGAAGAACTCGCTGCTGTTTGGGGGCTTGACTTGCAAGGGGTACTTGCTCTAGTTCAGTTACCACTTTGTAGTTGCTCTAGTTCTTGTTACAATTACAACTGCATGCATGGGTTCCTAGTCGTACACTGCAAAACCGATGGATCCCAGTCATCCAACAGGGTTGTTGCCAAGTACCGAAACGTAAATCTAGAGTTGCGTCATGTCATATATGTCAAGGTGAATCTAGAGTTGTATCTGCAGGGAAGGTTGAAGAAGGCCCACGACGGTTCCGCTCACGAGGCCGGCAGCACACACAGCTAGCTAATAATAGGCAAGCCAGACAGCTAGTATAGAAGAAAGACATGCATGGGCTCTTGGGCCAACTGGACGGACGGACCTCGATCTTGATCTGCCAGTCATGTGCTGAAAGATTCCACACATCATCCTCAACTGCAGACGTGCCTTGCCATTGCCAATCATTCTGCGTAAAGCGATAAGCTAAACAACCATTGGTGCGTGCGTTGGCAAGCAGCCTGGCACGCGTCGTCATCTCTGGATAACGCTGGGGGGCAGGAGGAAACCTAATCTCCGGAAATTCAATTCTAGTGGTGGCTGGGAGGAGGAGCCACCGGTCACGGCCTCAAAAGTGTTAACCACTGCATTACAAAAAGCGTGTGGTGGTGTTGCGGGGTCGAATTGAAGCTGCTGGCTGTTGTCACGGAGTTGTATGAAGAAAAAAAATGCCGAAGATTCTCGCCGTTTTGATGATAAATTTATCTGAGCTGAGCATGAGCATCACAAAAGCACAAATTAAACCTACCTTTTGCCTGCTCCTCATATCGGACGTTAACAAAAAGGAAAAAAGGAAGAAAAAAAAACCAAAAGGATCTCGATGACCTCCATGTCTGGACTCACCACATGGAAGCTGCTGCTGTTGATGCACGGACCACGACGCACCACGCACGCTATAGGTAGAGATGGCCAAATGGGCGGCACGGCCCGAACACGACACGGTTAGGGCACGACCCGTTTGGCCCGTTTAATAGCCGTGTCGTGTCGGCACGGCACTAGTGCCTAAGGTCAGGCCCAAGCACGGCACTAAACCTGCTTAGCCGTGCAGTGTCGGCCCGTTTAGGCCGTTTAGCCTATATAGCCCGTTTAGCACTACACCACAAAATTTTAGTCAGATATTCATAAACACAGTTAAAACATACTAAAATAGCTAATATTGAACTGTTTAGTGCAATGACTGACTCATTAAAAACATATTTAGGTAAAAACTCACTCTTATGAGAAAACCCTAGATAAGAAAAAAGAGTACAACACACAGCTAACTAGTCGTGTTTGGATCTAATCATGCATAATCGTGCCTAACCGTGCCTAGGGGCTAATCGTGTCGTGCCCGTGCCGGCCCAGCGTGCCTGATGCTCAGCCCAGGCACGGCACTACCTATCGGGTCGTGCCGGCACGGGCCCGACACCAGCCGTGTCGTGCCGTGCCCAGGCACTACGGGCCGTGTCGTGCTCCGGGTCGGCCCGATTAGCCCGGCACGGCTGGCCATCTATAGCTATAGATGGCCAATAAGCACGAGGCCCGCGAGCCCAGCACGAAGCGGTTTGGGCCCGGTTCGAGCCCGGCACGACCCAGTTCTATGCAGGTCCGGACCGGCCCAGCACGAATAAGCGGGTCGGGCTCGACAGAAAACTAGACACGGTAGGCTAGCCTGACACGTTCCGTTTACCTTTAAGCATGTTAAGCCCGCTTTTTTGCACTACAACGTGCTTTTCGACCCGCTTTTTTCGTGCTAAACGGGCCGGCCCGTTTAGGCCGATGCAGGCCAGGCTCGGACACACAGTCTTAGAAGGCCTAGCCCGGTTTCGTAACCGTTCCTGACGAGCTAGCAGGCCCAAAACGGGCTGGGCTTCACCGGGCCCGGGCCGGACGGCCCGTTTGACCATCTCTAACGCACGCTAAATGCTGTTTTACTTCGGCTCATCAGCCACACAGGTTCCATCTTTGCGCCACCTGAACTTCATCAGCCCGGTCCCTCGCTGAAATCGGAACGGGAATACTAGCTAAAGATTTCGTATCATCTGTTAAAGAATATCCGAAAAGAAGGTAAGCAAATGGCTTGGTGGTCTAGTTAAATCATATGCTCAAGTCGTTGCCACCGCCGCCCACGGCCCACCACCGATGGTACTACCACCACCACCATTTTGTCGCGGTTTTTTCAATTGCTGTACTGACGCAGACGTAATGCATGGGTTTTACTATCCTCGCGGAGCCACCGACTTTCAGAACGAAAGGCGCTCATTTGGTCCGCGTCGCCATCGTCGTCGTCCCGCGCGAACTGTGTAGAATGGCAGGCAAAGCTGATTGGACGGGCAGGCAGGCAGGGCGGCAAAAGAGCGCCGCCGATGACGATGGATACGAGCTCTAGCTATCTCCCACCATTGGATAGAGAGCAATAATGCTGATTGCCAGCCACCACACGACCTGCTACACAACCAAAAAAAAAAAGGCTTGGGATGCAAAACCATGCATGCTCAAGTGATGCTGAAACTTCCATCTCGATCTCCCATGTTGCGCTTGCACAAACGGAGAGAGAGACGGCCGGCGGGGCTGCATTTGAGACGAAACTCCGTCCCTGCTTAACTTGTTCTTCCCTGATTGACCAGCCGACGACAGATCCCCCAAGCATTCTGCAAGAACATGACTTCTGATAGGTTTCAGAAGAAGAAGAAGAAGAAGAAACGCGAGGCCCAACGTACGATCGACTACACATGCACGTTGAGATAGCTAGCTAGCATATATATCCTGCAATTAAACTGCAGCCCATCTGCTGGCACGTACGTACTTGCAGCCGTTCAAATGTACAGTTGACAAAAAAAAATGTTTAAGCGCGCTACACTACGCATGTGATAACTTATCCTCCAATCAGTGTTGTCATGTTGCATTATATTGGTATATATACAGTGTACCCTCAGTCCCTCACATGGACGCTCTCCACAAAAAAAAAAAAGTTCAGACTAGCGACAGACACATCTGAACGAAGTTTTGGTGCGCGCGCCTGCTCTCGGCCGGACAAGCTAGCTATATAGTAGCAAGTAGCCAGTACCAATCATGCATGGAATAAAATGTTTTGTGACGATTATCCCCGCACCGTCCAGAGTACTCTAACCCACAAGTTGAGGCCGCCCTGCAGCCCATCAGACGAGGACGCGCGCGTGTATAAAAGCTGACTGGACTCCCAGCGTCTGTCAGCGAAGCCGAAGCAGCAGCCAATTCGCTCGAGTTCAGATCGAGCGCGCGCCAAGCAAGTCTTCCGGCCGGCCGCGAAGAGCGCAATCAAGCAAGACAAGATGGTGAAGCTCGCCTTCGGAAGCGTCGGCGACTCCTTCAGCGCCACCTCCATCAAGGCCTACGTGGCCGAGTTCATCGCCACCCTCCTCTTCGTCTTCGCCGGCGTCGGTTCCGCCATCGCCTACGGTGAGTAGTACTGTAGTAGTATACCTGTTCCATCCAGCCATGCATGCTAGCTCAACACGCACGGACGACGTACGTGAAGCCTTTGACTTTGCGTGCCTCAATGCACGCTGAACCTGAACAATAGTCAATAATAATCCCTTGTCCATGTTCCACACACATGCAGGGCAACTGACGAATGGCGGCGCGCTGGACCCGGCGGGCCTGGTGGCGATCGCGATCGCGCACGCGCTGGCGCTGTTCGTGGGCGTGTCCGTCGCGGCGAACATCTCGGGCGGCCACCTGAACCCGGCCGTGACGTTCGGGCTGGCCGTGGGCGGCCACATCACCATCCTGACGGGCGTCTTCTACTGGGTGGCCCAGCTGCTGGGCGCCACCGTGGCGTGCCTGCTCCTCGGGTTCGTCACCCACGGCAAGGCCATCCCGACGCACGCCGTCGCGGGCATCAGCGAGCTGGAAGGCGTCGTGTTCGAGGTCGTCATCACCTTCGCGCTCGTCTACACCGTGTACGCCACCGCCGCCGACCCCAAGAAGGGCTCGCTCGGCACCATCGCGCCCATCGCCATCGGCTTCATCGTCGGCGCCAACATCCTCGCCGCGGGGCCCTTCAGCGGCGGCTCCATGAACCCCGCCCGCTCCTTCGGCCCCGCCGTCGCCGCGGGCGACTTCGCCGGAAACTGGGTCTACTGGGTCGGCCCGCTCGTCGGCGGCGGCCTCGCTGGCCTCGTCTACGGCGACGTCTTCATTGGCGGCTCCTACCAGCAGGTCGCGGACCAGGACTACGCCTAATTTATTCACCACTCCATCTCCGCTCTGGATGAATGGATTCAAAACCGTCGTCGTTTGCTTTTGCTCCTCGCCACGTTCAATTAATGGTTGTGTATGCATGTATGTGCCAATATGATGTGCCTTTGCCCTGGTCCATTCATTTCCCTTTCTTTTTTCGGGGTGAAATAGATGTAAAGATCTCGTCTTGCCTGCCGTACTCGCGCTGTGTTGGGAAAAATTGGTTTTCGTTCCAAGTTTGTTTACGCATGGATTTCTTGGCTCCTTTATGGTTTTGATTCACGTCTGCCCCGTAAGTCTATTTCTCAACGGGAATTTCATGACACTCTTTCTAACACTGTCATCAAGAGTATAATAAAACTGATAATAGAACAATATCTTTTTTAAATATAAAATTTCACTTTATTTTAATGTAATTTTTTACTTTACCATTCCATAGACTAACATATCAATTAAATGTTGCAACTAAATAACCAATATAAATTAATAAAAAATATGTGAAGTTGAAATAAATCATTTTTAATGGAGGTTCCTGGTTTCCAAGAACTTAGAAATGGGTTGGCATGGTCTTTTTCCATATAAAACCTATTCCTCGTAGATACTAGTATGTTGATGTATCACACTGTTAAATAAACCACCGTAAAACTTTCACTAATAATAGCCTAATCGTTACGGATGCAATCGTGGTCATCCAACGGTGACTACCCGCGCAAAACTTTCCTAGTATTCGCCAACGTTATTGCGAGTTACGGCATACTCACCGCAGCGAATGTTTCTTGACTTTTTTATGCTCACGCCGCACGTGACATCCGACGCCTCGTAGCTGATGGCCACCGCCGTGGGCCGTGGCCCAGGCTTTTCGCGCTCTTGGTTGCGGCGTGTCCATGAACCCCGTGCCGTCAGTTTGGGCCGGCCATCGTCAGCGGGGACTTAAATCGTGTACTGGCCGGCCCGTTGGCCAGCGTGGCACTTTCAGCGCTGCAACAGCACGTGGTCTGGACTCTGGAGTCTGGACTCCCCTGTGGCCCTAGCGCCCTGCAGGCTGTTAAAGTATACTCAATGATAACGAGATTGAGAGAGAGACAAATAACAGCGATTAGTCTTTATTGCAGGGGAACACTGGATTATATACAGACTGCAGGAGTACTCCTCCAAGGGGTGCGACCCTTGGGTAGTAACCCATCGGATGAGTTTGATCACATGTGAATGTTTCGCAACACTCCCCCTTGATCAACCCAAATCCCTTTGATCATTTGCAAGTCGTCTTCCAATGTACCATCTCCTCAAAAACCCTGTGGGAAAAAATAAGGAGTACACAGTGTCTTTTGGATAATGAGAATAATCCCATTTGAACTCCAAAAGAAAAATATGCTTGTAATCATCATGCATAAAAACCCCTGTGGGAAAAATCAATGATGAAGCATATAGCTTAGTTGATATTACCTCGTTAAAAACTTTGGATGAGAAAACTTCAATAAGGCAAAACTCATACAAAGAAAAGAGTGTAATATGATGGTACAAAACAGGTCGAATATTACGGAGAATTACTCCCCCTGATCTTTGAAAGCACTTAAGTCTTCTCATACCAATCACCTCAACACATTTCTGAAAACGTTGAGTATGGTAGAGATTTTGTGAATAGGTCAGCAAGATTATCACAAGACTTTGTTTGCAAGATGTTAATATTTCCATTTTCCTGTTTTCATCTGAACAACACAAGCTCAATTATCCTTATGGATAATGGTCAATGGTTCAATTGAACCACAATACGACATTGTTCTCCAATGGACCTCTAGCCCAAAGAACAATAATATATCTATAGTCATCATCTCAAAAACCCCCGTGGGGAAAATAAATGATGAGACATATAACTCAGGCTAATATTTCTCCAAGATAATCTAGTCAGAAAATCTGAGAAATTAACATATCAGCCGAGTCTCCTTAAAAACCCAGTGGGAAAAATAAGGAGAGTAGTCATACTCTATTGTTGATCCATTTGAACTTTTATGGAGATAAACTCATAACCTAGTTCAAATACAACAATAGCTATGTCATAATATATCATCCTCGAAAACCTCTATAGGAAAAATAGATGATACGACATAGGCCTTGTGTTGATGTTGCCTCGTTAAAAACTTTGAATGAGAAACCCAAACAGGGAAAAACTCATGCAAAGAAAAGAGTACACCATGATGTAGAAACAAGTTCTTCCGATCAAGAGAAAACTCCCCCTGATCTTTGCAAAACACTAAGTCATCTCATACCTACTCTCAAACACACTTAAAATGTGGAGTACGGTAGAGACTTAGTGCGTAACTTGTTTTTCATCTAAACAACACAAAGTAATATTATCTCCATAGATAATAAGGTCAATGATATAAAATCATGACCACCACATACCCTCAGTATGTAGTATATCATTCTGTACAATCCCACGAAGTGTGCTACAGAATGATTAGTGTAAGTGACCATTAATCTCTGTCGATTGACATTTATCAAACAGTAGGTCCAACTTACTAGAAGTATGTCATTGATCTTGTACCTGGGGATCTTCTATAGATATCCAAGATCAATATATCCAAACATAAGGAGAGCATGAGTACACCTGGAGATCATAACTCGATCTCATGTGTTGTTAGCTAGCAAATCATTGCAAAGCAATATCCGGCCGGATGCTCTTGCAAGGTACTGAGAGCACCTAGAGGGGGGGGGGTGAATAGGTGATCCTGTAAAACTTCAAAACTTAAGCCACAAAAACTTGTAAGTGTTAATACAATTATGGCCAAGTGGCTAGAGAGGAGTCAAAACACAATAACCACAAGAAATCAATCACAGAGATGACACGGTGGTTATCCCGTGGTTCGGCCAAGTACAAAACTTGCCTACTCCACGTTGTGGCGTCCCAACGGACGAGAGTTGCACTCAACTCCTCTCAAGTGATCCAATGATCAACTTGAATACCACGGTGTTCTTGCTTTTCTTTTCTCAATCCCGTTTGCGAGGAATCTCCACAACTTGGAGCCTCTCGCCCTTACAAAAGATGTTCACAGAGAATCACGGAGCAAAGGAGGGATTAGCAACTCACACACGACACAAAGATCACAGCGAATACACACACACAAGACCCAGACTTGAGCTCAAGAGACTAGCACACTAGAACGGAGCTCAAATCACTAGAATGTCGAACAAGTGCGCAAGATGATGTGTGAGTGATCAAGAGTGCTCAAGGAATGCTTGGATATCTCCTCCATGCGCCTAGGGGTCCCTTTTATAGCCCCAAGGCAGCTAGGAGCCGTTGAGAATAAATCTGGAAGGCCATCCTTGCCTTCTGTCGTCGGGCGCACCGGACAGTCCGGTGCACACCGGACACTGTCCGGTGTCCGATTTCTTTCCTTAACAGGCGCAGCCGACCGTTGCCAACCGTTGCAGATCTGGCGCACCGGACAGTCCGGTGCACACCGGACAGTCCGGTGCCTCCTTCCGACCGTTGGCCAGACCACGTGTCGCGCGCAGATTCCGCGGTCGACCGTTGGCTCGGCCGACCGTTGGCTCACCGGACAGTCCGGTGCACACCGGACAGTCCGGTGAATTTTAGCCGTACGCCGTCGGCAAATTCCCGAGAGCGGCGTCTTCAGGTCGAGGCAGCCTGGCGCACCGGACACTGTCCGGTGCACCACCGGACAGTCCGGTGCCCCAGACCGAAACAGCCTGTTGGCTGTACACAGCCAACATTTTCCTCTTCTTCTTCTCTCTGTTTCTAACACTTAGACAAATATATTAGTACACAAAACCAATGTACCAAGGCTTAGAAACATACCTTTACTTGTGATTTGCACCTTGTTTATCCATGGGCATAGATTCACCTTTAAGCACTTGCGTTGGCACTTAATCACCAAAATACTTAGAAATGGCCCAAAGGCACATTTCCCTTTCAATCTCCCCCTTTTTTGGTGATTTATGCCAACACAACATAAAGCAACTTGAACAAGTGCAAAATCACTTCAAATAGAACAAATTTGAGTTTTATTCAATTTTGGCATATATGGATCATCCTTTGCCACCACTTGGTTTGTTTTTGTAAATCAAACTCACATCTCTATCTCTAAGTCAAACACACATGTTGAAGCATAAAGAGAGTCATTCCAAAAAGAGATTGATCAAAGATTTCAAAAACTCCCCCTAATTCCCATAATTAATACTTCTCCCCACAAGAAGCCAACTTTTGACAAAAGAGACAATGCAAGAGTTTTGACAAAACAAAAAGCTCTATTTCACTATTTTCAAAATATACTTCTCCCCACAAGAAGCCAACTTTTGACAAAAGAGACAATGCAAGAGTTTTGACAAAACAAAAAGCTCTATTTCACTTTTTTCAAAATTTCTCAAGTGGTAGCTGATCCATTTATTGCTTTGGCCTTTATTTTCTCCCCCTTTGGCATCAAGCACCAAAACGGGATCAACTTTGGCCCTTTAACCCCATTGCCTCACAAAAATCTTCAATAAGAGCAAATGGCAATAAGAGTACGTGAGATGAACTTTGAATAAGTTACCCTCTCATCGGAGTGCAGTGGAAGTCTTTCATGGTCCAAGTCCACCTTTTCCCTTTCAATTCTCCTTTGAGACTAAATCAAGCAAACTCAAGCATATAGTTAGTCTCAAAGGTTCAAGTTGTAACACATCTCCCCCTAAACATGTGCATCACTTTGCAACGGACTTGTGAGGTCCAGGGAGTGTTTGTACAACTTGAGCACCAAAATAAGCAACAAAATGCAGAATGAACATGGTCAAAGGCATAAACACATGTATGCTTCAATTCAATCCAAGTTCCGCGAATCTAAGACATTTAGCTCACTACGCAGCCTGCAAAAGGTCTTCTCATCTAGAGGCTTGGTAAAGATATCGGCTAGCTGGTTCTCGGTGCTAACATGAAACACTTCGATATCCCCCTTTTGCTGGTGGTCTCTCAAAAAGTGATGCCGGATGTCTATGTGCTTTGTGCGGCTGTGCTCAACAGGATTTTCCGCCATGCGGATAGCACTCTCATTATCACATAGGAGTGGGACTTTGCTCAGATTGTAGCCAAAGTCCCGGAGGGTTTGCCTCATCCAATGTAGTTGCGCGCAACACTGTCCTGCGGCAACGTACTCGGCCTCAGCGGTGGATAGGGCAACGGAAGTTTGTTTCTTAGAGTTCCATGACACCAGGGACCTTCCTAAGAATTGGCACGTCCCCGATGTGCTCTTCCTATCGACCTTACATCCAGCATAGTCGGAATCTGAGTATCCAACCAAGTCAAAGGTAGACCCCTTTGGATACCAGAGCCCGAAGCAAGGCGTAGCAACTAAATATCTTAGAATCCGCTTCACCGCCACTAAGTGACACTCCTTAGGATCGGATTGAAATCTAGCACACATGCATACGCTAAGCATAATATCGGGTCTACTAGCACATAAGTAAAGTAATGACCCTATCATTGACCGATATGCTTTTTGATCAACGGACTTACCTCCTTTGTTGAGGTCGGTGTGTCCGTCGGTTCCCATCGGAGTCTTTGCGGGCTTGGCGTCCTTCATCCCAAACCGCTTTAGCAGATCTTGCGTGTACTTCGTTTGGGAGATGAAGGTGCCGTCCTTGAGTTGCTTCACTTGGAACCCAAGGAAGTAGTTCAACTCGCCCATCATCGACATCTCGAATTTCTGCGTCATCACCCTGCTAAACTCTTCACAAGACTTTTGGTTAGTAGAACCAAATATTATGTCATCGACATAAATTTGGCACACAAATAAATCACCATCACATGTCTTAGTGAAAAGAGTTGGATCGGCTTTCCCAACCTTGAAAGCATTAGCAATTAAGAAATCTCTAAGGCATTCATACCATGCTCTTGGTGCTTGCTTAAGTCCATAGAGCGCCTTAGAGAGCTTACACACGTGGTCGGGGTACCGTTCATCCTCGAAGCCAGGGGGTTGCTCCACGTACACCTCCTCCTTGATTGGCCCGTTGAGGAAAGCGCTCTTCACATCCATTTGGTACAACCTGAAAGAATGATGAGCGGCATATGCTAGCAAGATTCGAATTGATTCTAGCCTAGCCACAGGAGCAAAAGTCTCCTCGAAATCCAAACCTGCGACTTGGGCATAACCTTTTGCCACAAGTCGAGCCTTGTTTCTCGTCACCACCCCGTGCTCGTCCTGTTTGTTGCGAAACACCCACTTGGTTCCCACAACATTTTGCTTGGGACGAGGCACCAGTGTCCAGACTTCATTCCTCTTGAAGTTGTTGAGCTCCTCCTGCATGGCCAACACCCAGTCTGGATCTAGCAAGGCCTCTTCTACCCTGAAAGGCTCAATAGAAGAGACAAAGGAGTAATGCTCACAAAAATTAACTAATCGAGATCGAGTAGTTACTCCCTTGCTAATGTCACCCAGAATTTGGTCGACGGGATGATCCCTTTGAATCATCGCTCGAACTTGGGTTGGAGGTGCCGGTTGCGCTTCTTCCTCCATCACAGAATTATCTTGTGTTCCCCCTTGATCACACGCCTCCACTTGAGGTACCTGTTCGTCATCTTGGGTTGGGGGGTGCACCATGGTTGAGGAAGAAGGTTGATCTTGCTCCAAGTGTTCCTGTGGTCGCACATCACCAATCGCCATGGTGCGCATAGCGGTCGTTGGAACATCTTCTTCATCTACATCATCAAGATCAACAACTTGCTCTCTTGGAGAGCCATTAGTCTCATCAAATACAACGTCGCTAGAGACTTCAACCAAACCCGATGATTTGTTGAAGACTCTATACACCTTTGTATTTGAGTCATAACCTAACAAAAATCCTTCTACAGCTTTGGGAGCAAACTTAGAATTTCTACCCTTCTTCACTAGAATGTAGCACTTGCTCCCAAATACACGAAAGTAAGATACATTGGGTTTGTTACCGGTTATTAGCTCATACGACGTCTTCTTGAGGAGACGATGAAGGTAGACCCTGTTGATGGCGTGGCAAGCCGTGTTTACGGCTTCCGTCCAAAAGCACTCGGGGGTCTTGAACTCTCCTAGCATCGTCCTCGCCATGTCGATGAGCGTCCTGTTCTTCCTCTCTACCACACCATTTTGCTGTGGTGTGTAGGGAGCGGAGAACTCGTGCTTGATCCCTTCCTCTTCAAGAAACTCCTCCACTTGAAGGTTCTTGAACTCGGACCCGTTGTCGCTCCTTATCTTCTTCACTTTGAGCTCAAACTCATTTTGAGCCCTCCTGAGGAAGCGCTTGAGGGTCCCTTGGGTTTCAGACTTATCCTGCAAAAAGAACACCCAAGTGAAGCGGGAAAAATCATCTACAATAACTAGACCATACTTACTCCCTCCTATGCTCAGATAGGCGACGGGTCCGAAGAGGTCCATATGTAGCAGCTCCAGAGGCCTTGATGTGGTCATCACATTCTTGCTGTGATGCGCTCCTCCCACCTGTTTACCTGCCTGACAAGCTGCACAAGGTCTATCTTTTTCGAATTTAATGTTAGTCAAACCTATCACGTGTTCTCCCTTTAGAAGCTTGTGAAGGTTCTTCATCCCCACATGTGCTAAGCGGCGATGCCACAGCCAGCCCAGGCAAGTCTTAGCCATTAAGCATGCATCTAGACCGGCCTCCTCTTTTGCAAAATCAACTAAATAAAGTTTGCCGTCTAATACACCCTTAAAAGCTAGTGAACCATCACTTCTTCTAAAGACAGACACATCTACATTTGTAAATAAACAGTTATATCCCATATTGCATAATTGACTAACAGATAGTAAATTATATCCTAGTGACTCAACTAAAAACACATTAGAAATTGAGTGCTCACTTGAGATTGCAATTTTACCTAACCCTTTTACCTTGCCTTGATTCCCATCACCGAATATGATTGAATCTTGGGAATCCTTATTCTTGACGTAGGAGGTGAACATCTTCTTCTCCCCCGTCATATGGTTTGTGCATCCGCTGTCAATAATCCAGCTTGAACCCCCGGATGCATAAACCTGCAAGGCAAATTTAGGCTTGGGTTTTAGGTACCCAACTCATGTTGGGTCCTGCAAGGTTAGCACAAATATTCTTAGGGACCCAAATGCAAGTTTTGTCTCCTTTGCATTTTGCCCCTAACTTCCTAGCAACAATTTTCTTATCCTTTCTACAAATAGCAAAGGAAGCATTTACAGCACAATAAATTGTAGAAGGTTCATTCACTACTTTCCTAGGAGCATTATGAACTACATTTCTCCTAGGCATTTGGTGAACAACATTTCTTCTAAACACATTTCTACCATGCATAACATGAGAACTAGAAGCAGTCATAGCATAAGAGTCATAAGCATGTGAATCAAAAACATCATTACCTCTAAAAGCATTTCTAGAGTATCTCCTATCATAGTACATGAAAGCATGATTCTTCTTAACACTATTAGCCATAGGAGCCTTCCCTTTCTCCTTGGTGGAGATAGGAGTCTTATGGCTTGTTAAGTTCTTGGCTTCCCTCTTGAAACCAAGCCCATCCTTAATTGAGGGGTGTCTACCAATAGTGTAGGCATCCCTAGCAAATTTTAGTTTCTCAAAATCACTTTTGCTAGTCTTAAGTTGGGCATTAAGACTAGCTACCTCTTCATTTAATTTAGAAATGCAAGCTAGGTGTTCACTATAAGCATCAATGTTAATATCTTTACACCTAGTGCAAATTTCAACATGTTCAACACAAGAGTTGGATTTATGTGCTTCTACTAGTTTAGTATTTAAGTCATCATTAATGCTCTTTAATTTAGAAATTGAATCATGGCATGTAGACAATTCACAAGCAAGCATTTCATTCCTCTTAATTTCTAATGCAAGGGATTTTTGAGCCTCTACAAACTTATCATGTTCTTCATATAACAAATCCTCTTGCTTTTCTAAAAGTATATTCTTTTCATTCAAGGCATCAATTAATTCATTAATTTTGTCTATCTTAGATCTATCTAAGCCCTTGAACAAACATGAATAATCTACTTCATCCTCATCACTAGATTCGTCATCACTTGAAGAAGCATAGGTAGAGTTGCGAGTACATACCTTCTTCTCCCTTGCCATAAGGCATGTGTGACGCTCGTTGGGGAAGAGGGTTGATTTGTTGAAGGCGGTGGCGGCGAGTCCTTCGTTGTCGGAGTCGGACGAGGAGCAATCCGAATCCCACTCCTTTCCAATATGAGCCTCACCCTTTGCCTTCTTGTAATTCTTCTTCTTTTCCCATTTTCCACTCTTCTTTTCCTGGTCACTATCATTATCGGGACAATTAGCGATAAAGTGACCAATCTTACCACACTTGAAGCATGAGCGCTTCCCCTTCGTCTTGGTCTTGTTGAGATGCTCCTTGCGACCCCTTAACGCCGTCTTGAAGCGTTTGATGATGAGAGCCATTTCTTCATCATTAAGCCCGGCCGCTTCAATTTGCGCCACCTTGCTTGGTAGTGCCTCCTTGCTTCTCGATGCCTTGAGAGCAATGGGTTGAGGCTCATGGATTGGACCGTTCAACGCGTCATCGACGTACCTCGCCTCCTTGATCATCATCCGCCCGCTTACAAATTTTCCAAGAATTTCTTCGGGCGACATTTTGGTGTACCTGGGGTTCTCACGAATGTTATTCACCAAATGAGGATCAAGAACGGTAAAGGACCTTAGCATTAGGCGGACGACGTCGTGGTCCGTCCATCGCGTGCTTCCGTAGCTCCTTATTTTGTTGATAAGGGTCTTGAGCCGGTTGTATGTTTGAGTTGGCTCCTCCCCCTTATCATAGCGAATCTCCCAAGTTCGCCTTCCACCAACTCCATTTTGGTGAGCAAGGTAGCGTCATTTCCCTCATGAGAGATCTTGAGGGTATCCCAGATTTGCTTGGCGTTATCCAAGCCACTCACTTTGTTATATTCATCCCTGCATAATGAAGCTAGAAGAACAGTAGTAGCTTGTGCATTCTTATGAATTTGCTCATTAATGAATATAGGACTATCCGAACTATTAAAGTGCATTCCACTATCTACAATCTCCCATATACTAGGATGGAGAGAGAATAGGTGACTACGCATTTTGTGGCTCCAAAATCCGTAGTCCTCTCCATCAAAGTGTGGGGGCTTGCCGAGTGGAATGGAAAGCAAATGTGAATTTGAACTTTGCGGAATACGAGAGTAGTCAAAGGAAAAGTTAGAATTAACCGGTTTCCTTTGCTCGTAGTCGTTGTGGTCGTCGTCCTTTTGGGAAGAAGTAGACTCATCACTGTCATCGTAGTAGACGATCTCCTTGATGCGCCTTGTCTTCTTCTTCTTCCCTTCCTTCCGTCTATGAACCGAGCCAGAGTCGTTAGGCTTGTCATCTTTGGGCTCGTTGACGAAGGACTCCTTCTCCTTATCGTTGATCACGATTCCCTTCCCCTTAGGATCCATCTCTTCGGGCGGTTAGTCCCTTTCTTGAAGAGAACGGCTCTGATACCAATTGAGAGCACCTAGAGGGGGGGGTGAATAGGTGATCCTGTAAAACTTCAAAACTTAAGCCACAAAAACTTGTTAAGTGTTAATACAATTATGGCCAAGTGGCTAGAGAGGAGTCAAAACACAATAACCACAAGAAATCAATCACAGAGATGACACGGTGGTTATCCCGTGGTTCGGCCAAGTACAAAACTTGCCTACTCCACGTTGTGGCGTCCCAACGGACGAGAGTTGCACTCAACTCCTCTCAAGTGATCCAATGATCAACTTGAATACCACGGTGTTCTTGCTTTTCTTTTCTCAATCCCGTTTGCGAGGAATCTCCACAACTTGGAGCCTCTCGCCCTTACAAAAGATGTTCACAGAGAATCACGGAGCAAAGGAGGGATTAGCAACTCACACACGACACAAAGATCACAGCGAATACGCACACACAAGACCCAGACTTGAGCTCAAGAGACTAGCACACTAGAACGGAGCTCAAATCACTAGAATGTCGAACAAGTGCGCAAGATGATGTGTGAGTGATCAAGAGTGCTCAAGGAATGCTGGGATATCTCCTCCATGCGCCTAGGGGTCCCTTTTATAGCCCCAAGGCAGCTAGGAGCCGTTGAGAATAAATCTGGAAGGCCATCCTTGCCTTCTGTCGTCGGGCGCACCGGACACTGTCCGGTGCCCGATTTCTTTCCTTAACAGGCGCAGCCGACCGTTGCCAACCGTTGCAGATCTGGCGCACCGGACAGTCCGGTGCCTCCTTCCGACCGTTGGCCAGACCACGTGTCGCGCGCAGATTCCGCGGCCGACCGTTGGCTCGGCCGACCGTTGGCTCGGCCGACCGTTGGCTCACCGGACAGTCCGGTGCACACCGGACAGTCCGGTGAATTTTAGCCGTACGCCGTCGGCAAATTCCCGAGAGCGGCGTCTTCAGGTCGAGGCAGCCTGGCGCACCGGACACTGTCCGGTGCACCACCGGACAGTCCGGTGCCCCAGACCGAAACAGCCTGTTGGCTGTACACAGCCAACATTTTCCTCTTCTTCTTCTCTCTGTTTCTAACACTTAGACAAATATATTAGTACACAAAACCAATGTACCAAGGCTTAGAAACATACCTTTACTTGTGATTTGCACCTTGTTTATCCATGGGCATAGATTCACCTTTAAGCACTTGCGTTGGCACTTAATCACCAAAATACTTAGAAATGGCCCAAAGGCACATTTCCCTTTCAGGTACAATAGCACATCTCATGATCTGAAAGAATCAAATGACTATGATTCCATTATATTGAATTTCTTCAATATACGTTGGATATAGACAACTTTGTATCTAAGATACTCAAGATAGTTTAGTTTGAATTGAAAATCTCTTTCAATTCATATCCTCTATCTCGAACTCCGTCGATAAGTAATGTATGTTTAAAATATGTTGCACATATTTACACTGAACATACCATACTTTGTGTATACTTTCAGAAAGAAGGATTCACTAGGTCGAATGTACCATATTTGACCAAGATGCTCTAAGTCACAAAGACTTCCCAAGCATTGCAAATTTGTGATTGGTGATTATGTATTTGGAATCCTTCAAGACTCCATAAATACCATAATTCAGTGACCACATATGCATATGTTGTCACTACATCTATCAACTGCACAGATAAATGATTTACTGCCCATATTATTGTATCGGAATTTAACTACTCACAGTAGAGGAGAATTTATAGCATTAAAATAATGCTTGGGTTTGCGTATAAACCCAGTTGCTACTAGCCATGCTTTCTCACCACCTCATTGTTTCCAAGTCCATGAAAACAAACTTGTATCCACAGTAAGATACCTTGAAGTGAAAATAAGTTAACACTTCTTTCCAGTGAGCAAGGCTATCTCTGCAACATTGTATCACTCAACAAGATCCAGTTTGAGCATACTCGTGCTCTGCTATGGCCATAGTCTTTTGGATCACTTGGAGTGCATATACAATTGCTGAGATGTATGTGTCGACACTTGTAGCTTTTAAATAACACAATTCTCTAGTTGACATGAAGTCATTTTTATGTACCCTTATGATTCCTCGTGAAATCCCAAAACGAGAATCAAGGGCTTCCGATAACCTAGCCTCATCAGTGCGCACTGAGCTAGGTTGTGAATGTCTTCCATTCACAGGATAATCCATATCCTCTAGGTGTCTACCAACACTAGGTTGGTTACCAACGAATAGTTGGTCTGCATTTACTATCTCAGAAGGCCTAGCCTTCAGCTGCTTGCAAGCATCTTAATCCAAAATTGTGACCATACTTCTCCCCCTCTTATTTACAACAACGTTGCAATAGGGAGTTTAGTGGTGTTCTATTTAACCACTCTTTCTGGCACTTCCACATAGGATTAATTTGAGTGACACCTCATAGTAAATGCACATGGTAGTTAATTTGCAACTTCTTGCAAATCATTCGAACCCAAAGGTTCTGTTTTAGTACGTGATCCTGAGCCTGAATGCTTACTACATTCATTATAATTTCCTGGCATTCATTTTTGGTACTTGAAATCTCCCCCTAATGCCTGGAAAAGCTCATGATTCAAGCAAGCGTACGGGCCATAAATAGATTCTCAAGAAGAGATTCTAAAACTTAATGATCGACGGAGAATAAATTCTCACATAGATCCCCAGCTTTCTGTGTGCCCATATATGTACGCTGCGGTGGTGAGATTGGGAACATACCCAATGTACGCATGGGAAATCTTTCACGGATTTTCACGTACTAAAAACCATAGGGGAACTTGTACATGCAGTACATGCAGTTAATCACAAGTCAGGAGCGTGCAAAACTTCCTGACTCCAACCATAACCAGTTGGAAATGACAATTCATTACTGATGGTCATTAATGATCTGAAATTTTCGAATCTATCACAGATTCATCATATCCTTTATGGATATCATTCTGAATACCAAGACAAACAATCACCATTGTAAGCACATTTGGTAAACTCAGTAGTGTGGAGGCTAATGTGCTCAAGCTTGAGACATTATTGCTTAATGGTCATGTGTTGTCCGAAGGACACACTTGAGGTCATCATATAGATGCACCAAAGAACCATATAAAGCCTTCAATGTCCATACAATCTATGTAATGGACCACACTCGTTCCTTTGAAACAATTCAAAGAACTTAACCAATTCAGATCAGATTTTAAGATAAGAGGGACTTAAAATCTCATTTCCGATGATACTCATCAAGTATCCATCTTATGGGAAAAACATGACCAATAGAATTGTTCATAACTTTTCATTTCATCCCAACAATGGGATGACCAATTCAATCTTACCCAGCATGGTAAGTATCATCACGTGAAAAGTTATAACATATGCAACATTTTTGTATGTGAGGATGTATGTAGAATACAGTCCATAAGAAATGTTTCTGAGAAACATATGCAATATCCATCACTATCACCTTGTGTTTCCACATGATAGAAATTATATGGATATCTCTATAATATGGTAAGATAACAATTAGGATGTATCAACACATCCTTGATACTTCCAATACCAAAGGGGATATGATAATAACATATCATGATATCGCGCGAAGCGATTGTTAAAATATTCTTTCCTCTTTCCAAAGGAATATGAGAATATTTTGTTTCCCCACTTATAGAGTTTGTGGCTCAATTCTCCACATTGCATGTTTCTTCCTCAATTGGAAGAATCCCTGTACAAGTTTGCACAACTCAATTCAATGAGTCTTCAACTCCCTTGATGAGTTGGTTCAACTCTAATCGATGAGTTTGTTCAACTCAAATCACATGAGTGATCAACTCCAATCGATGAGTTTGTTTAACTCAAATTCATATGAGTTTTTTTTACACTCAAATCACATGAGTGTGTTCAACTCATACCGCATGAGTTGAACCTATCACAACATCAATTATGAGATTATACCAAATCTCATGCATCATTTAAATATTACTCAAAAGCAAATCATCTAACAAAGTGGTCTTCTCTTAGAAAAATAAGTGTTGTTACATGATTAGTCCAAATCATGAATTACACAACTAACCACTATTATCATGTCAGATGGAAGATTGAAGTACACTTCATATCTTAGCTTTCATGAGTAGTATGCATCTATTGGAATTTCATATACAAGATTAGATGCTTAGGCATACAACACTATACCACGTATAGTGTAATGATAAAAGAGTTTGTCACACTCATTGCCCTTCCCTTTTTAATGTGCTTATATATTTGCTTTCAAGCAAAATATATGAATACAAAGTGTTAGTCTACAACATAATATAGACACATACTCATAAGTTCACAAGTCTTATGATTTTCTTTGCTATTCATTTTGAGCTTGCACATCAAGCCACAAAAGCACATTTGTTCTTTTCATAAGAACCGCAAGAGACAGGGAGCATCTCACTTCCTCCAAAATAAAGAAGTGAATCCCATATTATGCAAAAATGATCTTGGTATCCGATGAACATTTAGGATAATTAATCCCATTAGGCGAGTTCATCAAACTCTATTAAATAATTATCCTCCAAATGGCTTAACCATTTTTATCTTTTGTTGCAACTTTGCCTAAAATATATCATATCTTTATATGTTGGAGAATTCCAGGTATCACATAAAGTGTACCAAAGATTTTTGAAAATTGGTGTACACAACGTAGATAATCTCCATGTAATGAAACAATGGAGTAGATCTGCCAGTAGTGGGCAAAACTTTTGCTGCCTGAAAGCATGGTCTCTAGGCTGATATATTCAAGGAACATACCGCAGCCAATGCTTAGGACTCCACTACCCTGTGCTTGACCAAAATTTCAAAAATAAAATGGAAATCACCATAAAGGTGAATAACCAACATCACATCTCCAACATATCTACTTGGGTGAACACATAGGTAATCATCATAACCATATGATGTAGACTTCTTACTGATGGGCAAATAACATTTTGCTGTCTAAAAGCTTGGTCTCAGGGCAAATAAATTCCAAGAACTTATTGCAACCAAAGCCTAGATCTCCATCATGTGTTGAATAATCCCAAGTTCAAGATATGTGTCATATTTTACAAGAATTCATCGTATAATTAAGTAGAACTTAATTAAAAGAATTCTTTTAGCAGTCACCATGACTGCAGCGTCCAGCCTGGCTCCATAGCCCGCGACGCCTGCTTGGTCCGTGATCTTTTTGGGTTAGCACGTATAGATAATCATCTCGAAAGATGTAGACCTCATAGTGATAGGCATTTCAAATGCGGCCTAAAGCACGGTCTCTGGGCTACTAAACTCTATAAAGAATTTAGCGCAGCCAGTGCTTAGGACTCTATCACCCTATGCTTTTCCAAAAATGCAATATCATTTTGCATGAGGACCATTAATTTCGACTTAATTATGTGCTATGTTTTCCATGCAAACATAAAAAAATGCAAAAACAAAAGCAAGTCAAAAATATGTGAATTATAAATGTAAATAAAAATATAATTCACTTAACAAGTCTGCATATTCATAATAAAAACAGACAACTATGTATAATACATAGAATAATTTGCAGTCTAAATGTCGAATTTAGACGCACTAACATAAGTTAGAATTGAAATTACATATAAAACTTAGTCTTATACTAAAATCCAGGATTTAAAATGGTAAAATAGACCATTCTAGACCCTCGAAAACAGCCCAGGCGGCCTACCAGCGGACCAGGCAGCGGCCTACACGCCGGCCCAGCCTGGCTGGCCTGCCCAGACGGCCCACCAGGGGCCCAAAACGCCTATATCAGTTGGGGGCGGCTAGGGTTTCCAACCCTAACCGCCCCTTAGCCGCCGCAGCCGCCAGGGACCAAGTCCCAGCCGCCACCATGGGGAGCCGCACTAGGGGGGGGGGGCTGCTCCCTGCGCGCCTCGTCCGAGGCCGGACAGCGCCGCCGAGGGGGGCCGCGCCGAGCTCCGAGCCGCCTCGGTGGGCAGAGCGCCATGTGCCTGCCGGTCGTGCCCTGCCCGCACAGGAGCCGGGCCGGTCGCGCTGTGGCCTACCACCGGCGGACGTCGAGGAGCCCGCGCCGGGGGCCGCTCCAACCAGCCACGTCAGGCCGTCCTTGCCGGGACCCGGCCGAGACCGCTTCGGGGCTGTGCGCCGCGCGCCCGGTGGCCAGCGCCCGAGCCGCCGGGGGCCGGACGCTCCCGCCTGGGGCTCGCCCCACGCGCGCGCCCTTGACCGCGCCGTTGAGGCCGACGTCCGAGGGCTCATGCTCGAGTCGCAAAGGCCGGCGTCCGCGCCTACGGCCGGGTCGCGTCTGAGCGCGCTTGCGGCGGAGCGCTCGGGCAGGCTAGGCCGCCCATGCCCTGCCCGCATCTGCCAGGGCTAAGGCTGAGGCCGGCCACGCCCTGGAGTGCCCTCGCCTGAGCCGCGATGCATCGGCCAGGGAGCCGGGTGGCCGCCGTCGCCGGTTCCACTTGCCCTCGCCAGCCGTTCTCTGGCCGGCAGGAAGCCGCGCCCCTGCGCCGGGGTCGAGGAGCGCCCGCGCCTAGTTGACGGCGTCCGTGCCCCGTGGCTGGGTCGCGCTTGCGCCCGATCCAAGCCCGCGCCGGGACGCATGGTTGCCGGGGCCGGACCGCGCCCGCTGGCTGCGCGAGGCCGGGCAGTGCACTGCTCGTGCCCATGCCGGGGCCGAGCAGGGCTGCCTGCGCGCGCCTGGCCATGCCGTCGCGGTGCCTTCCCGCGTGGTACAGTTGTGGCCACCAGCGGCATAAAATTTCACAAAGACAGCGAAGTAGAAAGGAATGGTAGGTTCCATACCTACAACCTTGTCCAATCGTGAGTGATCTGTTGTCCTCTTCTCTGATTTCGCAAGCAGTGCTGATAACGTGTTAAAGTATACTCAGTGGTAACGAGATTGAGAGAGAGACAAATGACAACGATCAGTCTTTATTGCAGGGGAACACTGGATTATATACAGACTGCAGGAGTACTCCTCCAAGGGGTGCGACCCTTGGGTAGTAACTCATCGGATGGGTTTGATCACATGTGAATGTTTCGCAACACAGGCCTTAGGAAGTGTCAAATCACAAATGATCGTTCCAGGTAAGCATGCTTTTTTTAAGTAGTTAATAGACCGCCCGTCACTATGACCATGGATCTGTTAACTGTTAACACAGTGCGGCATGTTTATAGCATCTCTGAATGACCGCATCTGTCTGTGATTAAGGCAATGTCTTGAATCTCCCCTTCCCAAGTCTCTTCCATCTTTTGCCAGTGTCAGTGTGATGTGCTCTCGCAGTGCACGCGTGGTAAATTTCACCAGATGTCCACCGATCCGCACCCCAGGTCCAGACGTCCTGACCCGTTATTGCTCCGACAAGCTCGGCGTGAGATCCACCGGTATGAATAAAATTAGCACGGAATGTACACTGGCAGGCTCACGAGCCCGAGGAGAGTTCATCCCCTAGCGTACGTTTTATATGCCGCGGCGCCGACAGACCCCGACGTGCCTGTCCCCCCCGCGCGCCGTCCCACCCCGCCGGTGCAGTGTACGTGCGCGCGCGGGCGGCGATGGCCGCTCCGCAAGCAACGCAGCACTGTCTACGTGTCGCTCGACCTGCGCGACAGCGGCGTCAGAGACCGAAGCCTTGGAATGTTTCCGGCCGTCCACGCAGCGTTTCCCCCGTGCTCCGTGTATGTCTGCCTCCCTCCCCCGCTCCGCGCGGGCGAGCTGAGCGCCTGAGCCCCATAATAAATAGGCGGCCAGCCACGTAGCAGCACCGGCCGGACGCGACGCAATGCAACACGAAGAAGTGTGCGATACTACTACCTGCGGTGAAGGCAATGGTCGAGGAGGTGAGGAAGAACTCGAGATGGAGGGGCACTCGTTGATGAGGATGAAGAGGAGGGATCACTTGCTGCTCACTGACGGCGCCGGCGCCGGCGCCGGGGCGGGGCCTCTTGCGGTGCAGACGCCGATGGAGCCCATGGAGTTCCTGTCGCGGTCGTGGAGCGTGTCGGCGTCGGAGATCTCCAAGGTGCTGGCTGGCGGCGTCGGCGGGAGGCGGAGCTCCAACTTCGTCGTCGACCGCCTGTCCGGGATGCTCATGCCGGAGACGCTCGCGCTCGCAGCCTCCTCCTCCTCCGCCGGCACCAACAACATCAGCCCCCGCAAGCGCGTAAGCATCGATCGATCTCGTCCAATCTCACTGCGCGTCTCTGCAATGCTGGCGCGGCTGAATCTCTAACGGACTGTTGCGCGGCCGGTCTGCAGACCCTCAGGAGCAGGAGCGCGATCTCCGCGCACCAGGTCCACCACACGGTCCACGCGATCGGCAAGTGGTTCCACCACTGGGACGCGGGCAGCAGCAAGGTGGACAAGGCCCGCGCCGAGCGGGCGCGCGTGCACGCCGCGGTCTCCGTGGCGAGCGTGGCGGCCGCGGTCGCCGCCGTGGCCGTGGCCGCGGGCGCGAGCCCCGAGGTGGACGTCACCGACGACGGCGCCAGGATGGGGAGCGCGCTGGCGTCCGCGACGCAGCTGCTGGCGTCGCACTGCGTCGAGGCCGCCGAGCTCGCGGGGGCCGACCACGACCAGGTGGCGTCCGCCGTGGAGACCGCGGTCGACGTGCGGAGCCCAGGGGATCTGCTCACCCTCACCGCCGCAGCGGCCACAGCTCTCAGAGGGGCCGCGGCGATGCGGCACAGGGCGCAGCGGGAGGCGAGGAGCAGGGCGGCCGTAGCGCCGTACGACAAGGCCTGCAGCTACCGCGCGGACGTCTGGTGCAAGGAAGGCGCGCTCCTCAAACGCAACCGCAAAGGCAAGCGTTCCGTGCTTGTTCGCCACGCCCGGCTTTGGGCTGGAACCTGAATCTGAACCGAACCCGACTGCTATATTTTCCACCACAGGCGCTCTGCACTGGAAGCAGGTGGCCGTGTACATCAGCAAGAAGTCGCAGGTGATAGTGAAGCTGAAGAGCAAGCACATCGGCGGCGCCTTCTCCAAGAAGAAGAAAGGCGTCGTCTACGGCGTCTACGACGACATCCCGGCGTGGCCGGCGCGCGAGGGCGTCGCCGCGCAAAGCTCGGCGCCGGAGACGTGCCACTTCGGGCTGAGGACGGCGCATGGCCTGCTCGAGTTCCAGTGCGAAAGCAGGGCACAGAGGCGGGACTGGGTGGAGGCGGTGAAGGACCTGATCCGGCAGGTGGCCGGCGGGACTGCTCTGCTCGAGCACTCCTTCGAGTCGCTAAGGCTGAGCGCGTCTTGATTTAAGTTTGGCCGTGTAGTCTGGCATGTAAATCCGCCTCCATTTGTCCAATCGGTAGGGAGAAATCGAGGTGCAAATTTGCAGAATAATGTGCAGAGATGTAGTTTTTTGCTTTTTCCTGGGAAGGTAATATGAAGCGCTTAGAGTGCTGGTGTATGTAACGACGTGTGTCTCAAAACTATCTCACCTTGTTTAACTTGAAAATAGCAAGCCAACTTAAAAGAGAGAGCCACCCATCAGACTAGTTTTTTTGGGGGTGATTGGACATTTTGCTTAGTTGGGTGTGCTTAATAAACTGTAGGATTCCAGACAACCCTAATTTGTTAGACATCGGCCAACCCTGGGCTGGATGTATCATCTTTTTTTCAAAAAGTATTTATTTGCGTTAAACAACCTTGTGAGTCGAAAGATATGCTCCATTTAATCTAGTGCTTATAGTCACGAAATCCCCTGGTGGAGTCATGAAGTTGTCTTGGTCGTTCCTATACGCCTCGGGTGTGATCCCTTATTGATTTTGGATCCATGTGAAAGTAGACGAAGAAACATTTCCAACAAGTGTTTATTTTGCATTAAACAACCTTGGGAGTTGAAAGATATGCCCTCTTAAACATACACTTGTTGCAGTTACGAACTCCTCTCGAGTGCAACAAGTTTTATTGCTTTGTTGTATTCTCCACTCCAAGATGGTTCAACTTCCAAACAACTAAGCATAATAAAGTTATCATAAGGCTTTAGTAACTCATTTAGAGAAGAATTAACTTTAACAATAAGGAACGAGTTCACCTGATAATTAAGTTTACAAACATGGGCTCATTGGTCCTTGGTTAAATGGTGAAGGGGTCACTGGTGTGGTTGTATCGATGGCAACGATGTCCTCACCATCCCCCTTCTTGTGATAGAGTCGTCCTCGACTCTATCGTGTACTCCTCACCCAAGTATGATTTCAAATCTGATGACATGGTTGCCTAGGTGAGGATGTTGGAAATATCATTATTTGGTCCTCAATCAACTTCTTTGTTCTTCAATGACTTTCTTGTACGCGCAACACATTTCTTGATCCATGTAAGAAGTTCTACCAATAAAAACATACACACTTTACAACGCAATACCAATTCTTCAAATATATCGAATGTAGTCACAATATGGAAGAGTTTCACCTTTGTAATATGAGCTATTAACATGGTCATATCTGAGTCGGTAATGTTCTCATCAGTCTCCCCTTCTTGACAACAAACTGTCCTCGATTTTGCATAATGATTGATGTTCATGACTAAGGTTTTATCAAGGTATTTCAAATATAAACTTGAAACTTGTACTAAAGTACATGGAAACAAGAATTTCTTTTCTTCTCGAGAACATACCAATATCTTATTTGCACAGTATGAAGAAACGACATATCTCGGTGAAATATAAATTCTATGCACAAGAAATTGTCCTATATTGTTGTACTTGCCAGCAATGTGAAATATAGCATGAGAAAGGCAAGGTATAGTTGATCTATCAAATAAAATATTTTCTAAATTATCGAGCTCAAAAAGATCATCAAACTCAATATAGCCACAAGTATTTAAAGAAGAGAGCAACTTTAGTTCTTCAGTTTCATTTGCGATGCAAACGACATGTTCCTTTTTAGCCAAAATGTTTGGTTCAATATCAGATGTAACATGTTCATTTACTAGTTGTTTCATGAATATAATTGAATTATACCACAACTCTTCGCTATCACAAGGATCAGCAAACAATACTTCTTGTGATGACGGAAAAACAACATCAAGAAGGATTAGGGTGAGCCAATCCACCCTTCCTCCATCGGACTAGTCTTTTAGAGGTGATTGGGCTTTTCCCTGAGTTGGGTGTGCTTAATAAACTGTTGGGCTCCGGACAAACCTAATTTGTTGGGCCTCGGCCAACCCCACCTGGATTGAGTGTATAAGAGATAGGATTAGGGTTTCAAAAAAACATGGTACCAAGGCCATAAAGATTTGAAGGATAATTTGATTGCAAGTTTGGCTTTTATCAAGAGGAGAAAAGGTGGGGGAGAATGAGCCGATGTGGATGCGGTCCAAAGCAAGGAATGACGAAAAAGGAATAAACCCGTCAGCAATAATGGAGAATGAATTTAGGGCCCCCATGTGTTGATATGGGCTTTGCCCAATTGATGTTAGTTTTAACCAGCATATTAAAAAAAAAGGCAAGAGTGAGGAGTCAAGATGAGTTTGGTTAGAATTAAGATTTTACCTGGATAAACATCATGCGTTTTGATTTGACCAAAGTGATGGTACAGTTACCTAAGAGAAAAGAGATACAACGATTACTTATCTAGCATGGATTTTGGGCTTCCGAATCAACTAAATAAAAAAGGATTAGGAGCTCAGAATGAGGTGAAAAAGGGAGAAAAAAGAGAGAACACGACTAGTTAGGGTTTTAAAGAATGTGAGTTTGAGTGTTTGGCAAGAAGACCCATCAAGGCTCAAAGGTGTATTGTTTATAAGGAGTTCATCGTGATAAAAAAACCGCGAGAGGTTTGATTTGGATCGAATCCTAGCTAGGTGCCCTTAGGAAAACTCTAAATTTGTTTTTAATACATAAACAGTGTGCAAAGACATGGAATGCAACACACTATTAAACTAAATTTGAAAAAACTTTATAATTTGACCTTTTCACTGTATAAATCATTGGCATCTTAACTAACAAGATAACGATAACTTTGGCATCTTTTAGACGTCAGGCTAAAAGCCGCAACGAGAACAGAACTACAGAGAAGTGCCAAGCCAAAGCAACGATTACAAGTTGGCGGAGCCGTGGATCGTGGCGGCCTCGGCAGCCGCTAGCCACCGTGGTGGCCCGTGGCCGCAGGATGCGGGTGAATGAAGAGGTGCAGGCGTTGGCAGTTGCGTCATCCGGCGGTAATCGTGCGATGTCTTCTTGCCGGCCGCTAGCTCGATGGGACTAGACTAGAGCTCCGATCCGCCGCTACGCCACGCCTCGTGGACCATTGCTTTACTCTACCGTCCGGTGTTTGGGGCCGGCTGCCGTTCGTCGGGGAGGACGAGACGAGCACAACGGATAGCTGGCTGGCTGGCTGCTGCGAGCTTCACTCCCGGCCTGTGCCTGCCTGTCGCTGTCTCCCTGATTCCCTGACTGACACCCGGCGCACGCTTCGTCCCGCCGGGTTCTCGCCGCGCCTGGCGTGCACCAGAACGCGTGCGGCTTCGAAGCACCGCATGCAGCACGCGTTCCGTTCCGCTCCGCTCCATCACCATGCACGCATGTCGCGTTACGATTCCGACGTGCGGCGCGTCGTGGCGTGAAGACACCAGTTATTATTAGTTAACACGTCGTGGCCGGCATGCATGCGGGAGCCGCGACTCTGGTTTTGAATCCGTCGCGGCTGGCTGGCTGGCTGGCATCAGGCAGAAAGAACCGCAAGGGGTATTTTTCCGTGCACCGGGTATGCTTGGTTTGACGCACGTGTCGTATTCGCAACGGGTTTGACAGCATCCCGAGCTGCGAATCACCACCGTGCCGGACAGAGTGGCGTGTGCGAACTCTGAAAGCAACGGCGAGCGGCGTGCTGACGCCTGACGGCTGCGTGGCGTGCACCAGCGCGCCACCGTACATACCTGGGATATGGTTTGCCTCCTTGGGTGGGAGCCGTGTTTGGCTCTTTGTGGCGCAGCATCTTACCTTACGGCTGGGACCAGAAGCGGAGAAAGCAACACGATGGAAAACCGTAGCGGAAGCTCCATGGTTTTGAATTTTTTTTCCAAGCCTTTTTCTGCATGCTACTACTTCGATGCGGAAGCATTAGCTAAAAATGTGTGTTGTGAATACTGAGTCATCTTTTTTTGTTAAACAAACAAATGTTGCTCATCTTCCAACGTCCACGCTGCCCATTCATCGTCATATCTGATGCTGGCATTCATCGTCATATCTGATGTTGGCATGTCGTCCTCTTGAGTACTCCTTCTGTTTCTTTTTAGTTGTCGCTGAATAGGAACGAAAAAGAAACGGAAGGAGTACCTCTCTAACCATCACTTGATATGCAGTAACTTCGAGGCTCCACTCCAAAAAAGATGACACAACAACTATTGTTGTTTTAGTCGCTGCCACCGTCGTATGCACTACTCGCGTATACATGGCTGGCCGGGCGGGCGTGCCTGCAGCCATGACGCTTGGACCTAGCTTTCTTGCTAGCGATGGCATACTGTCGAATTAGCTCGTTTGAGAGGCTAATGCAGCGTCCCTCTTGTAATGTTGTTAAAGCCATCATACTCTTACACGTTTTTAGATGTAGATATTGAATTATGGAATTGAGAATTGGATGATTGTCTAACGAATTCATAGTTGGAATTAAAGCTCAATTCCTCCGTATTAGACTGCAGCTAGAAGTTGCCTCTCACAGTTCAGAGGCAAGACCCCTCTATATTGGTCGTAATTGCAATTCTAGTTACATCCAAGCAACACATTTTGTATCGCAACACATTTACTAAACAAATTTAGTGCTGGATCTAATTTTATTCTAAAGCCTCCAATATCTATATCCACCTTATAGAATCTCTAAGTTGACAATTGTTTCAACCAAACGACTTTCAACTTTTTCACATTCGCCAGCTCGTTATAGCTTTCTCATAGCTCATGGCTAGAATTAGTTTTTTTAGAAATCTAAAGCTGAATCAAACACACCCTCAAGTAAAGTATTTTCTATGGAAGGTTCCTGATACAGTTCATGAAGTTGGTTAGCCTCCAAAATTGAGAGAATCAAGGCAACTTTGAGATAATAAACGTGTGAGAATCTAACTATAGCACCTCTTGATGTAATCGCTTTACTAGGGCCATATTTGTTTCAGCTTTTATCCACCAGAATCTATTACAGACTACTAAATGTCTAGCTTTTCAAACCGCTTATACGAGAATCACTTTAGTTAAAACCGTCTAAAATTAACATTAACACAAAATCGGCCGAGTCGTTATGATAGTAGAAAGTCGTCACTTTCTACATCATAAAATATATGAACTCTTTTATCTTCCTTCACATGTAGTATGCACCATAGTTAGATTCTCCCCGTAACTAGATTTTTCATAAAAAACTAAATTAAACATGCCCCATAAAATCTGAAAATTAAAGCAACCAATAAGCATGACACCACAAGAAACCGCACAACTAGGATGGGTGACGCCCAGCAATACTCGACCCTCTCCAAATATATATTGGAGCATAATACGCTCATTCGAAGATTTTTTGCAACTCCTCAAGGCTACCAAGGGCTCGAAACTACCTTCCTGATCAAGCCATTTTTTATCCATCCCGTCGCGCGAAGCCTGTTAGATTGCGCGCGGTGCAGGCGAGGAGACCGCGCCGTCGAAGAACGAAGACAACCTCTGTTTCCGGCCGGCGATGAGGAACCCGCCGGGAAGGCACCTCCTCCGCCTCACCAACCGCGCAGTGCGCTCTTCTTCTTCCTCCTCGTCGGCGCCCGGCGCCGGCCCCGGCGCCTCCACCTCGGCCGCGTCCCCACGCCCGCGCGCCATCGCGGACGGGCGGCCCCTGCGCGCCAGCTCCCCGCCCCCGCCTTCCGCGGTCGCCGCCGCCGCCGCCGCGTACTGGGAGTCCCGCGCGCTCCGCCGCGACGGGGAGGAGGGCGACTGGGAGGAGGTCGTCGCCGGGGTCCCCGGTACCGGGGAGATGGAGGAAGGAGAGGAGTACAGGGTGGTGTTCTGGTGCCCGCCCACCATAGACGAGGTCACCGGCGCAGTCACCAGCATACAGGAGTAAGATTTGGATGCTCACCTCAATAAATCATTTTTTTTTTCGCGCACTGTTAGATTGTTGCGTCTTGACGTTCCTTGTGTTGGCGATGCGCTTGATTGCCACGAACTAGGCTAACCTTTGCTTCCATGCATTAGATTAGAGGTGTTTTTGTATGTGGTTTGATGCGACATATATAGCTTCTCATGGGACATGGGAGCCTTCCATGCTTCAGTTCATGTGTGTTGACACCTTTTCGGAGGTGCCAATCACTCAAAAGAACCAGCGGCAGTGCTCTCTGGTCAGGCGCGGACGGTCCGCGACCTGGCGCGACGTGGCGGTGCTCTCTGGTCAGACGCGGACGGTCCGCGGCACAGGGTCGGACGGTCCGCGACCTGGTGCAGGAGCTCGGGTTCCCTGCCTGACGGCCGGACGGTCCGCGCTCTAGGGCCGGACGGTCCGCGCGTGCGCAGGGGCGGCGGAAGATCGCCGGCGGCGCCTGGATCTCGCTCCCGGGAGGGACCCCGTCGGGGAGGAGAGATCCTAGGAGTTGTCTAGGCTCGGGCCGGCCGACCTAGACTCCTCTAATCGACGTAGAGTCGAGGAGAGGCAGAGAATTTGGGGATTGGAATACTAAACTAGGGCTAAACTAGAACTAGACTAGAACTACTCCTAATTGTGCTGAAAATAAATGCAAGATAGAAGTTGTATTGGTTCGATTGTTGGGGGTTTTAATCGGCCGTAGCCCTTCATCTATATAAAGGGGGAGGTCTGGATCCGTTTCCAACTGTTTCCTGAGTTAATCCCGCGGTTTTAGGTAACAAATCCCGCGAGAAACTAGGAACCCTAACTGACTCTGCGCGCGCGCGGACCGTCCGCGCCACCACCGCGGACAGTCCGGACCGCGGACCGTCCGCCAGGCTCATTTTAGCCTCCAACATATGCCCCCCTGCCTTTTGGTGCAGTTTGACAAACCAAAAGCATATGAACTAAACCTGATGTAAGTCATCGGCTTTTCAAAATAGAGATCATTCAATAAAGCACCAATGTATAAAGGCCGTTTTGGATTGTATCTTTCTCGGCCATGACCATTTGATCAATGGATCAAAATGAATAGAATGGAGGTGCCCCCCAGCCTGGATAGACAAAGGGACTATACATGTACCATGGATTCATCGTCATGCCATTCCATGTTTGAACAGGATAATATACCGACGATGAGTAAATAGGTGGAAAGTACCCCGGTCTCATAGAATGAATAGGCGATGCTTGTTGTGTCGCCTTTCGGGTCGTTTTGTTTGACCGTTTTGTTTTAGCAGGTGACCGGGGTTTCTTTGTTGACCGATCACGTGGAACAGTCTTTTTGCTAGTATTTTTGGAGAGCAACTGATCAAAAGTAGGATCGGCTTTGATCAGCCGATTATATGTGCTTTGACCTTGCGTCTTTTTCCTTGCTTTGTGTAGAGGTTGACGCCTTTGGTCATAGGTGGACTGTCCGGCTGAGTTAGCCGGACCGTTTGTCTGAGCACCGGATTGTCCGCACGTAGGTGCCGGACCATCTACGATGCTGGGGCTAGGCTGATGTGTTTGGTTTATTAACTGTGCCTGCCCCCCGGTGTCTTCGGACCTTTTAGCCTTCTCGTCCGAAGCCTTTCGAGCAATCTCCTTTTGTGATATATCTGACATGCGAGAATTGCTGATGACGATGCCCTTGCCTTTGCCTTTATCAGCCATTTCGGGCCGAACCAAGACCTTTTTGCATGTGAGTTCTATTGTATTAACAGGAAAGGGTTGTGTGTCTACTTGCATCTCCTGAAAAGCCAATCGACCCTCATTTATGGCCGATTGTATCTGTCGACGAAAAACATTACAATCATTGGTGGCATGAGAAAAGGAATTATGCCACTTACAATAAGCACGTCTCTTTAATTCATCAGGAGGAGGAATAGTATGAGTTAATTTAATGTTGCCGTTTTTCAGTAACTCGTCAAATATTTTATCGCATTTGGCAACATTAAAAGTAAACTTAACTTCCTCTTGTCGATTCTTTCGAATCGACTGTAAAGCAGAACACGCTGAAGGTTTAGCCTGTCCTGGCCAAACCAGTTCGGCGGTGTATACATCCGTGGATTCATCGTCCGAATTATCGTATCCCACTAAATGCATCTTATGGCTAGCCGATTTTGATGTTTCCTTACTTCGGCTTTCACAGGTCATAGCCCGCTGGTGTAAGTGCACTAATGAAAAGAATTGGGTGCCATCTAATTTTTCTTTTAAGTAGGGTCGCAACCCATTGAAAGCTAGCCCTGTCAGTTGTTTTTCTGCGACATGAATCTGAAAGCATCGGTTTCTAGTGTCCCGGAATCTCCGGATATAGTCATTAACCGATTCTTCAGGCCCCTGTCGGACTGAAGCTAAGTCAGCCAATTCTAACTCATGTTCTCCTGAGAAGAAGTGTTCATGAAATTTCTGCTCTAATTCTTCCCAAGAGTTAATAGAGTTTGGTGGCAAAGCTGCGTACCATGCAAATGCAGTATCAGTAAGGGACAACGAGAATAAACGAACGCGGTAGGCTTCCCCATCAGCCAATTCTCCCAAGTGTGCTATGAATTGGCTTATATGTTCGTGTGTGCTTTTCCCACTTTCACCAGAAAACTTAGAGAAGTCTGGTATTCTAGTTCCCTGTGGGTATGGCACGGTGTCGAATCGGTGGCTATAAGGCTTCCGATACGATTGCCCTGTACCTGACACACTAACACCGAGTTTGTCCCTGAACATCCCGGCTACCTCGTCTCTGACCCTCTCTGCCATGTCCGGCGACCATCCATTAAGTTTGTGGGTGGAGATTTCAGGTTGCCTGATATTACTCTGTCGGCTTTCCTCACAGGTATGTTTGAGGTGTGTGTTAGGTGTCCTATTAATGTCACCAGCTCCTGCCCTATACCCCTCAGGCTCTCTTGTGGCCGAATAATATTCAGCCCTATGTCCATGAGGTGGTATGGCATGATTATAATGTGTTGCTGGTGGGGCACCATAATGTTGCTGCGATGAATGTGGGAACTGTGCGTATTGCGCAGCTCTCGGCTCTGCGTATGCAAATCCGGACGGTCCGGCGTAAGAGGCCGAATGGTCCGCGACCTGGCCAAATGGTCTGAAGGTATATCCGGATTGTCCAGCCGTATATGGTGCTACGTGGGTAGTCTCGTACCCAGACCGTCTGTCGTAAAGAACTGGACGGTCTGCGATCGGGCCGAATGGTCCAGGGCTGTGCCCGGATGGATCGGCCATATATGGCGTGACTTGGGCAGTCTGCGCATGGACTCGTGTAGAGTCGGATGGTCCAGCGTAATACGTCGGCCGGTTCATGCCATATCCGGACGGTCCGACGTAAGATGGCGGACGGTCCGCAACATATCCGGACGGTCCGGCGTGATGCACCGGACGGTCCGTGATGGGGCCGAAGTGTTCAGGGTTGTACCCTGATGGTCCGGCCATGTACGGTGCGACCTGAGTGTTTTGTGTGCGGGCCTGCATCTGGTCGGACGGTCCGGCGAAATACGCCGGACGGTCCGCGGTATAACCGGACTGTCTGAGATGATGCTCGGACGGTCCGGTCGCGTCCAGTACCTGCCGCGTGCCTAGTGGTTGCGGCTGTGATGGTGACACGAAAGCGTGCATCGGCATACCATATGATGGCTGGGTCAAAGGTGACCCGTTTATAGACGATGTGTTTGACGTGGGTGGCACTGTATTAGACTCTCGCGATGGAAAATTAGGAGCAGCTGATTTCTCGTATGCACGTAAATGCATTTTAATAGATTCATCTACATATCGCTTTAACTGATCTCCTCGTTGATCCATGAAAGTCGTAAGAGATAGATCTGGAGTACTTACAGCGGGACCCTGCAGTGGAGGTAGGAGAGACTCCATATCGATCTCCCCTTGACGGACGATCTTCTGGTGGCGATCCACCGTGAAGTGTGACAAGTACTTGTCCGCCGCCTCCTTGCGCCTTTCAGAGAGTTTATGCAGCAGTTCCGCCTCTTCCTTGTCGCGTTGTTCGTTCCATTGCCGCATCACCTCCTTCTCATCGCGCATTACGAGGTCTTCAAAGGGCCTTTGGTCATCAGCCGGGAGCGCCTCCATGGCCGGCTTGATGATGTTGGTAGTGGAGATCTTGGTGGGATCCTTAGAACCGGCCATTTATGAGCCGATTTTTAGCAGATCTAGACACCTAGTCCCCAGCGGAGTCGCCAAAAGTATGTTGACACCTTTTCGGAGGCGCCAATCACTCAAAAGAACCAGCGGCGGTGCTCTCTGGTCAGGCGCGGACGGTCCGCGACCTGGCGCGACGTGGCGGTGCTCTCTGGTCAGACGCGGACGGTCCGCGGCACAGGGCCGGACGGTCCGCGACCTGGTGCAGGAGCTCGGGTTCCCTGCCTGACGGCCGGACGGTCCGCGCTCTAGGGCCGGACGGTCCGCGCGTGCGCAGGGGCGGCGGAAGATCGCCGGCGGCGCCTGGATCTCGCTCCCGGGAGGGACCCCGTCGGGGAGGAGAGATCCTAGGAGTTGTCTAGGCTCGGGCCGGCCGACCTAGACTCCTCTAATCGACGTAGAGTCGAGGAGAGGCAGAGAATTTGGGGATTGGAATACTAAACTAGGGCTAAACTAGAACTAGACTAGAACTACTCCTAATTGTGCTGAAAATAAATGCAAGATAGAAGTTGTATTGGTTCGATTGTTGGGGGTTTTAATCGGCCGTAGCCCTTCATCTATATAAAGGGGGAGGTCTGGATCCGTTTCCAACTGTTTCCTGAGTTAATCCCGCGGTTTTAGGTAACAAATCCCGCGAGAAACTAGGAACCCTAACTGACTCTGCGCGCGCGCGGACCGTCCGCGCCACCACCGCGGACAGTCCGGACCGCGGACCGTCCGGCCTCAGGGCCGGACCGTCCGCCAGGCTCATTTTAGCCTCCAACAATGTGCACTATCGTAGGTGGCCAGCATTTGTTGTCATTACTTTGATATTTGCCATTACAACGAAAGGGGTTCGTAAAATTGTCATCGAACTCACATTTTATAGACTCTCATGGACCCGATTCATAGAAAATATTGGCAATTATATCAAGGAGAGGCAACACAAAAAACCAATTATTCCGTCTTCTGTGCAGGGATGGGGGTGGGGGCAGCCCATGGGCCATGGGGACAGGGGGCGGTGGGCTAATGCGGCAGGAGGGGGGATGCATGGATAGTCATCCACATGAACTTTAAGAGTTGCAGTATCAGTTTTTTCTTATGCATAATTCATTGACTATCATTAATGAGTTCCTATTGATGTTGTTTCTTGAATCATAGGATTGTTCTGTGTACCTTATGGTACTTTGTGTTGTAGGGACTGTTATAGAACATTAGATCAGCTCTATGAAGAATTATAATTGGAACCATGGTAATGGAGTGTTTGTTTTCTTGTAACTTTTTCCAGCCCTATGAATCGTATTGCTTGCTCACTTTGGTTCATTCTTTCCAGGTGACTCGTAAGACTAGCTTTGTGATGCTAAGAAAATTTACATCTGACTCCCCCCCCCCCCCCCCCCCCCCCGGCACACACACACAACAAACAACTAATTAGATAGAAAAGAAGTGAAAAAATTTATATAGACTAAAGTCTCTTTCCAGGGTTTGTATTATGCAATACCTTGTTCTGATCATATTGCACTATGTGTCATCATTTGATAAAGCGAGAAATGCCTTTTTTTCTCTTATTCAAGTTTGTACCATGAAAACAAGTTTTTTCTTTCTTTAAAAATGAACCTATAGTACCCACTCTGTCCCAAAATGGTTGATGTTTTAGGTTTGGACACGTGGATTCTGGAGGAGTGAAGGGTGCGGTGCACATAAAACAAGCAAAGATTAAGAGAAATAGAGATAAATAGGTATTGTTAAAAGAAAAATGTGCATTGGGAAATTAGAATGACAACTATTCTGGGACAAGATTTGAATCATATAATGACAACTATTTTGGGACAGAGGGAGTAGACCTTTGCTCGTTAACTCATACCAAAGGGTTGTATCTTATGCATTGCTATTTTTTGCTCCATCTAATCGAGTTATCGTTTCCTTCAGGGTATTTGAGAATCCTCTTGGACTGGATTCAGATACAACTGACAGACAAACAGCACTGCTGTCTGCATCAGGACATTCATCTGGCAATTCATCAGGATCAGATGACTGGATTGAACCTGCTGCCTATGTTCTTAACTCAACTGCTCTTCTTTCAAGGGAACATAGGAGTGTTTTGGATGCTTTTCGTCTGTTGCAAAAGGATCCCACCGTTCAGGTTTAACTGAACATATTCCTTTTATGTATTTTCATTGTTCACCTAAACACTTGATGCTAAGTCAATTATTGTTTAGTCTTTTGTTCGGGCTAAACATCTGTTTAAACAATCAAAATGGCTGGTTAAATGGACACATATGGTTATCATGTAGTGATTAAACAGGCTAAATGGCTGTTTAGGAGAGCAGAGGTATTTTACAACACTTAGATAGTGACACATTATACCACATGCTATAGTGCCCTGTCATATTTTGATGTAGCATTTGTAATTTCTGGTCTCGCTGTCACTTACAAGTTCCTCAACATCTTATCGCTCCATCACTGTGTTAACGTTGTTCATTATGCAGAAAATGGTTATGTCTTTGTCATGCGATAAGGCTGTTTGGGATGCTGTCATGAATAATGAGGCAGTTCAAGATTTCAGGAGACCTTTACATGATGGTATGTTGCATGAAACTTTCATGCACAGCATGAATCAAAATGGCCTTAAATAGACTATTGCTTTTATTTCTGGTTGTTTTAACTTTTCTAACTAACAACATCGTCCAGGAAAAGAAAGCGATAGAAAGGGAAACACTGGTGGTCCTGCTGAAGTGCTTAAGTGGGTCCTGGAAAGTGCCCAGGCAAAAATAATTGAATTCATTGAGAATGCTATGAAGATAATCAACATGTTGATCCACCCTGAAGAGGATGAAGACAAGCCAGATGCATACAGCGATGCAGTTAAGGTGTCGTTCATGCTCACGATATTCGTCTTCATCGTGGTGGACATTGCTCGTACCAAGTGAGCACAACAATCCATCGACTTTATATTTCTATATGTTTCATTTTCTGTTAGTTGACCGGCCAAGAAATTGGGATTTGTTATCGTACCATTGTGTGGAATTATGATATGTCCTAGTAACATTAACATTATTATGCTTGCATTCAGCGTGCTTATGCCTTTTCATTTCCTGGTGATTTTGGCTACAGTTATGAACGTTGGGATAACAAAGTGTGGTGAGGAGAAATTCTGGCATTCTACAAGCTCGTCTGTATATACATCGGTTGGAATTGTTTTGTAGAATACACCAAGCTTCATAGGTTACACAAAAAAAATTACCTATACTTTGGTTGTATCATTTAACCCTGGCAGATCAGACATGGGAATGTTGTTGTTCTGGGTCATATTTACGCTTCCTAGTCCAGCGTCAGAAAAATTATGTTTGCAGTCCTTCATTTGAAGGATATACAGTACTAACTGTTGAAATGGCCAGCATAATAAAATTATTTGTATAATAAATAAAGTTACATGCTGACTTTGATTTGATTCGTTCCTTGAACAACATAAATCTCAGATATCTCATGGAAAGACACTTATATTTGGTTGAGTTTAAAAGCTCATATTTCGTTTGCGAAAAAACAGACCGTTGGGTGCGTTGTGCAAAACAATTCCAACCGATGTCAATGTGTCGCACAAACCCCCTCTTGCAAACAAATAACAAGGCAGCTTTATCCGGTGATCATGGTGCCGGTGCCCTCGTCCGTGAGGATCTCGAGCAGCAGCGAGTGCGGGACGCGGCCGTCGATGATGCTGGCGGTGCGCACCCCCTGGGCGATGGCACGGATGCAGCACTCCACCTTGGGAATCATCCCGCCGCCGACCTTCTCCTCGGCCACCATCCGTCTCACCCCGGCGACGTCCACCTCCCTCACCAGGCTCCCTGGATCATCGCGGTCCGCCAGTATGCCGGACACGTCCGTGAGGAGCAGAAGCTTCTCGGCTCCCACCGCTGCCGCGATCTCCCCGGCGGCGGTGTCGGCGTTGATGTTGTAAGCCTGCCCGGCCTCGTCGGCCGCTACGGTGGCGATGACCGGGATGTGCCCGGACGCGATGATGGGGTGGAGTACGGCGGGGTCCACGCGCGTCACTTCGCCGACGAAGCCGAGGGAGGCGGCGTCAGGGGAGGGCCGCGCGGTGAGGAGGCGCGCGTCCTTGCCGCACAGCCCGACGGCGGTGGCACCCGCGAGGCTGATGAGGGACACGAGCTGCTTGTTGACCTTGCCCACAAGCACCATCTCCACGACCTCCATGGTGACCGCGTCGGTGACGCGGAGCCCGTTGCGGAACTGAGGCTCCACGCCGACGCGCGCCAGCCAGGAGTTGATCTCGGGCCCGCCGCCGTGGACGAGAATGGGGCGGAGGCCGACGCAAGACAGCAGGACCAGGTCGCGGATCACCGACGCCTGCAGCTCCGGCGACTTCATCGCCGCGCCACCGTACTTGACCACCACCGTCTTGCCCTTGAACCTCTGGATGAACGGGAGCGCCTCCGACAGCACGTCCACGCGGCTCAGTGCCGCCGCAGCGCCCGCTGCAGGTGACGCCGGTGTGGGCTGCGCCGCCGCCACCGAGGCGGCGGAGACCCGGAGACCGCCGCTGCGGTGGGACGCCGACGGGGTCAGGGCCACAACGCGGTTTGCGTTCAGGCTATGCTTCGGGGTCAGCGTGGAGGCGGCGGCGAGGGAGGGGTGGAGCTTCGTGAGCGGCATGGTTTGGAACGGGGGGTCGTTATGTTCGATGAAATGCCTCGCCTTGGGCGTATGCGGAAACGAGCTTGTTGCTCGGCACTGGAAGTGTGCCGCTGCGGCACAACGGAAGTGTGTAATTGTAGATAGGGATGCCTGCGGAGTAGGTGGCGACTGGCGAGTGTGACACCGGAGCTGGTCAGGTGGAGCAGCCGGCGGGCACGTGTTTTCGTTTGGGGATCGACTTGCTTGCAAATTTATGTATGTTGTTTAAGGGTTGTTTAGTTTGCTGTACAAGACATCACAATCTGTCTAACTGTCACATCCGATTTTAGAAGTCAAAATGAATACAAATATACGTGTCAGGATCATAATTCACGTACACAGCGATTACCTAAATAAATATCATTGCACATCACTGGACGACTATCCACAAACTTCTTATGTCCTTGTTGTGGAGAAGCATACTATGTCTGGAACAGATGAACTTTCACAACAGACATAATTGCATTATCATGACCGGATCGGGTATGCCTGGACTCTCAACCAAACATTTCTTGAAGCTTCTTAAGACCATTACCAAACTCCTGGTATATGGATTCTTGACCCGAATCCATCAGGTGTAGAGATCCTTGCTGTTTATGCACGGGGCTCGATGGAATCCGCTTATGTTATGATAATATCAATCTTGTTGTACCCACTCTCCGCTGGGTTGGTGTTTTCACAAGTGACATCGAACATCTTGAGTTCAAGTCAAAGGTGAGCTACCAAGACTTTAAGGAGGAAGATAATGTCAAATTCAACGGTCTGTTGAATCTTGAGACTATGAAGCTGTCAGAGGGCTGGTTGAAAGAAATACGTCACATGCAAGCGTACGACAAGAAGTTGTCCTTCGAAGAGTTAAAGCAACCGGGTTGTTCTTATTTTGCTGATGAGATGCTTCCCAAGCTGATCAAGCGTGCCAGTTCTTGAACTCCTGGAGTTCAGAAACAATGGATTTTTTTGTGATTTATGTGATACAAATATTATTTATTGGCAGTTACAGGTTGTAAGCATGTTTGTCTACTTTGTTTCATATATATGCTTAGAGCAACTCCAAAAACCTAGCTAAATTGATTAGTATATGCAAAAATAGAAAAAATAGGATTAAAATCCGATCTAACGGGCTCTCTTTCTTGCTCGCTACTGTATCCTGCTCGCCATCCTATCGAGATCGTTAGGTATTTTTGCCGAGTCTGTCCGCCTCACCATTCCCTCCTACCGTCACCCCTCTCGAGCCCTTGACGGTTGACGCCTACAGCACCGCTCCATCGCCTTGTCGTTCTCGTCGTCCTCTCGCCGCTCCCAAGCCTCGCCGTCCTCGCGTGCATTGGTAGATATGGCATGCCCAAGCTAGGAGGGGATTAACCGCAATATAAGGGAAGATCATATCAATTATTTTTCTTGGCCAATGTCGACAATGCAAGCGTATCAGCAAAAGTGTAAATGCTCGCTCCTCCTGTTTGTTTGTTTTACTAGCATTCTAATTTCCAGCTCATATGCTAGCACTTTCTAAAAGTTGATCGATATCACGGCTCATGGACAAAAAAAATTCTCATGTCAGCAGTAAAAAGAGAGACGTGTGAATTGTAGATTTATATTTTAATATAAACACATGTATCTTATTCACGTCAATTGAGAGGTGTTTTGAATATTTATGAACAATATTTAAAGAGTCTGTTGGTTTACCTCACCGTTTAAGAAGTTATTTATTTTTAGAGTCCTCATAAAACTCTAAATTTAGCTAAGATTATATCTAGACTCTTGGAGTTGCTCTTATGCGGCTCAACTACCCAAACTAGAGTACACTACTTAAACAAACCACTTCTGCTTAAAGCCAAACTAATTACTGCTCTACACAATCATGCAATTAAATCAATATGAAATACAGTAGACACCAGCCAAAGAAGACTGAAATTCTCACCAGTGATAGGATAATGCTGCCCACAAACATTGTCAGCTTCTTTAGGGATTGTCAGATGATCTTCTGTTACAGAGGTACAGTTATGTTGCTGCTGGGGTTCAACAATTTTAGGTGCTGAAGAGCAAATGCTTGTACCAACTTTAAGTAAGTCATCATCTGCATCAACAATGATAGTGAAGTTCTCAACTGGGTTGGCTAACATAAGCTTGCTATGTTGATTTGATTCAATTTCACCATTCAAGGTTTCTTCGTTGCGAATGATATTAAGTATCTCTATAAAGTTTGAAGTATAATATGAAGTGATATTTATGTCTGAGCATATAAATTTCAGGTTAACATAGAAGTTGGCAGTGAAATAGACTTCTATTTAGCATATAACATTGGCAGCGAAACATACTTCTTTTTACTGAAGGATAGGCAGATGTGGCAACATGATTGCATATTATATAGTATATACTTCCATTTTAGCTACGATGTAAAAAACTTAAGGTAGATGATGAAATGATAGATACCATCACAGTAAAGTACACACAAGTCAGAATTACTACCAAGAGTTCACCTAATAGAAGATTGGGCATGCATATCCATCTTGGGGTGTGCAGTTTGGATGTTTACACTTCACATAAACAACTAAACAGTTCTGTGTCATTAATAACACAATCATCACAAAAAGATGACAGCAAAGTAAACACATTCATCAAGGAATTACTAAAACATTCATAATATTATCGTAACACCAAAGATAACAACAAAGTATACACATTCACTTATTCACCCAACAGATAAGAACACTCTATTCCAGGCTCCAGCGCAGTACAATTTCATAGAACCATGGAAGTTCTTTACACGGGGAATTAGAAAGAAAGAAAGCAAGAACTAGTTGCCCATCAAATCTCTGTGATAAATTTTAAATTCAGAAATGAACAAAAATAAAGAAAGCACAAGAAGAGTAAGAATGAACCTGAATTTCCACAATCCTGCTGCATCTCCAACCTCCGCTGCAGATGCAGCTAGAGCCAGTTCGCCTTCCTCGTTCCCCTACATCCCAACCTAGCATAGAAGGACATTGCGCCTCTCATTTTCAATGTGTCCCGAAGAAAGAACAGATCTTTGAGTGAAGCGCTGTTAAATCATACTTGGATTAGAGACCTCAACCTGTTTTCTGCTGAGGTGACAGAGCAACACATTGTGAAGTACTGTAGGCTTTGGTCAATATTGCAAAGAATATCCTTGCAACCGGGTATTTGTGACTCTATTAGTTGGAAACTCTCAGCAGACCGGTAGTATTCAGCAAAATCAACATACCTTGCCCAATTCCTCGGCTCCGAGCTTACAAACATGAACTGGATCATTTGGAAGGTATGGGCGCCACCGAAATGCAAATTCTTCAGTTGGTTAGCCATCCAAAATAGAATTTGGACAGCGGATCGTCTTGCGAAGAGGGATTGGCCCCACAACGCTGCTTGTGCATTGTGTGGGCAAACTTTGGAGTCAGGATTGCATCTCTTCGTTGAGTGTTGTTTAACCAAGCGGATTTGGCCATTTGGGAAGAGGTGGTTGTATGGGCAGCGGTGGAGGGTCTTAGTCCAATAACTAGGACCGCAGTGAGTCTGTCCTGCAATGGTGGACGCCCCTAGCTACAACTCAAGATTGCAACAGGAAGGGCTTGAGAAGCCTCTTAATTCTAGTGAATTGGACTATCTGGCATAAGAGAAATGCTAGGATTTTCGACCACAAGTCCTCCACATGTTCTCAGATTCTTGCATCTATTATATCTGAGACATCGTCTTGAATACGTGCAGGAGCCAAACAACTGGCTAATCTCCTAGCCTCTCTTTAATTTTGTGTGTTTGAGTTTGGCTTTTCAACTAGTCTCCTTTCAGTTTAGTCTTGTGTGTTTGTGTTTTTTGGCTTGGTCCTGCTTGTGTGGGGTGTCTTTGTATTTTAAACCTCACCCCCTTTGGGCTCCTCTCTTTTTAATATAACGGGCAGATCTCATGCCAGTTCGTTTCAAAAAACTAGCATAGAAGAGCTCGCATCAAACCAAGAGCAACTAAATTGGCTTGCAGCAGATCTTCGAATGCGCGGGCTCCAGCTTAGAGACAGGGTACGTCTACCCACACAAGTGGCATACGAAGCCGCCGCCGGCGCGCACCTCGCGCCCTCCCCTTCCTGCAACTGTACAAATTCACCACGCTTCACATCGCAGGAACAGAACTGGCAAGAGAATTAAGATATTTTGAACAACGCTAGCAGCAGCGAGGCAACGGGGGCTCGCCGAAAAGAGTGTCGTCTCCGTTCTCCATGCCGCCGAGGCTTGGTGCTCGGCGACCAAGGAACATATGAAGATAGGATACTCCGGCTGTGGTACCTTTGGGCGAATATGGGTAAACCCTAAACCCTAACCCCCAAAAATGTGGATAAACTACGAAATCAGGACTTGCACTATCTGAATCTATTACCAAATAGCAATCTGCTCCCCATTCGGTCTGTTCAAAGTAGAACAAATCGAATTGAACATGACAGCAATGACGGAGGAGCCCATGAAGGGGTTCACGAATAAGAAGGCAACGAACTAAACCTAACGGACAAGAACTGATCCAAGGTATAGTACGATAGAAGTACCTATGGGAGGCAGCGGAAGGAAGAAAATGACAACACGAGGGGAGGGAGCCGGTGGAGGGACCGTACCCACCGTAGCTTCTGTCGCTGTGATGGTGGCGCTGACGGTGAAAAGGAGGCGGCTTTGTTTTTCATAATTCCAGTAGCGACCCTTTATCGCACGTCTCAAAACTCCCGGACGGTTGCGCTTTCTGACGTACATTTCTGGACATTGTAAGAGCATCATGTGGCAGAAACATAAAGAGCTGACGTGGATGAACGTGGGAGCAGCTTTGCGTTCAGCTTTAATAATATAGAAAGAAAATAGAAATACATAGACTTCCATGTTGAAAAGGCACTGCATGTTTCAAAATAAAACTTTCTTGATTCTGTGATACATTATGAATATCCATGATAATAGTAATCTAGTGCATAAAAATGCACTTCTCCCGTAAAGCTCATGAATGATGAAAAGTTCCCATAATTAACTCAAAGCACCTAACTTATCATACATCTCCATATGTTAAAAAAAACCATGCCAAATATCTAGGGAACAAAACATGATACGACCTATGGGTTGGGATATGCATCCTATTTGCCATATTTACAATGTTTTGTGTCTGCTTCGATTACAACCGAAAGATCCTTCTCCATTCATTGAAGCTGCTCGTGAACGCGCGCCGCACAGGAGATGATGTCACCCGTGAGATTTTGGAACTCTGGGCACACATCTATCTCTTGCACACCCTCGAAGCCTACGTCTCATTTGAGGATAAGCTCACTGCAACATGCGGTAAAAACTGGCAACATCATCTGCAAAATAATTAAATAAAAAATTAATTCACTATTTCAGTTTTAGAAGAGCAAAATCGGGCCTTCAATTTATGTTTTGTCAAGCATATAAGCTTCAGGAATTTCTTGTGACTCAGTATTGCAAAGAGTACGATTTCCAACATATATAGTGAGCCAATATAGCAGATCGAGGTTGTGCGTAAATTAAGAAGTGACCTTGAGCTTTTCGAGATGGAAGGCATGGTTGACAATCCTCCGGTGTGTGGCCTAGAGAATAGAGCTTCTGCTTCCAAGACTGGTCGTCGTAGAAGATGGATTGCTGCATCAGCCCCGCTGCACAGCCACGGTGTGCAACCTTGCGTCCAGGAACATCGGCTTCATGACGTCGAAGTGGTGCTTTGTCACAATCGGCGCGACCGGGTGGGATGCTAGGAGGTCGAAAAGGTCATCGTAGGCATCGTACTGGTGGAACCCTGAGCGCTTGGTGTGCATGCCTAGCTACGCCATGCACGCCTAGATCCGATCAATGGTCATCACTGTCGCAGAGCGTCTGGCGGAAGCAGTCGTCCACTCGTCCTGCATCTACGAGCGCGCCAGCGACCGACTAATGGTGAAGCCGTAAATTGTCAAGCCACCACCGTCGTAGGCCATCCCGTAGGGGTGGCTCTTGGAGAGGGAGCCGATGTAGTAGGGTTGGGCGTGGTTTAAGTGGTTGGTGGATACAGCTACGGCGGAAGGTGGCAGCTGCTTCTCCATCGTTGCGGTCGCCGTGAGGTTGGTGGAAAACCGGGAGACCCAGACGGCGTCAGGCACGCGGTTGGAGGCGGATGACGACGCTGCAGCCTAGTCGATAGGGCTGGACATTCGGTATATTAGGGTAATTCGGATCGATTTATTCGAATTTATGAAATTTCGGTTTCTAAAAAATAAAAATTAAAATTTTCAAAATAATTTTAGGAACTGAATCCGAATAGACTCATAATTTCGGTTCGGTCTATTCGATCCGAATAAATCCAAATAGTAGAGAGACTAGTATCTTTTGTTAAAATATATACAATAAATAATTAATTGGAGGTACTATTATTACACCAAGTGACTATAAAAAACAGCATATAGAGATATATATACTATTGTTAAGATGATATCATTATTTTTACCTAATAAGTTAATAGATCATATAATAATATCATCACATATTAATAGTTTTTTTATATTTCGGGTTACTCGATCTATTCAGATTTTAAAGGTTAGGAACCAAACCCGAACCCATACCTCGAAATATAGTACATATAGGAACTAAACCCAAAAAGACCAACAATTTCGGTCTATTCGGGTTTGAGTTCGGTTTTAAAATGCCCACCCCTACTAGTCGCCATTGGTACAACTGTGGTCGAAGGAGAGAGCTGCTTCTCCGCTGGCGTGGCCACCGTGAGGTTGGCAAAAATCGGAAGACGGAGACAGAGTTAGGCGCACGGTTGGAAGCAGCTGATGACGCCGAGCCGTCCGAATTTTTTGTTTTTTAATCTTTTTTAGAACAAAAAATAACCCCTAGACCCTTGTACGACTTAATTCGACTTTTGGACCTAATACTCGACGCCATGGTCGTGGAGCCGAGGTAAAACGCCTCGACGCCACATGTCTGGGCGCCAAGGTAGGCTAACGCGGCAACCGACGTGGCGCCTAGCTCGGCGCCATAGATCTTGGCGCCGAGCTAGGACTTAAGCGCCTGACCGTCTCTTTCCTCTCCTTTCTCTCACGCCCGTGCCTCTTCTTCGCGTTGCTGTCACGCCGACAATCCTGCCGCCCGCCCGCGCCCACCTTGGCAGCCGCACGTCGCCGCGCCCCGCGTGCCTAGCCTCCGGCCGCCGCGCCCCCCGCGTCAGCACGACCGCCTCCGCGCCCAACGCCGCCTCGCCCAACCGCCGCCGACCTCGACCGCTCCGCCCCAACCACTTCACCGCCCGTCCGTCCTACATGCCGCCACTGCAAGGTAATGAGTTAGTATTTCTATAGTAAATAGTTAGTGGTTAATTCGTGTTTAGTATTTAGTTATTATTTACTTTGTTAACTATTTAGTGTTTAGTATTTCAGTATTTAGTTAGCACATGTTCACTTTAATTAATGCATAGTTAGTTAGCTATTTACTTGTTAGTATATAATTAGCTAGGTATTTATATGTCAAAATTGTGAAGACGTGTTCCACCGTGCTTGGATATGGTTGTTCGAAAGTTATCGTTTAGTCATTGCGATGCTCCAGTCGGGTTATTGATGAGGGCATCACTTCTATACATACAATAAATGGACCGATAACACGATCTCGTGCACGACAGCTAAATCTCCAGGTACGTTCTACCCTAGTCAATTGTGTTTCAGAGCTTACGCTTGGGGCCATGGAGGTTTTGATGATTAGATACCTTGGAGAGGACCAGCAAGGACTTGGGAAAGACCAAGGTGTTGAGGAGGAGCAGCAAGGGCGGCCACAACAGGAAGGAGATCAAGTCCGACTCGGCTGCAACTCTATCCCGGGTTCCAGGATCAGTCTGCACTAAAATGGACACCCAGGATGCATCCGGACTCCGATTGCAATGGACTTGATATAGTTGGAAAGATAAGGAGATTATCTAACCAACCCAACTGGTTCCACCTTAAAATTCATCCGGAGTCAACGGGAATCGTCGAAACAATTCAGCGTTCAGATTCTGTTTTGGTGCTGCGACACCGTCTGTGGGGCCATTGGGCCGTGTATCGTGTCGAAGCCCATTAGGGGCGAGTCCAGGGGTCACGCACGCCCTAATACTCTATTTAATCAGAAGCCGCCGCCACATTAGGTCTTGGGTTTTGCTTAGATCAATTCTGTCATCGAACAGTGTCGTCGTCATCGGTTTGTGAGACCCTATCCTGTAATCAATACAATTTTGGTTGCGTTTCTTTCCTGTTCTTGCTTGTGTTCTTGATTGCGCTTGCAGGGATAAGCCTTCGTGGCGAGGTCATTCGTGTGTCACGGGTGATAACCAACGGAGCCGTGGTGTAGTGATTGCAAGGAACCGTTCGCTCGGAGCCTTGGATCATCAACGTCGAGATCTCCACTCAATCAAATTATCGCATCTCACGAAAGATCGGGCCGCGTCTACTATCAATTGGTATCAGATTTCCAGGTTGCCCGTGAGGTATAATCCTACCTTTAGATTAGTTTTGTTTCGTCCCATAGTCCACAAAAAGCCAAAAAATATAATTACGATCAGTTTATTCCGACCTAAAACCATCGTATTAGCCTTTGCACAATTCAGTTTTAGAGTCCGCAGTTCTGAGTTCGTGTTCTAGGTTGAGTTTGGTTGTTGGTTTAGATTTGTTTTGGTTCAGTTTGATTGTGTCCATCCGCTTCCATCCTACAAAACAGATCATATCTCTAAAACCGACCCTATCCACAAGACATATCCTATCTCTAAAACCGACCCTATCCACAAAACAGATCCTGTATCTAAACCGACCATATCCACAAAACAAATCTTATCTCTAAAACCGACCCTATACACAAAATAGATCCTATCTCTACAACCGACCCTATCCACAAAATAGATCATATCTCTAAAACCGACACTATCCAAAAAAAACCGAACCCCCACCCTTCTAGCACCTCGCCAGAAACCCTGATTTGGAGTCCAAACTTAAAACGGCCATAACTTTCGCCTCGGAACTCGAATCAGGCCCATTTTTTTTCAAATCGCACAGAATTAAATTTTGCATCCGATTCTTTCCGGCTTTTCCGGATTTTCTGTTTTTAAAATTCCTAAATTCGGCTTGGAAATAGGACTTTTCATTTTCCAAACATTTATTCCGATTTTAGGGCAAACTTGCAGAAATTCCAGAGGACGCGTCATTGCACAAAAAAATCTGAAACTTGGTGTGTTATCTTCTTATGTGCTGCTGCAAAATAGAAAAATATAAAAAAATATTTGAAAAAAAATCGCAAAAAAAGAAGGGTAGCACATAACCAGAAACGCCAGTGTTCTGTGCACCTCTGTGATTATTTTGCCCCAAGCCTGTTTTCTTGCTGCACCTAGATACTTGTACCTCCTTTCTTGTGCCTTGGTCCAACTGTTCTATTACATTTTCTAGACCAGCAACTAGGACGAGTACTTGGAACACTTATTCAGCATTGCTATCTGTTACTGACTTGTGTGCCACATATATATATTTAGTCAGCCTTCCCAGAGCCCCAGCTTGTCTCGAGCAGAACAGGTACTCCTTTGCAATCACACCCACGCTCGTTGGACAGTCACACTGGTCACCGTTTGCCACCTGCAGTGCTGGTAAGAACCTTGTAAGAGCAGGGTAAGACGCTTCATAATTTGTATTCCACCACCTTCACCACCACCCTGAGAGATAGTTGTAGGGTTCACATTGTTTGTTGCCTTTTTGTCTCTGTTTTGTGCTAACAATGACAGGACCAAAGAATCAAATGGACAAGGACAAGGGGCCTAAGCTTAACGACGATGAGTGTGTATCTCAGATGGAATTGAAGGAGATGATGCGCGCTGTCGGTGTTTCGGGTCCGACCGCGCACCCGGGGTTGGCCCTCAAGGTGCTTTTTGGAGTAGGACGGTGTCACCGACTGTAGCTCGATGGTTCGTGCTAGATGTACGAGGAACAGTGGACGATCTTGTACAGGTTCGGGCCGCTTTGAGATGCGTAATATCCTAAGTCCTGTAGTGGATCTTTTGTGTGGCAGGTTACAAGGGAGTTCTCTAGTATGAAGGATACCAGAGAGTTGGGTGTATAGCTAAAGGGTGAGATCTCTCTTGAAGGGGTGCCCCCTAGGCCTTATATATTTGACCGTGGGACGTTACATGCGGATATGATAACCACGTGTTCCTAAGTAATAGTGAACCGACTGAGTTTATCTTCCTATAATCTCGCCGACTCATAGTCCTTCGGCTCCGACGTCTGAGGGCGCTGCGTGGGAAAGTCGGATCAATGCTGTAGATAGCGTTTAAGTTTGGCGAACCGCATGGGCTCAAGTTGATCCGTCCTTGTGTTGATCCGTTCTGTTGAAAGTTCCTCCCCTAGCCCACGAAGGGACGGCCTCGCGGAGTAATGGGCCTGGGGTCTTCCGTGAGGCCTTCTTTCCTTCTAGTGGACCAGGGGGTATCTGTCCCCCACAAGCCCCCCAATCTTTGTGTTGATTTTGAAATAATCGGGCCAAAGATTCTAGGTCCAGCTTACGATTTTGAAACATGTCTGCTAAGTCGTTACCTCCAGCTCCGAGTAACTTGGTAAAAATGATCTTCTGTCATCTATTTCTGGCTTCATTCTTCAGTCTTTTGCTTTTAATCTTTAGTAATCGGTACTCTGGTTATGCCTTAGAGGTCGACGTTCTGCTCTTAGGGGTTAATGATTCATTGGGTGCACCGGAGGTGCACCCAATGGTTGTAGCCCCCGAGCTTTGAATGGATTACTGAAAATAATCCATTCAAAAGTCCTCATCTCATACTTCTTTAGGAATCGTAGTTTCCGACTTAGACAGATGCTTTAGAAATCAGCATTTTGCCACCAGCCTATGCTTTAGAGGTCAGCATTTTGTTCTTCGGGATCTCATGATTCATTGGGTGCACCGGAGGTGCACCCAATGGGTGTAGCCCCCAAGCTTTGAGTGGATTGCTGAAAATAATCCACTCGAAGGTCTTCATTCCATGCTTTTTCAGAAACCACTGTCTTTGACTTAGACTCATGCCTTAGAGATCAGCATTGTCTCCTCAGTTTATGCTTTAGAGATCAGCATATAGTTTTGTCTTTTTGTGATCATCAATACAACCTGCCCATGCACCGGCTTGAAATTTATTTGATCGGCGACGGATTGGACATCCGGTAGATGGCCCTTGGTTGATCATTATTTCGCTTTGTGCTTCAATGCTCCTGTTGATTAGACTTGTACTTCATCGGCTATTTTTGGATTTCCTTTGATCTCCGTCGATATCTTCTTTCTGTCTTGACGTATTCATTGCGTATACTGTATGGATGTGACTGCTTGGGAAAATCTATTGAAAATTCCTGGACGTCCCCCCAATGGGTGTGGGCAAGGGACGACTTGGTGCGCTAAGCGTTTAGCAAACTGCTCCTGAGTAGTAACTTGACGTGACTGCGGGTGTAATCATATCGTCCAAGTAGTTTGACTTGAGTCCCAATGGGTGTCGTGTTACGTGAAACGGCGCCAGCCGCTTGACGTGTTTCCAGACGATTTGAATTGCATATTGAATTTTTGCGACTGTTCAGTGGCCGTGGTAGGAGGTGAGCGGTTGCCTTCTTCTTCTATAAATAGTGTGCTTGCTTCTCCATCATCTTCACACATCTTACTGCCGCTTATTGCTTACTCTCTTCTTTTCTCTTCTACTCTACCATGGGTAAGAGCAAGAAAAGCTCGAGCTCCTCGCACCATTCCGGCAATAAGCGGAAACGCGAGCCGACTCCTCCCTCGGAGGACTTCGGCGATTCCGAGTACTTGGAGGAGGAGTTCTCCTCCGAGTCCGAGGAATCGCTGGTCCCTGCCTCTCCTCCGGTGTCGTCTGATGACTCAGACGGCTCCCAGGGGATCACCGCAGAGGTGTGGACCTACATCTGGGCCGTCGAGCACGCTGGGCTCGAGGGCTCGGATGAGTCAGAGGTCTCCTCGGAGGAGGAGAACTCCTCGGACTCGTCCGAGGAGGGTGGCGGTGGCGGCGATGGCGAGGGCGACGACGATGGCGGAGGCGACGACGATGGCGACAGCAACGATGACGGCGGCGAAGGTGACGACAAGGGCGATGGCGGCAACGGCAGCAGCAAGGGCGACGACGGCAACGGCAGCGGCAAGGGTGGCAGCAGCAGCGGCAACGGCAGGGCCAGTGGCTAGGCGCCACTGGTTTAGATATTAGTATAGTAGTAGAAGTAGTATTAGTAGAATAATGTAGTAGTAGTTAGTAGTATAGTGTAGTGAAATGTAATGTATTAGTGTAGTGAACTGAACAATGGGAAGAAAATCAACTCATAACGAGTTGGTTTTTAAGTTTGGTAATACTTCCCATCCTTTTATAATGAAGAAGACTTCATCCCATTCTATGTGTGTTTCTTTGCTTTTCCCCTCGTTCCGTTTCCAGTCGGTCGATGGATCGTGTTTATGCTCAACATGGCCGTTGTTCTCGGAAGTAATGCTTGAGTAATGACTTGGAATCGTCGAGTTGCTTCTTAGATCTGCCTACATATTCGTGGGAAAAAACGACTGATTTACTGTTAGTATATTCAGAGGTAGTAACCGAGTGTTTTTTTCTTGCGACGTCAGTGTTTTAGAGGTAACAGCCGAGTCCTTTTGAGCCACGTCGGTGTTTTAGAAATAACGACCGAGTGAAGACTGGCAACATCAGCGTTTTAGAAATAACCGCTGAGTTATATTGGGCCACGTCGGCGTTTTGGAAATAACAACTGAGTGATTATTGGTGACGTCGGTGTTTTAGAAATAACAGCCGAGTGATAACGGGCCACGTCGGTGTTTTAGAAATAACGACCGAGTGAAGACTGGCAACGTCAGCGTTTTAGAAATAACCGTTGAGTTATATTGGGCCACCTCGGCGTTTTGGAAATAACGGCCGAGTGATGACTGGGCACTTTTTTAGAAATGGCGTCTGGCCCGGGAAAACCCCATTTGTACCGCGCTGTCGCATGCCTCTGCATTCTGAGCCCTAGCCCTGCTTTTTGCCTCCAAACCTTCTATGTTTCCCTATGATCTCGCTTCCACTCAGTTCGCCGGCGAGACCGAGATGGCGCCCAAGCGAAAGAGCCAGAATTCCACTGCTGTGATTATTCCTCCCATCGATCCCAATAGTCAGTTGCCTTTCGCAGGTAATCACATGTCTGTTGTTTCTGAGTCTGACCTTCTCCACCTCGTTTCTATCGGGGTTCTTCCTCCGAAAGAGCTGTGTTCTTGGCGGATCTGTCGTGGGGTTACTATCCCGACGGAGGACACCCACGAGTCTGTTATTTATATTCCTTTTCTCATCCGCGGCCTTGCTCTTCCTATTTCTCCTTTTTTTCGTGGTCTCCTTGATTTCTACCATCTGAATCTAACTCATCTGAATCCCAATTCCATTCTGCAAGTTTCTGTTTTTGTTCATTTGTGTGAAGCCTACCTTGGTATTCTGCCACACTTTGGCTTGTGGAAGTACTTGTATCACTGTTGGCCTGGAATGGCCAGGGGGCAGCACCAGCTCGTGGGTGGTGCGAGTTTGGAGATGCACCATGGGAGGAAGACAAAGTACCTCGATATCCCACTCAAAGACAACATCAAAGGATGGCGCCTGGAATCTGCCACCTTCCAAGTCTTTCATCAGTTTTGTGTCAAATCCTCCTGCTGGTGACAGTGGTTTGGGTCTTAGAGTATGACCCTCTCCCGAAGAGGTTGAGACTTTGGTTGCTTCGCTTGGTGATATCCCCAATGATGAGAGACAGGTTCATTTTGAGATGCCTGTAAACCCGAGCGATGCAGAAATAAGTGCTATGCTGGATATGTTGGCTGAGGATTCCTCTGACTCGGTCCCTGCTGAAACACTAACTGTGGCAACTATCCTGGAGCCTGAAAAGACCTTGGACACTCAAAGATCTGATAGCACTCGCCCGAAACGTCCTCGCCAAGCTAGTCATCCCACTTCTCCTGCTGAAAGGAAGAAAAAGAAAAAGAGATGGCTTCGACGAGTGTCATGTTTGAATCAGGATGCCAGCCCTTCTGCTCCTACTGCCGAGGAGGTGCTAGTGGAGCTTTTTACTAGAGCTGATCCCAATGGGTGTGCTGCTCGTATTATTGACGAGGATGAGGAAGAGGAGGAGGAAATCCCCTTAATTTGGAAAAACAGTCGGCGTTATATAGTCAGTGGGGAGAGTAGTGATATTCCTTCTCCAGCTTTGTCTGCTCTCGTTGGTCTGCAAGAATTGTCTCTAGCAAATTTTAATCAAGCTCTCAAGGAGGTGATCCCCGAAGATCTGTTGTCCGAGCCGACAGATGGTGGTATGCTGGACGTTTGCACTGACATGCCTGACGTGGGGTTAGAGTTATCACGAGCAGCGTCTTATGCCTCATCGACCTTGGAGCGCGGTCTTCAGAGCCAAGAAGCTGATCTAGATTTCTCCCTTCCCATGGAGGTGGCTGAGAATCCTTCAGCCTTAGAGGTGGCTGCTGCAGAGACCCTAGCTTCCAAGGATGGTGCAAGCGGTTACCCAGCCCCCGAGGGTGTTGCCGGTAATGATCCGGCTTAGGTGGGTAGCGTGAGCTGCAACCCAGCCCCCGAGGGTGTTGCCGGTGGTGATCCGGCTCCATTGGGCAGTGTAGGCTGCGACCCAGCCCCCGAGGGTGTCCGAGTGGGCTCCTCTTCTCATACCTCCATGGATGTTCATGTGGGGTCTTCTCCCCCATGTTCTGATTGTATGGCGGCAGCACGGGCTTTAAATCAGGAAGTTTCCTTGGAGACCGGCGCACCCAACGCTAAAGTTTTGACTTCTGCCGGTGATGTTGAGTTAATCCCTAATGATGCCCTTCAGATTGCCTCGGCTGATATTCCCTCATCGAGTCACCAACCAATCTTTCATGATTTGGGGCTTCCTTCATTCTTCTCCAATCTTCAGGTAACTTGGTTTTTTCGGGTATAGCTAGACTTCGGGCGAAATATTGTCTCTGCACTCACTTGTTTTCAATACCAGGCTTTGGTTGACGAGATGGCTGGTCAGTTGAGATCGCAGGGTGCTTCTGTCCCGGAAAGAGCTTTGTCTCTGTCGCATTGGAATCCGATGCTGCTTCAGAAGCGAATATCTGAGTTGGAAATGACAAATGCTGGTTAGCGCCTTTTGTTTCCTCCTTGGCTACTTGATTAATCTGCTTTCTGGCTAAATATCCTTGTTTAACCGTTTCTTGCTAGATATGGCCCAACGGTACTCTGATCTTGAGAAGAAATATTCTCAAGGTCAGATGGACTTAGCTCGGGTTTCTGCTTCTCTGAATGATGCCAATATGTTGAATTCCTCTCTCAGTGCTCAGCTTAACTCTGAAAGGGCGGCCAATGGAGTAAGCTTACTTGACTTTCTCTGCTGTGTTTTTACTGCCTGTTTGATGTTTGAGAGCTGATTCTTGTTTGCAGGAAGAAAAACGTGCCCTTGCAGCTTCTCGCGATAACCTTGATATGTTGTATCACGACGCCAATAATTCTTTGACCATATTGGAAAGGAGCCATCGCTTTACCATGTGAAAGGGAAATAGGCTTACACCTTTTCCTAATTGATTTTGGTGGTTGAATTGCCCAACACAAATAATTGGACTAACTAGTTTGCTCTAGATTATAAGTTTTACAGGTGCCAAAGGTTCACAATAGACCAATAAATGACCAAGAAAGGGTTCAAACAAAGAGAGCCAAAGACAACCGAAGTGTGCCCTGGTCTGGCGCACCGGACTGTCCGGTGCGCCACCGGACAGTGTCCGGTACACCACCGGACAGTGTCCGATGCACCAGGGAACTCGACGCTGAACTCGCTACCTTCGGGAAAATGGAGGCCGCTCCGCTATAATTCACCGGACGTCTGGTGTATGCACCGGACAGTGTCCGGTGGCACACCGGACTGTCCGGTGTGCTAGCGGAGCAACGGCTACTTCGCGCGCAACGGTTGACTGCAACGCATTTAATGCGCGCCTGCGCGCGCAGAGGTTAGAGCACGCGCAGCAGGCGCACCAGACAGTCTACAGGACTTGTCCGGTGCACCACCGGACAACCAGAAGACCCCACCTGTCAGAGCTCCAACGGTCGAACCCTAACGGCCGGGTGACGTGGCTGGCGCACCGGACAGTGTCCGGTGGCGCACCGGACTGTCCGGTGCGCCATGCGACAGCAGCCTCCACCAAACGACTAGTTTGGTGGTTGGGGCTATAAATACCCCAACCACCCCACATTCAATTGCATCCAAGTTTTCCAGCTTCCAACTACTTACAAGAGCTATAACATTCAATTCTAGACACAACCAAAGAGATCAAATCCTCTCCCAAGTCCGGAATCACTCCAAATCAAATAGTGACTAGAGAGAGCGACATTTGTGTTCATTTGAGCTCTTGCGCTTGGATTGCTTCTTTTCTTTCTCATTCTTTCTTGTGATTCACACACTTGTAACCGAGGCAAGAGACACCAATTGTGTGGTGGTCCTTGCGGGGACTTAGTGTCCCGTGTGATTGAGAAGAGAAGCTCACTCGGTCTAAGTGACCGTTTGAGAGAGAGAAAGGGTTGAAAGAGACCCAGTCTTTGTGACCACCTCAACGGGGAGTAGGTTTGAAAGAACTGAACCTCGGTAAAACAAATCCTTGTGTCTCACTTTCTATTTGCTTGCGATTTGTTTTTCACCCTCTCTCTTGGACCCGTTTATAGTTCTAACGCTAACCCGGCTTATAGTTGTGATTAACTTTGTAAATTTCAGTTTTGCCCTATTCACCCCCCCTCTAGGCGACTTTCAATTGGTATCAGAGCCCGGTGCTTCATTAGAGCCTAACCGCTCGAAGTGATGTCGGGAGATCACGCCAAGAAGGAGATGGTGACCGGCGACAAGCCCGCTACAAGCCACGGGAAGGCTCCATCGGGAGAGTCCCGCAACAAAGGGAAGGAGAAGAAATCTTCTTCCCACAAGTCGCATCGGAGTGGCGACAAGAAAAAGAAGATGAGGAAGGTGGTCTACTACGAGACCGATTCTTCATCGCCATCCACCTCCGGCTCCGACGCGCCGTCCATAACTTCTAAGCGCCATGAGCGCAAGAAGTATAGTAAGATTCCCCAATGCTACCCTCGTATTTCTAAACATACTCCATTACTTTCTGTTCCATTAGGCAAGCCAACAACATTTGACGGTGAAGATTATGCTAGGTGGAGTGATATGATGAAATATCACCTAACCTCACTCCACAAAAGTATATGGGATGTTGTTGAGTTTGGAGTACAGGTATCATCCGTAGGGGATGAGGATTACGATGAGGACGAGGTGGCCCAAATCGAGCACTTCAACTCCCAAGCCACCACTATACTCCTCTAATCTCTAAGTCGTGAGGAGTATAACAAGGTGCAAGGATTAAAGAGCGGCAAAGAGGTTTGGGACGTGCTCAAGACCGCGCACAAAGGAGACGAGGTGACCAAGATCACCAAGCGGGAGACGATCGAGGGGGAGCTCGGTCGCTTCATGCTTCACCAAGGGGAGGATCCGCAAGCTATGTACAACCGCTTGAAGACCTTGGTGATCCAAGTGCGCAACCTCGGGAGCACAAAATGGGATGACCATGAGATGGTCAAGGTTATTCTTAGATCCCTCGTTTTTCTTAACCCTACGCAAGTTCAATTAATTCGAGGTGATCCTAGATACAAGCTAATGTCTCCCGAGGAGGTTATAGGAAAATTTGTGAGCTTTGAGCTAATGATTAAAGGCTCAAAGAAAATCATCGAGCAAGGCACCTCCTCCACGCCCGAGGCACAACCCGTCGCATTCAAGGCAACGGAGGAGAAGAAGGAAGAGTCTACATCAAGTAGGCTCCCCATCGACGCCTCAAAGCTCGACAATGAGGAGATGGCTTTAATCATCAAAAGCTTTCAACAAATCCTCAAGCAAAGGAAGGGGAAGGACTACAAGCCCCGCTCCAAAAAGGTTTGCTACAAATGTGGTAAGCCCGGTCACTTTATTGCAAAATGTCCTATCTCTAGTGACAGTGACAGGGGCGACGACAAGAAGGGGAGAAGAAAGGAAAAGAAGAGGTACCACAAGAAGAAGGGCGGCGATGCCCATGTGTGCCGCGAGTGGGACTCCGACGAGAGCTCCACTGACACCTCCTCCGACGAGGACGCCGCCAACATCGCCGTCAACAAGGGACTTCTCTTCCCCAACGTCAGCCACAAGTGCCTCATGGCAAAGGACGGCAAAAGGAAGAAGGTTAAATCTAAATCCTCCACTAAATATGCATCCTCTAGTGATGAAGAAAATTCTAGTAATGAGGAGGATAATTTGTTTACTCTTTTTGCCAACCTTAACATGGAACAAAAAGAGAAGTTAAATAAATTGATTAGCGCTATTCATGATAAGGATGAACTCTTGGATAGCCAAGAGGACTTCCTAATTAAGGAAAATAAGAAACATGTTAAGGTTAAGAATGCTTATGCTCTAGAAATGAAAAAATGTGAAAAATTAACTAGTGAGCTAAGCACTTGTCATGATTTGATTGCCAACCTTAGAAATGAAAATGCTAGATTAATTGCTAAGGTTGATTCAAATGTTTGTGATGATTCATATGCCAATCTTAGAAATGATCATGCTATTTCTATTGCTAAGATTGAGAAATTGAATGCCTCTCTTGCTAGCCTTATATTTGAAAATGAAAAATTAATTGCTAAGGCTAAAGACTTAGATGTTTGCAATGCTTCCATTTCCGATCTTAGAAGTGAAAATGACATTTTACATGCTAAGATTATTGAACTAAAAACTTGCAAACCCTCTACATCCACCATTGAGCATGTTTCTATTTGCACTAGATGTAGAGATGTTGACATTGATGCTATTCATGATCACATGGTCTTAATTAAACAACAAAATGATCATATAGCAAAATTAGATGCTAAAATTGCCGAGCATGAACTAGAAAATGAAAAATTTAAATTTGCTCGTAGTATGCTTTATAGTGGGAGATGCCCTGGCATCAAGGATGGCATTGACTTTCAAAAGGGAGACAATGTCAAACTTAATGCCCCTCCTAAAAAATTATCTAACTTTGTTAAGGGCAAGGCTCCCATGCCTCAGGATAACGAGGGTTACATTTTGTACCCTGCCGGTTATCCCGAGCATAAGATTAGGAGAATTCATTCTAGGAAGTCTCACTCTGGCCCTAATCATGCTTTTATGTATAAGGGTGAGACATCTAGCTCTAGGCAATCAACTCGTGCTAAATTACTGAAGAAGAAAACTCCTAGTGCATCAAATGAACCTAGCATTTCATTTAAAACTCTTGATGCATCTTATGTTTTGACTAACAAATCCGGCAAAGTAGTTGCCAAGTATGTTGGGGCAAACACAAGAGTTCCAAGACTTGTGTTTGGGTACCCAAAGTTCTTGTATCTAATGTCAAAGGACCCAAAACTGTTTGGGTACCTAAAAACAAGAACTAAATTTGTTTTGTAGGTTTATGCATCCAGAGGCTCAAGTTGGATCATCGATAGCGGGTGCACAAACCACATGACAGGGGAGAAAAAGATGTTCTCCTCCTATGAGAAAAACCAAGATCCCCAACGAGCTATCACATTCGGGGATGGAAATCAAGGTTTGGTCAAAGGGTTGGGTAAAATTGCTATATCACCTGACCATTCCATTTCCAATGTTTTTCTTGTTGATTCATTAGATTACAATTTGCTTTATGTTTCTCAACTATGTAAAATGGGCTACAACTGTCTATTTACTGATGTAGGTGTCACTGTCTTTAGAAGAAGTGATGATTTAGTAGCATTTAAGGGAGTGTTAGAGGGTCAGCTATACTTAGTTGATTTCAATAAAGCTAAACTCGACACTTGCTTAATTGCTAAGACTAACATGGGCTGGCTCTGGCATCGCCGACTAGCACATGTTGGGATGAAGAATCTTCACAAGCTTCTAAAGGGAGAACATATTTTAGGACTAACCAATGTTCATTTTGAGAAAGACAGGATTTGTAGCGCATGCTGAAAGGGAATTAGGCTTACACTTATTTCCTAAACTAATTTTGGTGGTTGAATTGCCCAACACAAATAATTGGACTAACTAGTTTGCCCAAGTTTATTTTGGTGGTTGAAGTATAGTAAGATCCCCCTACGCTACCCCCACATTTCAAAGCGTACTCCTTTACTCTCCGTTCCATTAGGCAAACCACCGGTTTTTGATGGTGAAGATTATAATATGTGGAGTGACAAAATGAGGCACCATCTAACCTCACTCCACACAAGCATATGGAATGTTGTTGAGTTTGGTGTACAGGTACCATCCGTAGGGGATGAAGACTACGACTCGGACGAGGTGGCCCAAATCCACCACTTTAACTCCCAAGCAACCACTATACTCCTCGCCTCGATAAGTCGAGAGGAGTATAATAAGGTGCAAGGGCTAAAAAGTGCGAAGGAAATTTGGGACGTACTCAAGACCGCGCACGAGGGAGACGAGGTGACAAAGATCACCAAGCGGGAGACGATCGAGGGGGAGCTCGGTCGCTTCATGCTTCACCAAGGGGAGGATCCACAAGCTATGTACAACCGCTTGAAGACCTTGGTGAACCAAGTGCGCAACCTCGGGAGCGAAAAATGGGATGACCATGAGATGGTCAAGGTTATTCTTAGATCCCTCGTATTTCTTAACCCTACACAAGTGCAATTAATTCGAGGTGATCCTAGATATAAGCTAATGTCTCCCAAGGAGGTTATAGGAAAATTTGTGAGCTTTGAGCTAATGATTAAGGGTTCAAAGAAAATCATCGAGCAAGGCACCTCCTCCACACCCGAGGCACAACCGGTCGCTTTCAAGGCGACGGAAGAAAAGAAGGAGGAGGCTACTCCAAGTCGAACACCCATCGACGCCTCCAAGCTCGACAATGAGGAGATGGCGCTCATCATCAAGAGCTTCCGCCAAATCCTCAAGCAAAGGAGGGGGAAAGACTACAAACCCCGCTCCAAGAAAGTATGCTACAAATGTGGTAAGCCCGGTCATTTTATTGCTAAATGTCCATTATCCAGTGATAGTGACAGGGGCGACGACAAGAAGGGGAGAAGAAAGGAGAAGAAGAGACACTACAAGAAGAAGGGCGGCGATGCCCACGTGTGCCGCGAGTGGGACTCCGACGAGAGCTCCACCGACTCCTCCTCCGACGAGGACGCCGCCAACATCGTCGTAACCAAGGGACTTCTCTTCCCCAACATCGGCCACAAGTGTCTCATGGCCAAGGATGGCAAAAGGAAGAAGGTTAAATCCAAATCCTCCACTAAACATGAGTCCTCTAGTGATGATAATGCTAGTGATGAGGAGGATAATTTGCCTACCCTTTTTGCCGACCTAAACATGCAACAAAAGGAAAAACTAAATGAGCTAATTAGTGCTATCCATGAAAAGGATGATCTCTTGGACTCCCAAGAGGACTTCCTAATCAAGGAAAATAAAAAGCATGTTAAGGTTAAGAATGCTTATGCTCTAGAGGTAGAAAAATGTGAGAAATTATCTAGTGAGCTAAGCACATGCCATGACACTATTGCCAACCTTAGAAATGAAAATGCCAAATTAATTGCTAAGGTTGATTCTCATGTTTGTGATGTTTCAATTCCCAATCTTAGAAATGATAATGTTGATTTGCATGCTAAGATTAAGGAATTGAATGATTCTCTCGCTAGCCTTAGGATTGAAAATGAAAAATTAATTGCTAAGGCTAAAGATTTTGATGTTTGCAATGTTACTATTTCTAACCTTAGAAATGAGAATGATATATTACATGCTAAGGTTGTAGAATTAAAATCTTGCAAACCCTCTACATCTACCGTTGAGCATGTTTCCATTTGCACTAGATGTAGAGATGTTGATATTAATGCTATTCATGATCACATGGTCTTAATTAAACAACAAAATGATCATATAGCAAAATTAGATGCTAAAGTTGCCGAGCATAACTTAGAGAATGAAAAATTTAAATTTGCTAGAAGTATGCTCTATAGTGGGAGACGCCCTGGCATCAAGGATGGCATTGGCTTCCAAAGGGGAGACAATGTCAAACTTAATGCCCCTCCTAAAAATTTGTCTAACTTTGTTAAGGGCAAGGCTCCCATGCCTCAGGATAACGAGGGTTACATTTTGTACCCTACCGGTTATCCCGAGAGCAAAATTAGGAGAATTCATTCTAGGAAGTCTCACTCTGGCCCTAACCATGCTTTCATGTATAAGGGTGAGACATCTAGCTCTAGGCAACCAACCCGTGCTAAGTTGCCTAGAAAGAAAACTCCTAGTGCATCAAATGATCATGACATTTCATTCAAAACTTTTGATGCATCATATGTTTTAACTAACAAATCCGGCAAGATAGTTGCCAAGTTTGTTGGGGGCAAACACAAGGGCTCTAAGACTTGTGTTTGGGTACCCAAAGTTCTTGTGTCTAATGTCAAAGGACCCAAAACCGTTTGGGTACCTAAAGTCAAGAACTAAACTTGTTTTGTAGGTTAATGCATCCGGGGGCTCAAGTTGGATCATCGATAGCGGGTGCACAAATCACATGACGGGGGAGAAGAAGATGTTCTCCTCCTACGAGAAAAACCAAGATCCCCAACGAGCTATCACATTCGGGGATGGAAACCAAGGTTTGGTCAAAGGTTTGGGTAAAATTGCTATATCTCCTGACCATTCCATTTCCAATGTTTTTCTTGTTGATTCATTAGATTACAATTTGCTTTCCGTTTCGCAATTATGTCAAATGGGCTACAACTGTCTCTTTACTGATGTAGGTGTCACTGTCTTTAGAAGAAGTGATGATTCAATAGCATTTAAGGGAGTGTTAGAGGGTCGGCTATACTTGGTAGATTTTGATAGAGCTGAACTCGACACTTGCTTAATTGCTAAGACTAACATGGGTTGGCTCTGGCACCGCCGACTAGCCCATGTTGGAATGAAGAATCTTCATAAGCTTCTAAAGGCAGAGCACATTTTAGGATTAACAAATGTTAATTTTGAGAAAGACAGGATTTGTAGCGCATGCCAAGCCGGGAAGCAAGTTGGCACTCATCATCCACACAAGAACATCATGACAAGTGACATGCCATTGGAGCTCCTACACATGGATTTATTCGGCCCGATCGCTTACATAAGCATCGGCGGGAGTAAGTACTGTCTAGTTATTGTGGATGATTATTCTTGCTTCACTTGGGTGTTCTTTTTGCATGAAAAATCCCATACCCAAGAGACCTTAAAGGGATCCTTGAGACGGGCTCAAAATGAGTTCGGCTTAAGGATCAAGAAAATTAGAAGCGACAACGGGACGGAGTTCAAGAACTCACAAATAGAAGGCTTTCTTGAGGAGGAGGGCATCAAGCATGAGTTCTCCTCTCCCTACATGCCACAACAAAATGGTGTAGTGGAGAGAAAGAATCGAACTCTATTGGACATGGCAAGGACCATGCTTGATGAGTACAAGACACTAGATCGGTTTTGGGCCGAGGCGGTCAACACCGCCTGCTACGCCATCAACCGGTTATATCTACACCGAATCCTCAAGAAGACATCATATGAACTCCTAACCGGTAAAAAGCCCAATATTTCATATTTTAGAGTCTTTGGTAGCAAATGCTTTATTCTTGTTAAAAGAGGTAGAAAATCTAAATTTGCTCCTAAGACTGTAGAAGGCTTTTTACTAGGATATGATTCAAACACAAGGGCATATAGAGTCTTTAACAAGTCCTCAGGACTAGTTGAAGTTTCTTGTGACGTTGTGTTTGATGAAACTAACGGATCTCAAGTAGAGCAAGTTGATCTTGATGAGATAGGTGAAGAACAGGCTCCGTGCATCGCGCTAAGGAACATGTCCATTGGGGATGTGTGCCCTAAGGAATTCGAAGAGCCTCCACATGCACAAGATCAACCATCCTCCTCCACACAAGCATCTCCACCAACCCAAAATGAGGACGAGGCTCAAGTTGATGAAGGAGAAGATCAAAGAGATGAGCCACCTCAAGATGACGGCAATGATCAAGGGGGAGATGCAAACAATCAAGACAAGGAGGATGAAGAACCAAGACCGTCACACCCAAGAGTCCACCAAGCAATCCAACGAGATCACCCCGTCGACACCATCCTCGGCGACATTCATAAGGGGGTAACTACTCGATCTCGTGTTGCACATTTTTGTGAGCATTACTCTTTTGTCTCCTCTATTGAGCCACACAGGGTAGAGGAAGCACTCCAAGATTCGGATTGGGTGATGGTGATGCAAGAAGAGCTCAACAATTTCACTAGGAATGAGGTATGGCATTTAGTTCCACGTCCTAATCAAAATGTTGTAGGAACCAAGTGGGTCTTCCGCAACAAGCAAGATGAGCATGGTGTGGTGACAAGGAACAAAGCCCGACTTGTGGCCAAGGGATACTCCCAAGTCGAAGGTTTGGATTTCGGTGAAACCTATGCACCCGTAGCTAGGCTTGAGTCAATTCGCATATTATTAGCCTATGCTACTTACCATGGCTTCAAGCTTTATCAAATGGACGTGAAGAGTGCCTTCCTCAATGGACCAATCAAGGAAGAGGTCTATGTTGAGCAACCTCCCGGCTTTGAAGATAGTGAGTATCCTAACCATGTCTATAGGCTCTCTAAGGCGCTTTATGGGCTCAAGCAAGCCCCAAGAGCATGGTATGAATGCCTAAGAGATTTCCTTATTGCTAATGGCTTCAAAGTCGGTAAGGCCGATCCTACTTTATTTACTAAAACTCTTGACAATGATTTGTTTGTATGCCAAATTTATGTTGATGATATTATATTTGGGTCTACTAACGAATCTACATGTGAGGAATTTAGTAGGATCATGACACAAAAATTCGAGATGTCGATGATGGGGGAGTTGAAGTATTTTCTAGGATTCCAAGTCAAGCAACTCCAAGAAGGCACCTTCATTAGCCAAACAAAGTATACTCAAGACATTCTAACCAAGTTTGGAATGAAGGATGCCAAGCCCATCAAGACACCCATGGGAACCAATGGGCATCTCGACCTCGACACGGGAGGTAAATCCGTCGATCAAAAGGTATACAGGTCGATGATTGGTTCATTACTTTATTTATGTGCATCTCGACCGGACATTATGCTTTCCGTATGCATGTGTGCAAGATTCCAAGCCGACCCTAAGGAATCTCACCTTACGGCCGTAAAACGAATCTTGAGATATTTGGCTTATACTCCTAAGTTTGGGCTTTGGTACCCTCGGGGATCCACATTTGATTTGATTGGTTATTCGGATGCCGATTGGGCGGGGTGTAAGATTAATAGAAAGAGCACATCGGGGACTTGCCAGTTCTTGGGAAGATCCTTGGTGTCTTGGGCTTCAAAGAAGCAAAATTCGGTCGCTCTTTCTACTGCTGAAGCCGAGTATATTGCCGCAGGCCACTGTTGCACGCAATTGCTCTGGATGAGGCAAACCCTGCGGGACTACGGTTACAAACTAACCAAAGTTCCCCTTCTATGTGATAATGAGAGTGCAATCCGCATGGCGGATAATCCCGTTGAGCATAGCCGCACTAAACACATAGCCATTCGGTATCATTTTCTTAGGGATCACCAACAAAAGGGGGATATCGAGATTGCATACATTAATACTAAAGATCAATTAGCCGATATCTTTACCAAGCCATTAGATGAACAAACTTTTACCAAACTTAGGCATGAGCTTAATATTCTTGATTCTAGGAATTTCTTTTGCTAATTTGCACACATAGCTTATAAGTATACCTTTGATCATGTCTCTTTTATATATGCTATGACTAATGTGTTTTCAAGTGTATTTCAAACCAAGTCATAGGTATATTGAAAGGGAATTGGAGTCTTCGGCGAAGACAAAGGCTTCCACTTCACTCTACCACTCATCCTTCGCCGTCGCTCCGCTTCACTCTCCGTCTTTGGTATAATCTTCACTCATATGTTTTATTTGCCAAAGGAGAGAAAGTAGTTTTCAAGGGCTTATATCTCACTCAAAGTATCCGTTTTTGGCGATTCATGCCAAAGGGGGAGAAAGTATGAGCCCAAAGCAAAAGGACCGCACCACCACCCTAATTTTTAAAATGATTTTCAAATTGGTAAATTTCAAATTGATATCTTTTTGTGTTCAAAAGGGGGAGCAAGTAATATTTTCAAAATTAATATCTTAAAACCCTCTTGAACACTAAGAGGAGAATTTATTTGAGGGGGAGTTTTGTTTACTCAAAGGAAAAGCATTTGAAACAAGGGGAGAAAATTTCAAAACTTGAAAATGCTTCGCAAAAATCTTATTCATTTACCTTTGACTATATTGCAAAAGGATTTTGAAAAGAATTTACAAAAAGAATTTGCAAAAACAAAACATGTGGTGCAAGCGTGGTCCAAAATGTTAAAAATAAAGAAACAATCCATGCATATCTAGTAAGTAATATTTATTGGCTCAATTCTAAGTAACCTTTGCTCTTACATTTTGCAAACTAGTTCAATTATGCACTTCTATACTTGCTTTCGGTTTGTGTTGGCATCAATCACCAAAAAGGGGGAGATTGAAAGGGAATTAGGCTTACACCTATTTCCTAAACTAATTTTGGTGGTTGAATTGCCCAACACAAATAATTGGACTAACTAGTTTGCCCAAGTTTATAAGTTCTACAGGTACCAAAGGTTCACCATAAGCCAATAAAAGGACCAAGAAAAAGGGTTCAAACAAAGGAGCAAAGGGACAACCGAAGGCACCCTGGTCGGGCGCACCGGACTGTCCGGTGTGCCACCGGACAGTGTTCGGTGCACCACCGGACATTGTCCGGTGCACCAGGGAACTCCAAGCTGAACTTCGCACCTTCGAGAATTCTCAGAGCCGGAATTCACCGGACTGTCCGGTGTACACCGGACAGTGTCCGGTGCTCCAAGAGGATGCGGCTCTGAACTCGCCAGTCTCGGGAATTCTCATCGGCTGCTCCGCTATAATTCACCGGACATGTCCAGTGTACACCGGACTGTCCGGTGTAACTGCGGGGCAACGACTACTTCAGGCGCCAACGGCTACCTGCAACGCATTAAATGCGCGCCAGCGCGCGCAGAAGTCAGGCACTCCCATGCTGGCGCACCGGACACTCCACAGTGCATGTCCGGTGCGCCACCGAACATCGAGACGGGCCCAGCAGTCAGAGCTCCAACGGTCGGAACCCTAACGGCCTGGTGACGTGGCTGTCGCACCGGACATGTCCAGTGTGCACCGGACTGTCCGGTGCACCATTCGACAGACAGCCTCCACCAAACGGCTAGTTTGGTGGTTGGGGTTATAAATACCCCCAACCACCCCACATTCAAGTCATCCAAGTTTTCCACCTCTCAACCACTTACAAGAGCTAGGCATTCAATTCTAGACACACTCAAGTGATCAAATCCTCTCCAATTCCACACAAGCCTTTAGTGATTAGCGAGAGAGATTTGTCGTGTTCTTTTGAGCTCTTGCGCTTGGATTGCTTCTTTTCTTTCTCACTTGTTCTTGTGATCAAACTCTATTGTAACCGAGGCAAGAGACACCAATTGTGTGGTGGTCCTTGCGGGGAAGTTTTGTTTCCGGTTTGATTTGAGAAGAGAAGCTCACTCGGTCCAAAGGGACCGTTTGAGAGAGGGAAAAGGTTGAGATAGACCCGGCCTTTGTGGCCTCCTCAACGGGGAGTAGGTTTGAGAGAACCAAACCTCGGTAAAACAAATCCACGTGTCTCACTCTTTATTCGACTAGCGTTTTGTTTTGCGCCCTCTCTCTCGGACTCATTATTTCTAACGCTAACCCAGCTCGTAGTTGTGATTAATTTTGTAAATTTCAGTTTCGCCCTATTCACCCCCCTCTAGGCGACTTTCACATGCCAAGCCGGGAAGCAAGTTGGTGTTCATCATCCACATAAGAACATTTTGACGACTGACAGGCCACTGGAACTCCTCCACATGGACCTATTCGGCCCGATCGCTTACATAAGCATTGGCGGGAGTAAGTACTGTCTTGTTATTGTGGATGACTATTCTCGCTTCACTTGGGTGTTCTTTTTACAGGAAAAATCTCAAACCCAAGAGACCTTAAAGGGATTCTTGAGACAGGCTCAAAATGAGTTCGGCTTGAGGATCAAGAAAATCAGAAGCGATAATGGGACGGAGTTCAAGAATTCGCAAATCGAAGGCTTTCTTGAGGAGGAGGGCATCAAGCATGAGTTCTCTTCTCCCTACACACCACAACAAAATGGTGTAGTGGAGAGGAAGAATAGAACTCTATTGGACATGGCAAGAACCATGCTTGATGAGTACAAGACTTCGGATCGGTTTTGGGCCAAGGCAGTCAACACCGCCTGCTACGCCATCAACCGATTGTATCTACACCGAATCCTCAAGAAGACATCTTACGAACTCCTCACCGGTAAAAAGCCCAATGTTTCATATTTTAGAGTCTTTGGTAGCAAATGTTTTATACTTGTTAAAAGAGGTAGAAAGTCCAAATTTGCTCCTAAGGCTGTAGAAGGCTTTTTACTAGGATATGATTCAAACACAAGGGCATATAGAGTCTTTAATAAGTCCACTGGACTAGTTGAAGTATCTTGTGACATTGTGTTTGATGAGACTAACGGCTCTCAAGTAGAGCAAGTTGATCTTGATGAATTAGATGATGAAGAGGCTCCGTGCGTCGCGCTAAGGAACATGTCCATTGGGGATGTGTGTCCTAAGGAATCTGAAGAGCCCATTCAAGCACAAGGTCAACCATCCTCCTCCATGCAAGCATCTCCACCGAATCAAGATGAGGATGAGACTCAAGATGACGAAGAAGAAGATCAAGAAGATGAGCCACCTCAAGACGATGGCAATAATCAAGGGGGAGATGCAAATGAACAAGACAAGGAGGATGAGCAATTTCCAAAGCCGCCACACCCAAGAGTCCATCAAGCAATCCAACGAGATCACCCCGTGAACACCATCCTCAGTGACATTCATAAGGGGGTAACCACTAGATCTCGTGTTGCACATTTTTGTGAGCATTACTCTTTTGTTTCCTCTATTGAGCCACACAGGGTAGAGGAAGCACTTCAAGATTCGGATTAGGTGATGGCGATGCAAGAGGAGCTCAACAACTTCACGAGGAATAAGTTTTGGCATCTAGTTCCACGTCCTAACCAAAATGTTGTAGGAACCAAGTGGGTCTTCCGCAACAAACAAGATGAGCATGGTGTGGTGACTAGGAACAAAGCCCGACTTGTGGCCAAGGGATATTCACAAGTCGAAGGTTTGGATTTCGGTGAAACCTATGCACCCGTAGCTAGGCTTGAGTCAATTCGCATTTTACTTGCCTATGCTACTTACCATGGCTTCAAGCTTTATCAAATGGACGTGAAGAGTGCCTTCCTCAATGGACCAATCAAAGAAGAGGTCTATGTTGAGCAACCTCCCGGCTTTGAAGACAGTGAGTATCCTAACCATGTTTATAGACTCTCTAAGGCGCTTTATGGGCTCAAGCAAGCCCCAAGAGCATGGTATGAATGCCTAAGAGATTTCCTTATTGCTAATGGCTTCAAAGTCGGAAAGGCCGATCCTACTTTATTTACTAAAACTCTTGCAAATGATTTGTTTGTATGCCAAATTTATGTTGATGATATCATATTTGGGTCTACTAACGAATCTACATGTGAAGAGTTTAGTAGGATCATGACACAGAAATTCGAGATGTCTATGATGGGGGAGTTGAAGTATTTTCTAGGATTCCAAGTCAAGCAACTCCAAGAGGGGACCTTCATTAGCCAAACAAAGTACATTCAAGACATTCTAACCAAGTTTGGGATGAAGGACGCCAAACCCATCAAGACACCCATGGGAACAAATGGGCATCTCGACCTCAACACGGGAGGTAAATCCGTAGATCAAAAGGTATACCGGTCGATGATAGGTTCCTTACTCTATTTATGTGCTTCACGACCGGACATTATGCTTTTCCGTATGCATGTGTGCAAGATTCCAAGCCGATCCTAAGGAAGCTCACCTTAGGGCCGTAAAACGAATCTTGAGATATTTAGTTTATACTCCTAAGTTTGGCCTTTGGTACCCCAGGGGATCCACATTTAATTTAATTGGTTATTCCGATGCCGATTGGGTAGGGTGCAAAATTAATAGAAAGAGCACATCGGGGACTTGCCAGTTCTTGGGAAGATCCTTGGTGTCTTGGGCTTCAAAGAAGCAAAATTCTGTAGCTCTTTCAACCGCCGAAGCCGAGTATATTGCCACAGGCCATTGTTGCGCGCAATTGCTTTGGATGAGGCAAACCCTTAGGGACTATGGTTACAAATTAACCAAAGTTCCTCTTCTATGTGATAATGAGAGTGCAATCCGCATGGCGGATAATCCCATTGAGCATAGCCGCACTAAACACATAGCCATTCGATATCATTTTCTAAGGGATCACCAACAAAAGGGGGATATCGAGATTGCATATGTTAGCACCAAAGAACAATTAGCCGATATCTTTACCAAGCCATTGGATGAACAAACTTTTACCAAACTTAGGCATGAGCTAAATATTCTTGATTTTAGGAACTTTTATTGATGTTTTGCACACATAGCTCATATGTATACCTTTGGTCATCTCTTTCATGTGCTATGACTAATGTGTTCTTTCAAGTCCATTTCATGCTAAGTCATAGATTGAAAGGGAAAAAGAGTCTTCGGCGAAGACAAGGCTTCCACTCCGCTCCATCGAATCATTCATCCTTCGCCGTCGCTCCGCACTCACTCTCCAACTTTGGTATAATCTTCACTCCTTTACTTTCGTCCAAAGGGGGAGAGAGTAGTTTCAAAGGGCTTATATTTCACTCAAGCATCCGTTTTTGGCGATTTATGCCAAAGGGGGAGAGAGTATTAGCCCAAAGTAAAAGGACCGCACCACCACCAATTTCAAAAATGTAATCTTTCAATTTGTATTAAAAGAAGTTTTTCAATTGGCATCTTATTTTGATATAATTTCAAATTGGTTTACCCTCTTCAAAATTAATATCTAAAACCCTCTTGAACACTAAGAGGAGGATTTCATTAAGGGGGAGTTTTGTTTAGTCAAAGGAAAAGCATTTGAACTAGGGGGAGAAAATTCCAAATCTTGAAAATGCTTCTCAAAATCTTATTCATTTACCTTTGACTATTTGCAAAAGAACTTTGAAAAGAATTTCCAAACATTTTGCAAAACAAAACATATGGTGCAAGCGTGGTCCAAAATGTTAATAAGAAGAAGAGGCATCCATGCGCATCTAGTAAGTAATATTTATTGGTTTCATTCCAAGCAATCTTTGCACTTACATTATGCAAACTAGTTCAATTCTGCACTTCTATATTTGCTTTGGTTTGTGTTGGCATCAATCACCAAAAAGGGGGAGATTGAAAGGGAAATATGCTTACACCTTTTCCTAATTGATTTTGGTGGTTGAATTGCCCAACACAAATAATTGGACTAACTAGTTTGCTCTAGATTATAAGTTTTACATGTGCCAAAGGTTCACAATAGACCAATAAAATGACCAAGAAAGGGTTCAAACAAAGAGAGCCAAAGACAACCGAAGTGAGCCCTGGTCTGGCGCATCGAACTGTCCGGTGCGCCACCGGATAGTGTCCGGTGCACCACCGGACAGTGTCCGGTGCACCAGGGAACTCGACGCTGAACTCGCTACCTTCGGGAAAATGGAGGCTGCTCCGCTATAATTCACCGGACTGTCCGGTGTGCCAGCGGAGCAACGGCTACTTCGCGTGCAACGGTCGACTGCAACGCATTTAATGCGCGCCTGCGCGCGCAGAGGTCAGAGCACGCGCAGCAGGCGCACCAGACAGTCTACAGGACTTGTCCGGTGCACCACCGGACAGCCAGAAGACCCCACCTGTCAGAGCTCCAACGGTCGAACCCTAACGGCCGGGTGACGTGGCTGGCGCACCGGACAGTGTCCGGTGGCGCACCGGACTGTCCGGTGCGCCATGCGACAGCAACCTCCACCAAACGGCTAGTTTGGTGGTTGGGGCTATAAATACCCCAACCACCCCACATTCAATTGCATCCAAGTTTTCCAGCTTCCAACTACTTACAAGAGCTATAGCATTCAATTCTAGACACAACCAAAGAGATCAAATCCTCTCCCAAGTCCGGAATCACTCCAAATCAAATAGTGACTAGAGAGAGCGACATTTGTGTTCATTTGAGCTCTTGCGCTTGGATTGCTTCTTTTCTTTCTCATTCTTTCTTGTGATTCACACACTTGTAACCGAGGCAAGAGACACCAATTGTGTGGTGGTCCTTGCGGGGACTTAGTGTCCCGTGTGATTGAGAAGAGAAGCTCACTCGGTCTAAGTGATCGTTTGAGAGAGGGAAGGGTTGAAATAGACCCGGTCTTTGTGACCACCTCAACGGGGAGTAGGTTTGAAAGAACCGAACCTCGGTAAAACAAATCCTTGTGTCTCACTTTCTATTTGCTTGCGATTTGTTTTTCACCCTCTCTCTCAGACTCGTTTATATTTCTAACGCTAACCCGGCTTGTAGTTGTGATTAACTTTGTAAATTTCAGTTTCGCCCTATTCACCCCCCCTCTAGGCGACTTTCACCATGGCCGACTTGGATAATCATCGTTACAAGCTGCAAGAGTCCCTGGATGAACTCATTCGTGTTAGGCAATTGGTGTCAAGCAAAGACTCTGTCATCAAGGATCTGCGCGCTTACAAAAGATCAGTCGTCCAGGAGCTAGAGGCTGCTCGGTTGGCTGTTAAGGCTGCTGAAGACACTTCTACCACCTTGAAGGCTCAGCGCGACAAGGCTATGGATAAAGCCATCTGCGCGGGGCGGATATTGATGAGAAGGCCCAGTGTAATTGTCCCTGATGACATAGTTGCGGATGTCAATGCTGCTCCTGATTCTTCGAGTCACCCTTCTTCATCGGTTGCTCCTGAGAAAGACATTACCAAGTAGAAAATACTGAATGCATTGAGTGTGTGGTTAGTGTGCTCGAATATTCTGTTGGAAAGTGTTTTCGGTACTGAATGCCATTATTGTTTTTCTGTTGTTTGAATTCAACAGTAGTTATGATTGCAAAAATAAGTCAGTGTGATGGTTTTGAAACTTCTTTTCATTCCACGAGGCATAGAGATCGCCCCAAGATGAGTAATCGCAAGCGAGCTTGTGCCGGATCGAGTAGATGTGAGCATGTCGCGCCGATTTAAGTCACTACCGACTGCTCCGTTGGTAGGGTCTAGTGGTCACCCTGAGTTAAGTGTAAGCATGTTACACCGCCTTAAGTCATTGCCGACTTAAGCCGATTGCTCCGTTGGTAGGGTATAGTGGTCACCCTGGATTAAGTAAGCGTGAGCATGTCACACCGTCTTAAGTCATTGCCGACTTAAGCCAATTGCTCCGTTAGTAGGGTATAGTGGTCACCCTGGATTAAGTAAGCGTGAGCATGTCACACCATCTTAAGTCATTGCCGACTTAAGCCGATTGCTCCGTTAGTAGGGCATAGTGGTCACCCTGGGTTAAGTAAGCGTGAGCATGTCACACCGTCTTAAGTCATTGCCGACTTAAGCCGATTGCTCCGTTAGTAGGGCATAGTGGTCACCCTGGATTAAGTAAGCGTGAGCATGTCACACCGTCTTAAGTCTTTGCCGACTTAAGCTGATTGCTCTGTTAGTAGGGCATAGTGGTCACCCTAAGTTGAGTAAGTATGTAGATTAACAATAAACAGCTTGAGTGCCTTTGAGAATGAAGTCTTTTTATTGATGATGTGTTGGTTTCCCAATTTACAGAATACAATGTCGTCCCAATAGCTCTTGAAATCTAGCTAGGGATAGAATTTCCTAAGATGTTCTATATTCCATGAGTTCCCTACTTCCGTTCCATCCATTTGAGTAAGGCGATATGATCCGGGCCGGGTGACTTCAGTTACTACGAATGGTCCTTCCCATAGTGGTGACAATTTGTGTCGTCCCTCCCCAGTTAGAATTCGGCGAAGGAAAAGATCTCCCACTGCGAAGGATCGATGTCGTATGGCCTTATCATGATAGCGCCTCAGAGTCTGTTGGTACCTGGCTGACTGAATTACTGTATTCAATCGTTCTTCTTCTAGTATATCAACATCCTCCAGTCTGGTAGCTTCAGCTTCAGCTATGTTTTCGAAGATCAATCTTGGTGCCCCAAACTTGAGATCAGCAGGTAGCACTGCCTCCGAACCATAAACCATGAAGAAGGGAGTGTTTCCATGCAAGGCTCGGCTGGGTTGAGTTCTTAAGCTCCAGACCACATACGACAATTCTCTGATCCATTTTCCTGCGAATTTTTCATTCTTGTCGAAGACTTTCTTTTGAGTGCTTCTAATATCATTCCGTTGGCTCTTTCTACTTGCCCGTTGGCTCTCGGGTGTGCTACTAACGCATATAGGATCTGGATGCTCTTTTGTTCACAGAAATCAAAAAATTCTGAACTGGTGAAATTGGATCCTAGGTCGGTTATGATGTTGTTCGGTATTCCGAACCTGAATATGATGTCCTGTATGAATTCCACTGCATTAGCTAAAGTTAAAGAAGCAATGGGCTTGAACTCTATCCACTTAGTGAATTTGTCGATAGCAACCAGTACATGAGTGTATCCTCCTTGAGCTTTCTTGAAGGGTCCAATCATATCTAGTCCCCAGCACGCGAACGACCATGTTATAGGTATGGTTTGCAGTTGCTGTGCTGGTAGATGTTGTTGTTTTGATAAGTATTGACATGCTTCACACCTCTGGACTAACTCGGCTGCATCATTCTTCGCCGTTGGCCAGTAGAAACCAGACCTGAAGACTTCCCCAACCAGAGTCCTAGACGCTGCGTGTATCCCGCATTGTCCAGCGTGGACTTCTTCTAGCAGTTGCTTCCCAGTGGCCGAAAGAATGCATTTCATGAGGATTCCTGTCGCACCCCTTCTGTATAGTGTTTCCCCAATGAGGGTGTAGTGAGCTGACTGCCTTGCAATACGCTCTGCTGTATTTTTGTCATCCGACTCCTCCTCGTTCTTTATGTATCTGATGATTGGCTCCCTCCAGTCATCAGAATCTGACTCTAGTTGGCTCAGAATATTGCACTCTTCTACCCGATCTGATGAGATGCTCGGGCGCAGTACTTCTTGGACAAAAACTCCAGGTGGGACCTGAGCCCGATTGGATCCTAGCTTTGACAATGCGTCAGCTGCTGCGTTGCGATCCCTCTCCACATGATGAAATTCCAGCCCTTCAAACTTGTCTTCTAGCTTTCGGACGGTGGTGCAGTATTTCCCCATGGAGTCATTCGAGCAATCCCACTCTTTGCTTATCTGACTTATGACCACCAGTGAATCCCCATATACCATCAGCCTCTTGACGCCCAGTGATATGGCAATGTTCAGTCCATGAATCAAAGCTTCATATTCTGTCGCGTTATTGGATGCTGAGAGCAGTAACTGAAGAGCATATTTGAGCTATTCACCTCAAGGTGCAATGAAAAGGATTCCCGCGCCTGCCCCCTGCAGTTTCAACGAGCCATCGAAATACATCTTCCATACTTCTGCAGTATCTGGGTTATCTGGCACTTGTTGCTCGGTCCATTCTGATATGAAGTCAACTAGTGCTTGGGTCTTGATTGCAGTACGAGGTCGAAGCTCAATATCATGAGCCCCCAGCTCGCAGGCCCACTTGGCTATTCTTTCGATGGCTTCTTTGTTGTGGAGAATATCCCCTATTGGAAATCCGGTGACTACTATGACTTTGTGATCGTCAAAGTAGTGACGGAGCTTGCGTGCAGTTAGAAGTACTGCATACAATAGTTTCTGAACTTGAGGATATTTCTTCTTCGAGGGACCCAGGACTTCACTGATGAAATAGACGGGATGTTGCACTGGGTGCGCGTGTCCTTCTTCTGCTCGCTCGACTACTAACGCGGTACTCACCACGTGAGTCGTGCAAGAGATGTACAACAGCAGATCTTCAGCCGGCTGACTCGGCGTTGCTCGGCGAGGTGGTTTTAGCACTGGTGGTGTTGTCAGGAATTTCTTCAGTGTGTCTAGAGCTTCTTGAGCCTCTGAGGACCATTGGAATTTGTCCACCTTTTTGAGCAACTTGTAGAACGGCAGTCCCATTTCTCCCAACCTTGATATGAACCTGCTTAGAGCCACCATGCAGCCAGTAAGTCTTTGTACTTTCTTCTGTGACCGCGGTGCTTCCATCCTCATGATAGCCTCGATCTTTTTTGGGTTAGCTTCAATTCCTCGGTGACTGACAATAAATCTGAGCAATTTTCCAGCTGGTACTCTAAAGACACATTTTTCAGGATGGAGCTTCCATCGATATCGCCGCAGACTGTTGAAGACCAACTATAAATCTTCAATGAAATTTTCTGAGTTCTCTGTCTTGATCACCACATCATCCACATAAGCTTCCACACGCTTGCCCCAGTGGTCGGCTAAGTGAAAGGGAATTAGGCTTACACCTAGTCCCTAATTAATTTTGGTGGTTGAATTGCCCAACACAAATATTGGACTAACTAGTTTGCTCTAGTGTATAAGTTATACAGGTGCCAAAGGTTCACACTTAGCCAATAAAAAGACCAAGTATTGGGTTCGACAAAAGAGCAAAGGGACAACCGAAGGTACCTCTGGTCTGGCGCACCGGACTGTCCGGTGTGCCACCGGACATGTCCGGTGCACCAGAGGACTCAAACTTCGAACTCGTCACCTTCGGGAATTTTCAGAGGCGACTCCACTATAATTCACCGGACTGTCCGGTGTACACCGGACATGTCCGGTGCTCCAAGGAAGAGCGGCCTCCGGAACTCGCCAGCCTCGGGAATTCACTTCGGCCACTCCGCTATAATTCACCGGACTGTCCGGTGTACACCGGACTGTCCGGTGCAACAGCGGGGCAACGGCTATTTCGGCGCCAACGGCTACCTGCGACGCATTAAATGCGCGCGCTGCGCGCGCAGAGGTCAGACACACCCATGCTGGCGCACCGGACAATCTACAGTGCATGTCCGGTGCGCCACCGGACATCCAGGCGGGCCCAGAAGATAGAGCTCCAACGGTCAGAACCCAACGGCTTTGGTGACGTGGCTGTCGCACCGGACATGTCCGGTGTGCACCGGACTGTCCGGTGCGCCATCGAACAGACAGCCTCACCAAACGGCTAGTTTGGTGGTTGGGGCTATAAATATCCCCAACCACCCACCATTCATTGCATCCAAGTTTTCCACTTCTCAACTACTTACAAGAGCTCTAGCATTCAATTCTAGACACACCAAAGAGATCAAATCCTCTCCAAATTCCACACAACGCCCTAGTGATTAGAGAGAGAGATTTGCTTGTGTTCTTTCGAGCTCTTGCGCTTGGATAACTTTCTTCTTTCTTGATTCTTTCATTGCGATCAAACTCACTTGTAATTGAGGCAAGAGACACCAAACTTGTGGTGGTCCTTGTTGGAACTTTGTGTTCCAAGTAATTGAGAAGAGAAAGCTCACTCGGTCCGAGGGACCGTTTGAGAGAGGGTAAGGGTTGAAAGAGACCCGGCCTTTGTGGCCTCCTCAACGGGGAGTAGGTTTGAGAGAACCGAACCTCGGTAAAACAAATCCGCGTGTCCCACTTCATTATTCGCTTGCGATTTGTTTTGCACCCTCTCTCGTGGACTCTATTATATTTCTAACGCTAACCCGGCTTGTAGTTGTGATTATTTTTGAGAATTTCAGTTTCGCCCTATTCACCCCCCCTCTAGGAGACTTTCAATTGGTATTAGAGCCCGGTGCTTCATTAGAGCCTAACCGCTTGAAGTGATGTCGGGAGATCACACCAAGAGGGAGATGGAGACCGGCGACAAGCCCACTACGAGCCAAGGGAGCACTTCATCGGAAGAGTCCCGCACCAAGAGGAAGGAGAAGAAGAAGGACTCCTCCAAACGGAAGGAGAAAAGATCTTCTTCTTCACACCACAAGGAGAAGAAGGAAAAATCTTCTTCCCACAAGTCGCATCGGAAAGGCGACAAGCACAAGAGGATGAGGAAGGTGGTCTACTACGAGACCGACACTTTATCAACATCGACCTCCGACTCCGATGCGCCGTCCGTAACTTCTAAGCGCCAAGAGCGCAAGAAGTTTAGTAAGATCCCCTTACACTATCCTCGTACACCTAGACATACTCCATTACTTTCCGTTCCATTAGGCAAACCGCCAACTTTTGATGGCGAAGATTATGCTAGGTGGAGTGATTTAATGAAATTTCATCTAACCTCACTCCACAAAAGTATATGGAATGTTGTTGAGTTTGGAGCACAGGTACCATCCATAGGGGATGAAGACTATGATACGGACGAAGTGGCCCAAATCGAGCACTTCAACTCTCAAGCTACAACCATACTCCTTGCCTCTCTAAGCAAGGAGGAATACAACAAGGTGCAAGGGTTGAAGAATGCAAAGGAGATTTGGGACCTTCTCAAGACCACGCACGAGGGTGATGAACTCACCAAGATCACCAAGCGGGAAACGATCGATGGGGAGCTCGGTCGTTTTCGTCTTCGCCAAGGGGAGGAGCCACAAGATATGTACAACCGGCTCAAAACCTTGGTGAACCAAGTGCGCAACCTCGGGAGCAAGAAATGGGATGACCACGAGGTGGTTAAGGTTATTTTGAGATCACTTATATTCCTTAACCCTACTCAAGTTCAATTAATTCGTGGTAACCCAAGATATACACTAATGACTCCCGAGGAAGTAATCGGGAATTTTGTGAGCTTTGAATGCATGATTAAAGGCTCAAAGAAGATCAACGAGCTTGACGAACCCTCCACGTCCGAAGCGCAACCGGTGGCATTTAAGGCGACGGAGGAAAAGAAGGAGGAGTCTACACCGAGTAGACAACCAATTGACGCCTCCAAGCTCGACAATGAGGAAATGGCTTTAATCATCAAAAGCTTTCGCCAAATCCTCAAGCAACGGAGGGGGAAGGACTACAAACCCCGCTCCAAGAAAGTGTGCTACAAATGTGGTAAGCCCGGTCATTTTATTGCAAAATGTCCTATATCTAGTGACAGTGACAGGGGCGACGACAAGAAGGGAAAGAGGAGAGAAAAGAAGAAGTACTACAAGAAGAAGGGCGGCGATGCCCATGTTTGCCGGGAGTGGGACTCCGACAAGAGCTCCACCGAGTCCTCTTCCGACGAGGACGCCGCCAACATCGCCGTCACCAAGGGACTCCTCTTCCCCAACGTCGGCCACAAGCGCCTCATGGCAAAGGACGGCAAAAGGAAGAAGGTTAAATCTAAATCCTCCACTAAATATGAATCCTCTAGTGATGATAATGCTAGTGATGAGGAGAATAATTTGCGTACCCTTTTTGCCGATCTTAACATGCAACAAAAGGAAAAATTAAATGAATTGATTAGTGCTATTCATGAGAAGGATGATCTCTTGGACTCTCAAGAGGACTTCCTTATTAAGGAAAACAAAAAGCATGTTAAGGTTAAAAATGCTTATGCTCTAGAGGTAGAAAAATGTAACAAATTATCTAGTGAGCTAAGCACATGCCATGACACAATTGACAACCTTAGAAATGAAAATGCTAGATTAATTGCTAAGGTTGATTCTCATGTATGTGATGTCTCAATTCCAAATCTTAGAAATGATAATGATGATTTGCTTGCTAAGATTAAGGAATTGAATGATTCTCTTGATAGCCTTAGAGTAGAAAATGAAAATTTGATTGCTAAGGCTAAAGATTTTGATGTTTGCAATACTACTATTTCCGACCTTAGAACTAAGCATGATATGTTGCATGCTAAGGTTGTAGAACTAAAATCTTGCAAACCCTCTACATCTACCGTTGAGCACACTTCTATTTGTACTAGATGTAGAGATGTTGATATCAATGCTATTCATGATCACATGGCTTTAATTAAACAACAAAATGATCATATAGCATTATTAGATGCTAGAATTGCCGAGCATAACTTAGAAAATGAAAAGTTTAAATTTGCTAGAAGTATGCTCTATAATGGGAGACGCCCTGGCATCAAGGATGACATTGGCTTCCAAAGGGGAGACAATGTCAAACTTAATGCCCCTCCTAAAAAGTTGTCTAACTTTGTTAAGGGCAAGGCTCCCATGCCTCAGGATAACGAGGGTTACATTTTGTACCCTACCGGTTATCCCGAGAGCAAAATTAGGAGAATTCATTCTAGGAAGTCTCACTCTGGCCCTAACCATGCTTTCATGTATAAGGGTGAGACATCTAGCTCTAGGCAACCAACCCGTGCTAAGTTGCCTAGAAAGAAAACTCCTAGTGCATCAAATGATCATGACATTTCATTCAAAACTTTTGATGCATCATATGTTTTAACTAACAAATCCGGCAAGATAGTTGCCAAGTTTGTTGGGGGCAAACACAAGGGCTCTAAGACTTGTGTTTGGGTACCCAAAGTTCTTGTTTCTAATGCCAAAGGACCGAAAACCGTTTGGGTACCTAAAGTCAAGAACTAAAATTGTTTTGTAGGTGTATGCATCCGGGGGCTCAAGTTGGATACTCGACAGCGGGTGCACAAACCACATGACAGGGGAGAAGAAGATGTTCTCCTCATATGAGAAAAACCAAGATCCCCAACGAGCTATCACATTCGGGGATGGAAATCAAGGTTTGGTCAAAGGATTGGGTAAAATTGCTATATCACCTGACCATACTATTTCCAATGTTTTTCTTGTAGATTCTTTAGATTACAATTTGCTTTCCGTATCCCAATTATGTCAAATGGGCTACAACTGTCTATTTACTGATGTAGGTGTCACTGTCTTTAGAAGAAGTGATGATTCAATAGCATTTAAGGGAGTGTTAGAGGGTCAGCTATACTTGGTAGATTTTGATAGAGCTGAACTCGACACTTGCTTAATTGCTAAGACTAACTTGGGTTGGCTCTGGCACCGCCGACTAGCCCATGTTGGAATGAAGAATCTTCATAAGCTTCTCAAGGGAGAACACATTTTAGGACTAACAAATGTTCATTTTGAGAAAGACAGAATTTGTAGCGCATGCCAAGCCGGGAAGCAAGTTGGCACTCATCATCCACACAAGAACATCATGACAAGTGACAGGCCACTGGAGCTCCTTCACATGGATCTATTCGGCCCGATCGCTTACATAAGCATCGGCGGGAGTAAGTACTGTCTAGTTATTGTGGATGATTATTCTCGCTTCACTTGGGTGTTCTTTTTGCAGGAAAAATCTCATACCCAAGAAACCTTAAAGGGATTCTTGAGACGAGCTCAAAATGAGTTCGGCTTAAGGATCAAGAAAATTAGAAGCGACAATGGGACGGAGTTCAAGAACTCTCAAATTGAAGGCTTCCTTGAGGAGGAGGGCATCAAGCATGAGTTCTCTTCTCCCTACACCCCTCAACAAAATGGTGTAGTGGAGAGGAAGAATCGAACTCTATTGGACATGGCAAGAACCATGCTTGATGAGTACAAGACACCGGATCGGTTTTGGGCCGAGGCGGTCAACACCGCCTGCTACGCCATCAACCGGTTATATCTACACCGAATCCTCAAGAAGACATCCTATGAACTCCTAACAGGTAAAAAGCCAAACATTTCATATTTTAGAGTTTTTGGTAGCAAATGTTTTATTCTTGTCAAAAGAGGTAGAAAATCTAAATTTGCTCCTAAAACTGTAGAAGGCCTTTTACTAGGATATGACTCAAACACAAGGGCATATAGAGTCTTTAACAAGTCCTCAGGACTAGTTGAAGTTTCTTGTGACGTTGTGTTTGATGAGACTAACGGCTCTCAAGTAGAGCAAGTTGATCTTGATGAGATAGGTGAAGAACAGGCTCCGTGCATCGCACTAAGGAACATGTCCATTGGGGATGTGTGTCCTAAGGAATCCGAAGAGCCTTCAAATGTACAAGATCAACCATCCTCCTCCACGCAAGCATCTCCACCAACCCAAAATGAGGACGAGGCTCAAGTTGATGAAGAAGAAGATCAAAATGATGAGCCACCCCAGGATGACGGCAACAATCAAGGGGGAGATGCAAATGATCAAGACAAGGAGGATGAACAACCAAGGCCACCACACCCAAGAGTCCACCAAGCAATCCAAGGAGATCACCCCGTCGACACCATCCTCGGCGACATTCATAAGGGGGTAACCACTCGATCTCGTGTTGCCCATTTTTGTGAGCATTACTCTTTTGTTTCCTCTATTGAGCCACACAGGGTAGGGGAAGCACTACAAGATTCGGATTGGGTGATGGCGATGCAAGAGGAGCTCAACAATTTCACAAGGAACGAGGTATGGCATTTAGTTCCACGTCCTAATCAAAATGTTGTAGGAACCAAGTGGGTCTTCCGCAACAAGCAAGATGAGCATGGTGTGGTGACAAGGAACAAAGCTCGACTCGTGGCCAAGGGGTATTCACAAGTCGAAGGTTTGGATTTTGGTGAAACCTATGCACCCGTAGCTAGGCTTGAGTCAATTCGCATATTATTGGCCTATGCTACTTACCATGGCTTCAAGCTTTATCAAATGGACGTGAAAAGTGCCTTCCTCAACGGACCAATCAAGGAGGAGGTCTATGTTGAGCAACCTCCCGGCTTTGAAGATAGTGAGTATCCTAACCATGTTTATAGGCTCTCTAAGGCGCTTTATGGGCTCAAGCAAGCCCCAAGAGCGTGGTATGAATGCCTTAGAGATTTCCTTATTGCTAATGGCTTCAAAGTCGGCAAGGCCGATCCTACTTTATTCACTAAAACTCTTGACAATGATTTGTTCGTATGCCAAATTTATGTTGATGATATCATATTTGGGTCTACTAACGAATCTACATGTGAAGAATTTAGTAGGATCATGACACAAAAATTCGAGATGTCGATGATGGGGGAGTTGAAGTATTTTCTAGGATTCCAAGTTAAGCAACTCCAAGAGGGCACCTTCATTTGCCAAACGAAGTACACTCAAGACATTCTAACCAAGTTTGGAATGAAGGATGCCAAGCCCATCAAGACACCCATGGGAACAAATGGGCATCTCGACCTCGACACGGGAGGTAAGTCCGTGGATCAAAAGGTATACCGGTCGATGATTGGTTCACTACTTTATTTATGTGCATCTCGACCGGACATCATGCTTTCCGTATGCATGTGTGCAAGATTCCAATCCGACCCTAAGGAATCCCACCTTACGGCCGTAAAACGAATCTTGAGTTATTTGGCTTATACTCCTAAGTTTGGGCTTTGGTACCCTCGGGGATCCACATTTGATTTGATTGGTTATTCGGATGCCGATTGGACGGGGTGTAAGATTAATAGGAAGAGCACATCGGGGACTTGCCAGTTCTTGGGAAGATCCTTGGTGTCTTGGGCTTCAAAGAAGCAAAATTCGGTCGCTCTTTCTACCGCCGAAGCCGAGTACATTGCCGCAGGCCATTGTTGCGCGCAATTGCTTTGGATGAGGCAAACCCTGCGGGACTATGGTTACAAATTAACCAAAGTTCCTCTTCTATGTGATAATGAGAGTGCAATCCGCATGGCGGATAATCCCGTTGAGCATAGCCGCACTAAGCACATAGCCATTCGGTATCATTTTCTTCGGGATCACCAACAAAAGGGGGATATCGAGATTTCATACATTAACACCAAAGATCAATTAGCCGATATCTTTACCAAGCCTCTTGATGAACAAACTTTTACCAAACTTAGGCATGAGCTCAATATTCTTGATTCTAGGAACTTCTTTTGCTAATTTGCACACATAGCTCATAAATATACCTTTGATCATGTCTCCTTTATATATGCTATGACTAATGTGTTTTCAAGTGTATTTCAAACCAAGTCATAGGTATATTGAAAGGGAATTGGAGTCTTCGGCGAAGACAAAGGCTTCCACTCCACTCTACTACTCATCCTTCGCCGTCGCTCCGCATTGCTCTCCATCTTTGGTATAATCTTCACTCATATGTTTTATTTGCCAAAGGGGAGAAAATAGTTAGCAAGGGCTTATATCTCACTCAAAGTATCCGTTTTTGGCGATTCATGCCAAAGGGGGAGAAAGTATGAGCCCAAAGCAAAAGGACCGCACCACCACCCACCCTAATTTTAAAATTAATGATTTTCAATTGGTAAATTTCAAATTGATATCTCTTTGTGTTCTAAAGGGGGAGCAAGCAGTACTTTCAAAACTTGATATCTTAAAACCCTCTTGAACACTAAGAGGAGAATTTATTTGAGGGGGAGTTTTGTTTAGTCAAAGGAAAAGCATTTGGATCAAAGGGAGAAAATTTCAAAACTTGAAAATGCTTCTCAAAATCTTATTCATTTACCTTTGACTATCTTGCAAAAGGACTTTGAAAAGAATTTACAAAAGGATTTGAAAAAACAAAACATGTGGTGCAAATGTGGTCCAATATGTTAAATACAAAGAAACAATCCATGCACATCATGTAAGTATTTATATTGGCTCAATTCCAAGCAACCTTTGCACTTACATTATGCAAACTAGTTCAAATTATGCACTTTTATATTTGCTTTGTTTTGTGTTGGCATCAATCACCAAAAAGGGGGAGATTGAAAGGGAATTAGGCTTACACCTAGTCCCTAATTAATTTTGGTGGTTGAATTGCCCAACACAAATATTGGACTAACTAGTTTGCTCTAGTGTATAAGTTATACAGGTGCCAAAGGTTCACACTTAGCCAATAAAAAGACCAAGTATTGGGTTCGACAAAAGAGCAAAGGGACAACCGAAGGCACCTCTGGTCTGGCGCACCGGACTGTCCGGTGTGCCACCGGACATGTCCGGTGCACCAGAGGACTCAAACTTCGAACTCGTCACCTTCGGGAATTTCCAGAGGCGACTCCGTTATAATTCACCGGACTGTCCGGTGTACACCGGACATGTCCGATGCTCCAAGGAAGAGCGGCCTCCGGAACTCGCCAGCCTCGGGAATTCACTTCGGCCACTCCGCTATAATTCACTGGACTGTCCGGTGTACACCGGACTGTCCGGTGCAACAGCGGGGCAACGACTATTTCGGCGCCAACGGCTACCTGCGACGCATTAAATGCGCGCGCTGCGCGCGCAGAGGTCAGGCACGCCCATGCTGGCGCACCGGACAATCTACAGTGCATGTCCGGTGCGCCACCGGACATCCAGGCGGGCCCAGAAGACAGAGCTCCAACGGTCAGAACCCAACGGCTTTGGTGACGTGGCTGTCGCACCGGACATGTCCGGTGTGCACCGGACTGTCCGGTGCGCCATCGAACAGACAACCTCACCAAACGGCTAGTTTGGTGGTTGGGGCTATAAATATCCCCAACCACCCACCATTCATTGCATCCAAGTTTTCCACTTCTCAACTACTTACAAGAGCTCTAGCATTCAATTCTAGACACACCAAAGAGATCAAATCCTCTCCAAATTCCACACAACGCCCTAGTGATTAGAGAGAGAGATTTGCTTGTGTTCTTTTGAGCTCTTGCGCTTGGATTGCTTTCTTCTTTCTTGATTCTTTCATTGCGATCAAACTCACTTGTAATTGAGGCAAGAGACACCAAACTTGTGGTGGTCCTTGTTGGAACTTTGTGTTCCAAGTGATTGAGAAGAGAAAGCTCACTCGGTCCGAGGGACCGTTTGAGAGAGGGTAAGGGTTGAAAGAGACCCGGCCTTTGTGGCCTCCTCAACGGGGAGTAGGTTTGAGAGAACTGAACCTCGGTAAAACAAATCCGCGTGTCCCACTTCATTATTCGCTTGCGATTTGTTTTGCACCCTCTCTCGCGGACTCTATTATATTTCTAATGCTAACCCGGCTTGTAGTTGTGATTATTTTTGAGAATTTCAGTTTCGCCCTATTCACCCCCTCCTCTAGGCGACTTTCACTAAGCATGTCTGAATGGCTCTCTGGTAAGTCGCTCCAGCGTTTTTGAGGCCGAACGGCATGGAGGTATAGCAGAAAGCTCCAAATGGGGTGATGAATGCAGTTTTTTCTTCATCTTCTTTTGCCAAACTGATCTGATGGTACCCAGAGTAGCAATCCAAGAAAGACAACATAGAGCACCCGACGGTTGAATCCACCACCTGGTCTATTCTAGGAAGTCCGAAGGGATCCTTCGGACAGTGCTTGTTGAGATCCGTATAGTCGACGCACATGCGCCAATCCACTTTATTCTTTTTGAGTACAAGAACAGGATTGCCAACCATTCGGGATGTAACACTTCTCTAATGAATCCGGCCACGACCAAGCGAGCCAGCTCTGCACGAATGGCTTCTCTTTTGTCGGGCGTGAATCGGCGCAATTTCTGTCGAATCGGTCTCGCCTGGGGGTAGACCTTTAGTTTGTGCTTGGCCAGTTCTCTCGGGACTCCCGGCATATCCGTAGGTCGCCATGCGAATACGTCTCGGTTATCTTGCAGAAACTGGACGAGCGCGCCTTCCTATTTGTCATCCAGGCTGGAACTGATGATGGCGGTCTTGCGTTCATCGGCGAACCCGAGGTTGATTCTTTTGGTTTCTTCAGTCGGCTGCATAGAGGTCATGGCTTGAGCTTCATTCGCGGGTACCACGAGGTCTTCCTCAGGCTTTGAGTTCGCCTGCGCAGAAGAAGTCGCCGATGGTTTGGTGGTAAGGGCCGCCTGAATGGCCACTCGGAAACACTCTGTGGCACCTTGGAAGTCAGCACGCATAGTTATGATTCCTTGTGGTCCTGGCATCTTCAATATCATGTATGTGTAGTGTGGAATGGCCATGAACTTCGCCAATCCAGGCCTGCCGATGATGGCGTTGTATCCACAGTCGAAGTTCGCCACCTCAAACCTTAGGAACTCGGTTCTGTAGTTTTCCGGAGTTCCGAAGGTGACTGGCATGTAGATGTGTCCCAGTGGATATTCTCCTTCGGTCGGCACAATGCCGAAGAAAGGAGTGTTCGACTCGTGGAGCTCTTTGAGGGGAACTCCCAAGCCTTGAAGTGTTCGGGGGAAAGTGATGTTGATGCTACTTCCCCCGTCCACTAATACCTTCTTTACCCTGCTTTCTCGGATCACCGGATCGAAGAGGAGCGGGTATTTGCTCGGGTGGTCGAAGTTGAGCCACTAATCTGCCTGAGTGAAGGTGATCAGGTGTTTGGACCAACGATACGGGGGCGGGAGGACCAGTGGTCGCCACTAGTATCTGTCGGTCGTTGAGCTTTTGTTGCCTCTTGCTTTCTTGCGACCCATGTCCACCGAAGATGACGTTGACCTCTCTGTCGACGCGCGGGAATGCTCTGCCTCCTCCCCCTTCCTGTTGTTGGGGCTGTCGAGGTTCTCTGGGTGCTCCTCGAGGTGGGGGAGGTGGTAGAGGTTGGAAGGGTCGGCCGTTCCCAACGGAGTGCTTGAAGTCCCTGCAATTCCGGAGGGTGTGGCGCATGTCCTTGTGGTATGGGCACTGGGCGTCGAGGATGTCATCCAGTGTACGTTCGCCTCCATGAGGTCCTCCTCGGGCGCGAGAGGCAGGCGGTCTGACGGCGTGGACTTCTTCACGAGGCCTCTTCTCCTAATGTTTGTCGGGTTGTTGGTTCGTGTCGCGTCGCGGTGCCGCCGGTGCAGGCTTTGCTCCTCCGATGAGGTCCTGAGCTCGTTCGTCGGTGGTGATGTAGAGGTCGGTTTCCCGGAACAGCTGCTCGAAGGTAGTCGGCGCCTTCTGTAGTATGGCTCGGACGAAGGCCAAGTCATTAGATCCCTGGTAGAAGTCCTCGATCACTGCTGCTTCCGCAACCTCGGGGATCCAGTTCCTCATGGTCTGAAACCTTTTGAGGTATGATCGAAGAGTCTCATCACCTCGGTGCTTGATGGTCTTGAGGTCCCATGGTTGCGCCGGCTTGTTGGAAAGGGATTGGAAGTTGGCGATGAAGCGCCGGCTGAAGTCGCTCCAGTCGTCGATGCAGTGTCGGGGTAGGTGTCGTAGCCACTGCAGTGCATCTTGCCCGAGGACGATGGGCAGGTATGCAGTCATCACGTCTTCGGTCGCCCCAGCGGCCCGGGCAGCGGTGGTGTAGACGGCCAGCCAACCTCCCGGATCCTGCTTAGGCTCGTACTTGTCGATGTTGGAGACCTTGAAGTTTGGGGGCCACTGAATGGCCCTAAGACGTGGGGTGAGTGCCGATACCCCACACATGTCCTCCTGTCAGCGATGATGATGTTTGTCCCGGGGAGGGGAGTTGTTGTCGTGGTGCCTCTACCGTCCCCGGGTTGTGCCACCGGTTGAAGCTGTTGCCGACTCAACTCTGGTAGCTTGACTCCGCATGGGGACACCGTGATCCCAATCATATCCTTCTCGGCGCTGGATCTCGTTCTCATGTCGTCGTTCGCGCGAGGCATTGATGGAGCTCCGCGCGTCTCGCCGACTATTGATGGCATGTCGTAGGTCACTCGGTGGATGAGCGAGAGGTAGAAGATGATTAGCCGCCCAAGTGAGCAGCCGCCGATAGCCCTCGGCGTCCAGAGTTCGGGGGAGACCGTCGGCTATCCGGGCCAACACTCCACCGACTTCACTCGGTGTGTTCATGGCTCGGGCGAAGTCGGGGTTCAGGTTCCGTCCGAGAAGAGGGTTCTCCCGGCGTTGTCTTGCTTCCTGCTCAGCTTGTTCTTGAGCTTGCCGGCGGTTGTGTCGTCGGGAATTCCTTCTCTCCCTGAAGGCCCGTTCGTCCGGAGTTTCTCCTACCTCCGAGATTTCATCTCGCGATACAGGCTATGCTGGATCGCGCTCTCCGGCTGCGTGATGTCGTCGGATATTTCGGCACTGATTCCTGTGTCGGCGGGCTTCTCGTTGAGGAGGTTCTTCCCCGGGCGCAGTTGGTTCATCGTCGGAGATGAGGGACGACTCTGCTCTCCCGATGAAGAGGACATCGGGGTAGAATGGAGCCGTCGTCGTGATGAGCCTCTTTCTGTTCTCCTTTGAGGATGGAGGTATCGGAAGAGCAGTTTGACACTCCTTCACCTTGTTCGCTTCCTTTTTCCTTGTGATCCGTGTCCATTTCTCCATCGGAGAGGTGGACAGCGGAGTTCGCCGGGTAGACGGACCCTCAGCTCCTAGCTTGCTGAAGGTGGTCTTTGCTCGGAGCGCTAGAGGTTGCACTTTTTCCTGTTTCGCTCCGACTTTCCCGGAGGTCGTTGAGGAATACTTTCTCTCCGGCAGATCCGCGATGCGATGCAGAGTTCCTTCCTCGTCTGCTATGGATGAAATGGTTCCGAAGCAGAACATGGACCCAGGGCGAAGGCTAATCTTGTGCCGGAAAGTGACGGCCATTGAGCTAGCTTGGATCAGTAACACACCCCCTACCTGGCGCGTCAGCTGTCGGTGTTTCGGGTCCGACCGCGCACCCAGGGTTGCCTCTCAAGGTGCTTTTTGGAGTAGGACGGTGTCACCGACTGTAGCTCGATGGTTCGTGCCAGATGCACGAGGAACAGTGGACGATCTTGTATAGGTTCGGGCCGCTTTGAGATGCGTAATACCCTATGTCCTGGAGTGGATCTTTTGTGTGGCAGGTTACAAGGGAGTTCTCTAGCATGAAGGATACCAGAGAGTTGGGTGTATAGCTAAAGGGTGAGGTCTCTCTTGAAAGGGTGCCCCCTAGGCCTTATATATTCGACCGTGGGACGTTACATGCGGATATGATAACCACGTGTTCCTAAGTAATAGTGAACCGATTGAGTTTATCTTCCTATAATCTCGCCGACTCATAGTCCTTCGGCTCCAACGTCTGAGGGCGCTGCGCGGGAAAGTCGGATCAATGCTGCAGATAGCGTTTAAGTTTGGCGAACCGCATGAGCTCAAGTTGATCCGTCCTCGTGTTGATCCATTCTGTTCAAAGTTCCTCCCCTGGCCCACGAAGGGACGGCCTCGCGGAGTAATGGGCCTGGGGTCTTCCGTGAGGCCTTCTTACCTTCTAGTGGACCCGGGGGGTATCTATCCCCCACACGCGCGATGACTGAAGCTTTTAAAAAATACCAGGACTCTGCGGCAACATCCTATGAGCAGCTTGATCGACGAGTTGCTGAACTTGTTACACGCATGGACGTACTGGAGGCTTGTCCCCCACCACCAACTCCAGCCCCAGCTCACTCTCATGTGGACGACGACGATAATGACGATGTTTATGCACCGCTGCGACAACGCCTCGCACGTAATCGACAAGGTATGGGAGGTAATGATACACGTCGTCATAATCCTGAACCAGACCATGATCCATTTGCTAAGATTAAGTTCTCTATTCCACCATTCATGGGTTCTTATGATGCTGAAGCTTACTTAGACTGGGAGATGACGGTAGAACAAAAATTTAATTCCCATCTTGTTCTTGAGTAGCATAGGGTTAGACAAGCCACTAGTGAATTTAGAGATTTTGCTATCATTCGGTGGAATGAACTTGTTAACACACATGCTGCACCACAAACATGGAATGCGTTAAAAGTGGAGATGCGAGCTCGCTTTGTTCCCCCTTCTTATAGACGTGATCTTCGAAAAAATTGCAACGCTTAGATCAGGGAGACATGTCGGTATAGGAATACTACCAAGAGCTTCAGAAAGGTATGCTACGATGTGGGGTAGTTGAAGATCCGGAGGATCAAATGGTTAGGTTTTATGGGGGATTGAGGCGGGAGATTCAGGATATTGTTGATTATAAAGAATATCATTCTATACAACGATTGTTCCATATTTCTATGTTGGCAGAAAAAGAATTGCAGGGTCGTCAACAACGGAGGAGCAACACTTTCGCGCCACACCAGCCACCGGTGCCAGCCAAGGCGTCATCCTCTTCGAGCGTATGGACGTCCACATCTTCCTCCACCAGCGGCACACGCAGCACCGCACCTTCGGCATCACAGGGACACGACAACAACAAGTCCTTGGTGCCTTCAGGTGTTGCAGCAAAACCTGCTACGACCAACTCTTCCACAGGCCGCTCCTCCAACATCAAGTGCCACCGCTGCCAGGGACTTGGCCATATTCAGCGAGATTGCCCCAGCAAATGGGCATACATTGCTACTGGTGATGGTGGGTATGTTAGTGCTTCTGATGTTGAAGATAAAGATACTATTGGAGCTAACATTGCAGAGACTTATGATGGTGATGAAGAGGTTCTTGGTACAACAGTGACCGAGACCTATAAGGCGTTGATTGTGCAACGAGCTTTGAGTGCCACGTCTAGTGACGATGACAACAGACAACGCCACAACCTCTTCAACATGTTCCTCATCGTCAAGGACTGCCGTGTACATACCATCATTGACGGTGGTAGCTGCAACAACTTGGTGAACGTTGAGGTGGTCAAGAAGCTTGGCTTGACCACACGACAGCATCCCCACCCTTATCACATTCAATGGTTTAACAACGGCGGTAAGTTCAAGGTAACAAAAACAACAAGGGTGCATTTTTCTATTGGCTCTTACCATGACTTTGCTGATTTCGATGTGGTGAGTATGGATGCTTGCTCTCTTTTACTGGAACATCCTTGGGAGTTTGATACTGATGCTATTCACCATGGTAGATCTAATAAATATACTTTCATGCATAAGGGAAAGAAAACTGTGTTGTTTCCTATGACTCCCACTAAAATGGTCCACTTTGAACATGAGAAAAAGGTCAATGCTAAGCAAAAAGGTGTTTTGAACTCTGAAAATCAGCAACCTATTAAGTTAAAAACTCCTACTTTGCTAGCCACTAAATCTGATCTTGATGAGTTACATGCCTCTGTTGGACTTTGCTATGCCTTAGTGTGCAAAAATGTTTTCTATTCCATTGATGATATGTCTATTACTTTGCCACCGGCTATTGCTAAACTTTTGCAAGAGTATATGAATGTGTTTCCCTCTGAGATACCCCCTGGATTACCACCTGAGTTGCCTCCAGATTTTCGGGTTAGTTCCACCTTTAACATTTCAGATTTGAAGCCATATATGGGTGACAAAGATGAGGTCGAGTCGAGGACGACTCCAATTCCAGAAGAAGAGGATGATGAGGACATCACTTCTATACATACAATGAATGGACCGATAACACGATCTCGTGCACGACAGCTAAATCTCCAGGTACGTTCTACCCTAGTCAATTGTGTTTCAGAGCTTACGCTTGGGGCCATAGATGTCTTGATGATTAGGTACCTTGGAGAGGACCAGCAAGGACTTGGGAAAGACCAAGGTGTTGAGGAGGAGCAGGAAGGGCGGCCAAAACAGGAAGGAGATCAAGTCCGACTCGGCTACGACTCCATCTCGGGTTCCAGGACCAGTCTGCACTAAAATGGACGCCCAGGATGCATCCAGACTCCGATTGCGACGGACTTGATATGGTTGGAAATATAAGGAGATTATCTAACCAACCCAATAGGTTCCACCTTAAAAATCATCCGGAGTCAACGGGAATCATTGAAACAATTCAACGTTCAGATTCTGTTTTGGTGCTGTGACACCGTCTGTTGGGCCATGTATCGCGTCGAAGCCCATTAGGGGCGAGTCCAGGGGTCACGCACGCCCTAATACTCTATTTATTCAGCAGCCGCTACCACATTAGGTTTTGGGTTTTGCTTAGATCAATTCTCTCATCGAACAGTATCACTGTCATTGGTTTGTGAGACCCCACCCCGTAATCAATACAATTTTGGTTGTGTTTCTTTCCTATTCTTGCTTGTGTTCTTGATTACACTTGTAGGGATAAGCCTTCGTGGCGAGGTCATTCGTGTGTCATGGGTGATAACCAATGGAGCCGTGGTGTAGTGATTGTAAGGAACCGTTCGCTCGGAGCCTTGGATCATCAACGTCGAGATCTCCACTCAATCAAATTATCGCATCTCATGGAAGATTGGGCCGCGTCTACTATCAGTTATCTCCACAAATGCCAAATTGCCTAAGCTTCCGAAAGAAGTGGTTGTTGTGCTAGATGCTCAATCGGCCCCGAACGAGGTTGAGATTTCTCGTCCTGTCCGCGGCGTTTGTGGGGCTTCGAATCCCGTGGTACCCCCCAAGAGATCCAATTGACCTAGGATCCAACCTAGGGTTTAGGGTAATGAGACAAATAACTTTATAAAGTTAGAATAAATAAATTGTACAAGCGAAACTATCATGTCATGTTTCTCACTCACTTCCACTTAGACGATCAGCAAGATTCCCCAACATCTGTTTCTCGGCTCTAGCCGCCTCCCATTCCCTTGCATCATGTGTTCTCTTCTCATTTGCCGCCTTCAATCTCCTCTGCTCTACACGCATCGGACTATCAAAACTCATTGATTTCATGAACCTACGCATGTCCTGTATGCGATTGTTAATGTACTAATCGACGAGCTGAGATCCACAACACATCTTCTGTTCCATTAGTCTCTTGGACTTTATTGTACGCATCACCTCTTCTTTATCGTCGTATCTCTCCCAACCGCATTTCCTCGTCTCCTACAAAAAAGATAGTAAGTACGGGTGCAACATTACAGCTAATGCAAACAAAAAATAAATACCAACCTCATCGTATTCTACCATATGTCCATAAAAATAGCCAACGCCAAGCTCAAAAGTCGGAAGGAACGAATTCATACTTAGCTTCAATACCACATTTGCAGAGTACTAGATCAAACTTCAACTCTTCCGCTCACTCATTAGTTTTCTTTTTCTTTGCCTCTGGCTCTGGCCAATGGGACATAGGGCCATACAACCACTCTATGAAATGACACTTACGCCACCCGTATGGTTGCAGGAGAATATTTTAGTAAATTTGTGCAAAAAATAACAAAAGTTTGGACATTTGTTATGCACTCACATAATCAATGTTCGGACACACGAAGTGCTTCGCAGTGTCCTCATCGATGACAGCACGATCTCCGCAATCGCATCGAGGCGGCAACTCCGTTCGTCTTTCTATTGCTACATCCTTCTCTTCATCCATCATTGGTGGAGGATTCGGGGGAGGAGCTACCCACCGCTTAAAACGCTCATGACTAGTCCTTCCACACAACCATTTAGCGAAAAGAAGATATCGATGGTCAAATTTATCAGGACCGTTGATCCACTGGAAAAAGAAACACCTCATGTGCTCCTACAAAAATGGAACGAAGCATTAGTACACATCTAGTAAACAATATTAACTCACAAGTCATAATCTGCGTATGTTAAAACCGCCACAAAGGTAGAAGCATCGAGCAGTCGTGTCTGGATGTTTGGATTGACATACCCAAGCCGGTCTACCGCAGTCACAGTTAGGCACAGGAAGATCAGTAGGAACAGGAGCATCCTTACTAGATACATCCGGATATAACTCTCGAGGACGACCTCTCTTCTGCCACAACGCCTCCCGGTACATGTCTTTCATCTAAGAAACGATTATATATTAACACAAGTACCTAATAAACTGTATACTCGGATTTCACAAACTATCAAATAAAATGTAGTCATCATATAAACTATTCCAACTCGAATTTGGTCGCTTTTGAAGAAGATTTGAATGGAGGAAAAGTTGAGAAATGAGGAGGGCACACCTCTCGGCCAGTAGAACAGCCGATTTATAGAACTTTCTAGCTCGGCGCCAATATCTGTGGAGCCAAGCTAGGATGCAGCGTTGACGCCACGCCAACTCTAGTCGCCGCGAGCCGCCACCGTCACGTTAGAGCTCGTCATAGGCTATGACGTCGAGCTGTGTTATCTTGGCGCCGTAGCCTATGGCATCGAGCTTCGGACCTAAATCCTAAAATAAGTTATCCAGAGATCTAAATGTAAATTTTTGTTAGAAAATAGGTTAAAAAACAAAAAAAAATCGCCGAGCCGTCTAGGTGAGGAGGAGGTGCAGCGTGTAGTGTAGGAGGAAGTAGATGTTGAGAACTACGTTACCACGGATCACCAGATCCGCCCCCTTCCCTCCCGTCAGCAGTAGAGGCGCAAGAAGCTGTAGAGAACTCGTCTCCCTTCCCAGAAGCACGACAGAGTAACACACGAGACACAATGTATAGGGTTGGGCCTCTGGCCTCTTTCTCTTCCTTATTCCATATGAGGGGTACAGGTTCTATATATAGAGACGCGATAGCCCTCAGGGCTATATTCGTTATTTGCCCACATAACCCTTCATTAGGGTTTCTCAACACTCCCCCTTAGGCGAATACCGCGACCAACACATGCCTTGTTAAAACTCCAAAAAAACCCCAGTGGGAAAAATATGGAGAAAGAGCGCATGGTGATACAAATTGCATTTGCACTTTGTTGCCTCGTTAAAAACCTCATGTGAGAAACTTCAAGAAAACTCACCAAGGGAAAAAGAGTACAACAGCTGTCATCGGGACAGATTTCGATCCTCTGGGATCTAGATTCTACCGAATCTTCTACAAAGGCTAAGTTTAGAAATGTGCTCCCCCTGATCCTTGCAAAACTGTATCAATATGACAAAATATTTTCTTCTGGAAGTATATGCACATATAGATTTAGCAAACAGATTGCATATCCTTGCAAAGATTATTTCAGGAACTTCACCTCAACTCACTTCTAGGATACACGAGGTAAGTGCATGTATCAACATAAATAAGCCACTTCGACTAGTGGTGTTCGATCGACTAGATCTACATATTTGATAGAAACTTCCATAAAGGTTCACATATTGATCATCAAGCTGACGCCTTCAGGGCATAGAATATGACATTTATTGTCACACGATTGTGATCAATATAAGCATTCGCTCCCCCTGACGATGACATATGTCAAAGTCGTTATCCCTCATAACTCAAGCATATTCTTCAAGATATATATCTCATTGTTCATCTGGAATAACGAGAATGGACGAGGTTGGGGTGCTATCATTTTCTATCTTACACCACAATTTATACATAGTTGTGCAAAGCAAGTAACATTTCCTTATATAGGACTTAGGGGATAATATAGTTGCAATAGTACATATTCTAAATATGACACATCGCTCCAGGCGTTCATCCATTGCAACATCTATGATGGTGTAACAGAAGTCCATCAAAGATCGTAATCTATCAGGGAATTTTCATCGATCAGATACATCGTTATAGTCTGTCATTCTGGCATGATGGGGATATTTTTGCCAGTAACACCTAAACCTTATAGGTTTCTGCCATCGAGGCTTTAGAGGATACCGTAATTCCACATCAAGTGGAAAATACCATGAGTAAAACTCGTGGAATGCACATGTGCTTATTCGGTGAACTTCAAGTCCTTTGGTACCTCATCTTATTCCTTTTCGGGTCTGTATGGGTCTTTATCCCTTTATAGGGATTATCAAACTTTGGTGTTCAACACAGACTTTATTTCTTCTGGAAAAGTTCCATCAAGGAACTATAATCTCATATAGGAGATATTCTCTCTACATAGAAGAGTGTTAATTCGTCAGGAATGTATTATTCGGTATGAGATTTATATGTTGCATATTTATAATTCAAAGATATGGATCCTCCTAGGATCTCATGACGGATCTTCAGAATCCTATTAACTGCATAATTTAATTCATGCCATTTGCCAGATATATTACATAGCGGAACAGTGTTTATTCAACACATACGTGGGATGGGTCTCTCACAAGACCACTTGAACCATCGCATTCACCACACATTATTTCAATAGTGCCCATAAATGTCCGAACTTCAAGCTCGTGACTTTCATTTTGCGATTATTGGTTCAGCCTCGATTGCATTTATCAATGACCCGATAAGAGAGCTTAAAGCACTCATGCCTAGGACTTTGTTTTGGATCCATTTGCAATCTAGAGGGGCAAGATAGGTGTCGACATATTTGTCTCCCACATTTAATAATGATCTCCGTCATTTCCTAAAACAAAAGATTCATTGTTCCGTAGTCCCAGCACAATGATATTGCGCGCATTGCTAGGAACTTCATCATCAAGATGAACCTCTTCGTGAGGCAAATCACCATCAGGGTGAATTAATCGAAGGAGAGTTATCACAGACCACGTGAATCTGCCATCAGAACATATGCTTTGACTAAGGCTGATGGATCATATTCGCAGGTGTCCCCGAGAATAGATCAAATGCCAATAAGTCAAATGTGGATACGATATTAATCCCGGGTATATCCACATCTACATCAGGTAGAAGCATTTAGACCAATATGGTTACTCCTCAACGATTTCTGGCAAACTCCATACACACCGAACGACAGGTTCAGTTTAACTTTTGTGCGTTTAATAGAATATTGAGGCATTACATTATATGGGCATTCCTCCCCCTAATGCCGAGATGTTCTAAAAGCATACAGATAAAATCCCCAACCACAATCATCCAGTTGTGGCCAATGTATGCTATTGTGGTGATTTATTTGGGAAATCTTACGTACATTACAGATCGAGGTTTTATGCAGTGAGCTATGGACTTAGATTAATGTAGTGGCATGAATACTACATATTTTTTTCTTCAACACATGAAGGGTTAGTCTCAACATCCAGTGAGACACGCAACAACAAGTTGCTTCGTGGTTACAATTCTGCAAACTTATTGTTATTATTACCAAATGCACAGTCAATCATTAAGATTTAGACTAACATGCACAACACTATTTTATCCATAAGGCTTCTTCAGGGGCTCATGAATACCATTCGTCGTTTGGAGCCATTAGTTGACTTTAGATCAACAAGTAAAATGACCATCAGGGTCTAACACTCACAAAGACATTCACTGGTTGCATTGTGCTTTGAGGCACATAGGAAAATGTGTGTTTATATTGGTAGTGAAGTGCACGACATCAGGCCAATGCTGCCAAGCAAAGATTTTTATATGCAGAGATGTATAGTCCAGCTCGTTTTTATCACTGCCCATGGTTTACCCAATTACTCATACCGCTCTGGAATTGGGTATCGATTAATGCAACATTTTTAGGTATAATAATTTTGAGAGAGAACTTATAACAATGGTCAATTATTTATGGTGTTACCAGTAGGGCAAATATTTCTCCTCATATTATATACCAACTTGTTCTATAAAGCATTATTTCGATCTCTTCATTGTTCAGCAAAAAGAGAAGCTTTAGAATAGAACAGACAAGGCCAAGAATTCATTTTATCTGGGAAAAATCACCATATAACTAGCTTTTGATGAAGCAAATGATGATAACTGCTTGGCAAGAACGAAACAATATTGGTATCCGCCTAGGATCCATCTTCAACAACAGATAGTACTGCTCTCATACGAAAAAATCATCAGGGGTAGAGAGGATACAACAGGTCTCTACAAGATCTTCGTATTTCTATCACAAATTACCATCACCAATAGCTTATAGGTCAAGAATTATGGATCTTCCGGCGCCAAGGACCAATGACATATAAATGCACAATTTCACTTCAAGCTCTGTGGTAATATGGGATTTCATGGCTATTTTCTACTCTTCTTACTCCTGGTAGATCAGAGATATATTACGGTAAGCATTTCAAAGGGTGGAATTCAATGTAGTTTTGCTACATAAACTCCAGGTATGTGTCCATTCAGGACCGACCTTTACCATTTAGTTTACAGTGTATACCAAACTTGTCAAAGGACTATCCCAAGTCAATTTAGTCACTATAAGTATTTACAATTCCGAGAGATGTATGCGACACAAGCATAGAGGTTCTAGATAGGACGAGTAAAGTGGTTCGACGGGAACACACTATGGTTTTCACACCAACATAGTGAAATTTTTTCAGAGTAACCTCTCGGTATACTCGCAACATCGTGTTGCTAGCGGTTACATATCCTTTTATCTCATAGTTTGCTTCATGTCATCCAGCGACAAAGAGAGCAATGTGCTAACATCTGGTTGAGCAATGTATGACTGATATTTCTGATCTTAAATCATTTGGTAAGGTCTTTTTGCTTATTAATATAATCCCAATTTGTGATATCTTCTATGCCAAAAAGGTTTTCATGCATTATATTATATATCTTCGGGTTACTTCGGGTAAAACTTTATGCATGAGGAGAGAGCAGAGAATTAACTTATCCAAGTTCTGTTGTATTTCAATTTAGTTTCCCAGATTATTCAAGCACTATAGAGCTTGATATAGTTGTTATGGCTCCTTGGCGATTTATATAAATATATGATGCCACACAACACAATCAAATAAAATATATAGGCAAACAAAATTGTTTACAAAAGTTGCGTATAATGTGACTTTAGGGGCTTGAACAACCCACCACAATCCACGCGAGTATAAGCTCTAGCGTATGTGGCGTTAATGCGTGTGCGGCCATCAGGGCTACGACAGTATAGCAAGCCTTCGTAATAAGCGCAACAGGCACAATTATGGCTCGATAATTGGGGTACACGATAAATCCACGCAACGTGCGCAACAGGCGCAATTGTGGCTCGCGACAGACACACAGTGCCTACAGGGCATGCAAAAAATACGCGACTCAGCGATGGCGGTCTGACTCAACGGAAGCGATCCGATAATGGAGAGCGCGACATAGCAATCACATGACGCAGCCAAGTTCGAACGACACAAATATTGTGTCGTGTTGCCAGGGCGCAGTCAATATTCAGCTATTGCCATAACTCAGCCGATTACCAACGGAGCCTGATCGGCGTGTCTGAGTACCCATTATACAATTTAATTGCTCGACGTGAGTCCAAAAGCTCAACACATCATAAATATTTAGAGCGATCCGAGTCTACGCAGTGTAGTCTGCACACACGTTTTGAATAATTTTCTGCTAATTATTTACTATGAGAAATAAAGCAGAAAAATAATAATAGAATTAATAAAAATAATAATAGAATTAATGCATGAGCATAAGCAGATCAGATGCATGAAAACATTTTCCCATGCTTAAACATGCATTGTAATAATTATCTGCTAAATATCCACTACGAGAAATAAAAGCAGATAAATAAACACCAAAATTATTGCATGAGCATAACACGTTAGGTGTAAAAAGCATTTCCCCTATATTCAAGCATGCGTAATTATTTTCTACCGAAGATAATTAAGGTAGAGCATGAATTATATAAATTCAACAGAAATTTATTCATGAATCTCGACATAAAAAATGGAGTTTTTTTCTCTCTTCACGGCTGCTCCTCGTGAGCGAACGTTATGGGTGCACTTGCTTGTAAGCGTCCCACCCATCTGATGAGCATTCCAGCTCCTTCTCCCTTTTCTCTTTTTTCTTTTCTTTTCCCTCATCCATGCTGCAGTTCGTTGCAGACTTACAGAGGGATCCGTTTTTAACGCTGCCACTTTGACCGGTGACCAGGATTATCCAAGCTCCAACAGAAAAACGACTCCTCAGCCACGCACAACACCGATGGCGGGCGCGACTGTCGACATGCAGCATGGCGTGGCATCGGCACGACTGCCTGTGCGAGTGGCTCTGGCGTAGCCCCAGCGAGCGGCGCGACGCGGCCCCGACATAGGCGAGGTGCGGCTGCTGGCACGCGGCGTGGTCCCGACGAGGGTACGCTGGCATGGCCTCCAGCACGACCCAGCCTTAGGACGCCACCTCCAGCGGTGGTGAGTGGTGACGCAATGCGGGCTGCAGGCACGCATGCTGACGCATGACGCGGGCACGGCGCGGGTGCTCGGGCACGTCTTCCGGAACCCTACCAAAGATTGTGGAGCAGCAACAAGGTCTCCCACCGGGACAAACAGGAGAGCAGGGAGTTCGGCTAGGGGAGATCCCATGAACAGTAGATTAAAAAAAAATACCGTTCGATTACGTAGAGGGTAATCGAAGCCTGTCGCGTAGGACAGTTCGGCTAGGCCGGGGACCTGCCGGCTTGATGAAGAGTTGATGCAGATCTGATCCACAACAACGTCGAGGTAGAGCGTGCTGATAACGTTTTGAGAACTACGTTACCACGGATCACCAGATCCGCCCCCTTCCCTCCCGTCAGCAGTAGAGGCGCAAGAAGCTGTAGAGAACCCGTCTCCCTTCCCAGAAGCACGACAGAGTAACACACGAGACACAATGTATAGGGTTAGGTCTCTTGCCTCTTTCTCTTCCCTATTCCATATGAGGGGTACATGTTCTATATATAGAGACGCGATAGCCCTCAGGGCTATATTCGGTATTTGTCCACATAACCCTTCATTAGGGTTTCTCAACAGTAGAAGCCGTCCGATGCTTCCAGGTCTTAGCATCCAGTGCATGGTGGTGAGGCTGTTGTTTACCGTTGATAGAGAATCGGACGGTGAGTAGAAAAAAAAGTGCGACGTGGGTGGATGCTCTTAGCATGCACCTTTGTGACGGCCTTTAATATATAGGAATATGATAAGCTTGTTATTCACTTCTAGTTCTAGACACTCACATGACTGTATGTCTGTATCGAATTTCTTCTAGACACCCTCTTCGGATTGTATCATGGTTGGACTTGATTTGCTCGAAATCTATTTTGCGCAATGCAAAAATGGTAGTAAGAAAAGCCCGGCCCGTTGAAAAAACAGAGTGGATTAGGCCTCGTTGGGTCTGCCATTTTGGAGACCAACATTGAAAAAGCCCAGAATCGTCGCATCTTAGCTTGTTGGGCTATGTGGATAGTATGAAATTCCAGCTATCTTTCTCATATAGTACTCCCTTGGTCCAATTTAAATAAATCGAGCTTTATTAAATTTAAGTAAGTTTATAAAAAAATACTAGTATCACAGTTTGTCTCTAAATAGGGTAATCTAGTTATACTTGTTCATTGCTACATGTGCCCCATAAAGTTTGTGATTCTCGATTTTTGAGGTTACAATAGTGAAGATGTAAATTTACGGTGACACTGTTTGACACTATTTGTAAAGTGAAATTTAAAATAGTAAATGAGATAAAGAATACGATAGAGGATATGCTGGACATGCCTTATATTCATACGAAGAAACCAAAAAAGGCAGTACTAGATACATCTAGAGGATTCGTTGAGTGCAAAGGAGATCAACGACCACATTACACCGTGGATGAATAGGGTGTGATATTTTTCTCAATGCATGCAATGTCTTTTAATAGGGACAATTGCATGAGTGTTTCTGTTTTAGAGTGTAACTATGGATTTATTTCTTTTTTTTTTTGGACTTTGCGCGTTTACCATGTTTTTACAAAACAAAATTATTTTATGCACCTACTCTGTTAGTTATAGCAAATGGTGTTAAGTCTTAATAAAAAACACAAGGGACTATTGCGTCATTGCCCCTATTTTAGAGTATAACTCTAGTTTTACCCCTGTTGTTTATTAGACTTATGTGTTTTTATGGAAATTCAAATTACTTTACAATTTGGAATTTTAAAAACCATTTTGACAATTTGTTCAAACGGTTGTCAGAAGACAAAATAAGTTTGAATTGTTGCCAAATTATTCGTATTTTTTTAAAAAAATAATTTAAATTATTACAAGATAATTTAAATAACTCTAGCACTGCGCGCCTGCGCTGCACTAGCTACGCCGGCCCGTCAGGCCAGGACAGGCCGTCACGATTGGTGCGGGTCGTGGGCCAGCTGAACGGTAAGACTATCTGTAGCGCGGCCCCCTTCCCCTCCCCTCCCCTACCACTGTTCACATTATAGCGGCTACAGTAGCCCCCTAGCGCCCGCAGCGGCAAGCCCCACGGGCAACTCTCCGACGCGCTCCCCTTCTCTCTCACGCCAGATGAAGGGGACGACTGTGCACTCCGCTACGCGGTCTTCTAGCGGAAGCCGGCGCCCGCGCCAGACGGCGGAAAGTTCCAGGTCCACTTCTCTTCATCTCGACGGCTCTCGGGAACGCGGGCGAGAAGGGGCGACGCGGCGCGGATCTGGCGGCACAAGGCCGATTCGGAGCCGGTGGAGGTCGGCGCCGACGACGACCACGAGGACCACGTCCTGTTGCTGACCAGTGAAGTCCGTTCGCCTCGGAAGCGGAAGCGGCCACAAATCGCAGTCCGTTTTGGCGGTCCGTCTCCGCATCGGTGGATTTCCTCTCCGACCATCGACGGCTCGCTTAGATCCAGAGTTCATCGGTTCGATTCGTGTTGTTGCGGCCCGGATTTCAGGTTCGAACATGCTCTTCCCCCTCTTCGCAGTTACTTCTTTGTTACTTTATATTCGAAAATTATAGGTTTCAGTTCCATAGTTGAACGAACTCATGTGAATGAACGGATTCCAGTACTATCTGGCCGCCAAAGTAACATTAGATTTGGTCATTCGGTTAGGGTTTAGGGTTTAGGGTTTCGTCATTCGATTAGGGTTTCCAGAAGACAGTTCATGGACTCATCACATAAGTGTAAATTAATGTGGTCGACGATGCGTGGAGGGTGATTAGTACGACAACCGCCATAATACCTACCATAGATTTCGGGGCACATTTAGTTGTCTCTGTTCTTGTCTGCCGGCATAATTGAATGGTTACTTGTGTGATTACATATAAACATTTGTAGCTACTTCAATGTCATATTCGTATGCAACATTTTATGACATATTTTTTTGTCTCCCACATGTTCTGTTTGAACCAGGAGAGTATCATTCCTGCTAGAGAGTATCATTTCAATGTACAAGTTTGAAACAAACCGATGCACAATTCCTGCTACTGCTTAAGCACAACATGTGCAAATACTCTTGACTTGTGTGTCCCTCTTGTTCTAAACAAATCATGAGTTGTGCATTTATGTTGTAACTTCCTTATTAGCCTCATCATGTTTTCAAACTTGTACATTTTAATTATTTAACAGTTCATATATTCCTTACTCACCTTTCTGAGCAACTGTAAGCAATGAATTGTAAAACATATGTTTCTTATTTCATATAGTTCTTCAGTTAATGATAAAAATTTATACTTGTCTTCCTATTATTGAAACATCAAAGCCTGTTAACAATCTACATAACTCTATCACATCTATCTGTGTTTCCACTTTTCATGGACTACACATATTTGTGAACACAGACTTATGAACTAAATGTCACCGACTGTAGTCTGTTATATACCATTGATGCACTACAGATATATGTCAACACAGACTTTCCTTAATCAGCTTTTTGAATATTTGTACAATATCTGTATTCCTATTATTGACTGATATATGCTTGTTAAGAATGAACATTATTATGTCACATATATCTGTGTTTCGATGTACTACATAATTCCATGATGCCTATATGGTTTCCTTTTTGTTACATGTCTGTGCCTACATTATTTGTTGTAGTTATTTGCCACTTATTCATTCCATGATGCCTATATGCTTTCTAAGGCTATGCACATGTTACTTGATTTATTAATTGTTTGCAGCACATTTGATCATGGCATCCTCGACAGAAGAAAACATGAAGGCTTTGCTCAAAGTCCTTGTAGACTGTGCCGAGGATGCCACAAAAACACTGGGTGGTTTAGTAGATCATGCTTTAGGCCACATGCATGATGAAGAGATCGTAGCTAGAACCTTGTATGCTATCAAAGATAAGCTAGAATTGCTGCAGCAAGATGCCTTAGCGGCAAAAGTGCAAGCATTTCCAGAAATTGTTAAATACGATGGGGATGACATAAGTGTTGACCCTACATCTCCGTCGACCCCTCCAACAGTTACTGAACCATCTGTTGATGAAGACGAGTTGTACTGCCCCGATGTTTCTGATGAGTGGTACTTCAGCGATTCAGATAGGTCTACTCGTAATAGCTACTGGAATATTTATTAGGCATGTATTCCAGTTCGAGTTAGATGACACCCTTTTGAACGTCTAAGTAGTCGTGCAAGGGCGCCAACTGTAAGGTTGTGTGCTTGTAAACGACTATATCTGTTGTCATCTATGTCTAAGTCTAAGTCGAACCTACTGATCACAAGCTACAATGATGTAAGCTTTTGTCGTTTATGTCTATTATGTTCAGTCTGTTGTGTTAATGTGCTGCTGTTGGTACTCAGACAGTTCATGCCGACCTTTATATAATATTGTGCTCCTTTAAATGCTTCATCTGTTCTTATGTTTTCCTAGTAGTGTAGATTTCTTTGAGTTTACACGATTTCACTTATATATGCCATGTGGACATATACTAGAATGGACCCAACAAACAATGCCACAACTTCGCAGTCGATGTCAAATACATCAAGTGCGCAGCAATATCCCCCTCAACCCCCTATATGGCCTACGGGCTTCATGCAGCAGCCTCCAATGGATTACAACATGATGGCCTACCTGAATTTTCCTAATCCTGGCCAAGGTCCAACTACAATGTGGGCTCCCATGCAGACTGGAAATTCTACTTCCCAATCAACCATGATTCCTGCCTCACAGTCTGCAGTGTATTGGAATCATTACATGAACTTTGTCAGGAATCCTCTCGGTTCTGTGGAAGCAAATCCTTTTGGTGACTCCTATCCTACTTCAAATACAAGTACACCATTGCAGGGTTCGAATACTATACCTTCCATACCTGTGAACCTTGACTCAGATGCTGAACATAGTGTTCAGGACATCAATAGTCCAGAAAAGAATGCAGCTCCTGTTCTGAAAAATAATAAGTCGAAGGAACAAAACTTTACTGCTCCTGAAGACCTTCTCCTTTGCACTACATGGTTGCAAATAAGCAGTGACCCTATTGTGCACACTGGACAAAGGAGGGAGGGGCTTTGGGCTCGAATTGAAAAAAGGTACAACGAACAAAGGGGCCAGTACCCTTGTAGACTGAATAGAGCACTTAGCAGCAGATGGGACAAGATTCGAGCAGATGTGAGTAAGTTCTCTGGCTACTACGCACAAGTTGGTGAAGATCATGATTTGGGCTGGCATAGTAGTTATTACCTTTGCAATTGCGGTTCGAATCTATCCGATCTTTATCTTTTTGCTCAAAGAACGAATAAAACCCCTTGTTGAAGCCCTTTATGATAAGCTTCCCTGGATCTAGGAAGTTTCTCTTTCACGGTATTGGGATCGTTTGATCGATTTCCTTGATCGCTACTTATGGGCGTGCGCTCAAATGATACAAACAGGGATTCGCAAACAAAAAGGGGAATTCGTAGTCACTTTTTCCTGTCACGTAAAAAAAAGGCTTTACGCGAGAGCAATAGAGGTTGGGATACATCTATCTCTTCTGAGCAACCTCTTTTGGATTCTTAAGACCACCCTTGCAGTAGGATATCGTCTGCTTTAGGTTCTTTATTATCTCCTTCGAGGGGTTTTTAGGATCATTCAGGCTATATTTAGTCTATTTTGGCTTTTACTGTCTACTTTTCTCAGGGAGATGGTTAAGGACCTCAGAAGATAGAGGAGAGCGCCAGGCGCAGATTTCCGGAATACTTCATTATGCCTTGAAGAGGACTCGAACCTCCACGCTCGTTAGCACGAGATTTTGAGTCTCGCGTGTCTACCATTTCACCATCAAGGCATCTTGAAAGTGAATCGTATTCCATGAATATGATATCTATCGAATGTGATATATGGAATATATGACAAAGGTGGAGTCTTGGAGTATTTCGATCGATCGGTCATATACATATAGGCCTGAGTCAGACATCAAATAGCTTCGATTTGCATTATCCGTAGGACACCTTATATGTATTACGAGAGAACCAAGGTGGCTTAACTGATGACGATAAGGTTAGGCAAATCATATAGAGTTTAACTCATGTTCATTATTTATTAGTGTCTACTAGTTATTACATTTATCTAATTCATCTAATATTTCTGCAGACTTCGAAGGCGGCAACCTTGTTTGCACACGAGGAGAACAAACCATTCCATTATATGCATTGCTGGCATCAACTGAAGGGGAACCAAAATGGGAGAGTATCTGTCAAGGACATTCCTTCTGAGGCTTAAATGCAAAATCTATTGGATCTTCAGGTACTCCATCTGTTGAGGCACATGAATCTGATAGTGGTTCTGCTGGTTTGACAGGAAAACGCCCGAGAGGTCGTGATTACAGTAAATCTGAGAGAAAGAGAGGTGCATCTTCCTCTTCTACAGAATACTTAAGCCGTTTGCAAGAAATGACAGAAAAACACATTCAGAGGTCAATTGAAAAGTTGACAGCACCTAGAGGGGGGGGGGGTGAATAGGTGATCCTGTAGAACTTAAAAAAAAACTTAAGGCACAAAACTTGGTTAATTGTTAGCACAGTAATTTGCCAAGTGGCTAGAGAAGGATCTCAACACAACACAATAACCAAGAGATATCAATCACAGAGATGGCACGGTGGTTATCCCGTGGTTCGGCCAAGACCAACGCTTGCCTACTCCACGTTGTGGCGTCCCAACGGACGAGGGTTGCAATCAACCCCTCTCAAGCGGTCCAAAGACCAACTTGAATACCACGGTGTTGCTTTGCTTTTCTTAATCCCGTTTGCGAGGAATCTCCACAGCTTGGAGCCTCTCGCCCTTACAAAATATGTTCACAAAGAATCACGGAGCAAGGGAGGGATTAGCAACTCACACACGACACAAAGATCACAGCGAATACGCACACACAAAACCCAGACTTGAGCTCAAGAGACTAGCACACTAGAACGGAGCTCAAATCACTAGAATGTCGAATAAGTGCGCAAGAATGAAGTGTGAGTGATCAACAATGCTCAAAGGATGCTTGGTGTCCTCCTCCATGCGCCTAGGGGTCCCTTTTATAGCCCCAAGGCAGCTAGGAGCCGTTGAGCACAAATCTGGAAAGCCATTCTTGCCTTCTGTCGTCGGGGGCACCGGACAGTCCGGTGCACACCGGACACTGTCCGGTGCCCGATTTCCTTCCTTAAATAGCGAAGCCGACCGTTGGCAGCCTGAGAGCCGTTGGCGCACCGGACATGTCCGGTGCACACCGGACAGTCCGGTGCCATCTTCTAGCCGTTGGCTCGGCCACGTGTCCCGCGCAGATTGCGCGGCCGACCGTTGGCCCGGCCGACCGTTGGCTCACCGGACAGTCCGGTGCACACCGGACAGTCCGGTGAATTATAGCCGTACGTCGCCGGTGAATTCCCGAGAGCGGCCACTTCGCTCGAGCCAGCCTGGCGCACCGGACACTGTCCGGTGCACCACCGGACACTGTCCGGTGCACCACCGAACAGTCCGGTGCTCCCAGACTCAGCAGAGTCTTGGCTGCTCGAGCCAAGACATTTACAATTGGATTTTTCCTGTTTCCAGCACTTAGACACAATACATTAGTCCATAAAACAATGTACTAAGTCTGAGAAACATACCTTTATCCTTGATTTGTAGTTTGTCCACCTTTTTACACTTAGGCACTTGTGTTGGACACTAAATCACCAAAACACTTAGAAATGGCCCAAGGGCACATTTCCCTTTCAATCTCCCCCTTTTTGGTGATTTATGCCAACACAACATAAAGCAAGTAGAACAAGTACAAAATCAAATCAAATAAGAACTCAAAATTGTTTTGATTCAATTTAGACATATATGGATCACTCTATGCCACCACTTGGTTTGTTTTTGCAAATCAAACTCAAATTTCTATCTCTAAGTCAAACACACATGTTAAGACATAAAGAGAGTCATTCCAAGAGAAATTGATTCAAGATTTCAAAAACTCCCCCTTTTTCCCATAATCAATACTTCTCCCCACAAGAAGCCAACTTTCGACAAGAGAGACAACAAAAGAGTTTTGACAAACCAAAAACTCTAAAGAGTTTTGACAAACCAAAAACTCTATTCTACTATTTTCAAAATCTCTCAAGTGGTAGCTGATCCATTTATCGCTTTGGCCTTTATTTTCTCCCCCTTTGGCATCAAGCACCAAAACGGGATCAATCTTGGCCCTTTAACCCCATTGCCTCACCAAAATCTTCAACTAAGAGCAAATAGGCAATAAGAGTATAAAGATGAACTTGGAAGAGTTACTCTTTTCATCGGAGTGCAGTGGAAGTCTTGCATGGTCCAAGTCCACCTTTTCCCTTTCAATTCTCCTTGGAGACTAAAACAACCAAACTCAAGTACATGGTTAGTCTCAAAGGGTCAAGTTGTAGCATAGCTCCCCCTAAATATGTGCATCACTTGCAAACAGGACATGTGAGGTCCAGGGAGTGTTTGTACAACTTGAGCACCACCATAAGCAACAAAATGCAGAATGAACATGATCAAAGGCATAAACACATGTATGCTACATTTCAATCCAAGTTCCGCGAATCTAAGATATTGAGCTCACTACGCAGCCTGCAAAAGGTCTTCTCATCTAGAGGCTTAGTAAAGATATCGGCTAGCTGGTTCTCGGTGCTAACATGAAACACTTCGATATCCCCCTTTTGCTGGTGGTCTCTCAAAAAGTGATGCCGGATGTCAATGTGCTTTGTGCGGCTGTGCTCAACAGGATTTTCCGCTATTCAGATAGCACTCTCATTATCACATAGGAGTGGGACTTTGCTCAGATTGTAGCCAAAGTCCCGGAGGGTTTGCCTCATCCAAAGTAGTTGCGCACAACACTGTCCTGCAGCAACGTACTCGGCCTCAGCGGTGGATAGGGCAACAGAGGTTTGTTTCTTAGAGTTCCATGACACCAGGGACCTTCCTAAGAATTGGCACGTCCCCGATGTACTCTTCCTATCGACCTTACATCCAGCATAGTCGGAATCTGAGTACCCAATCAAGTCAAAGTTCGACCCCTTTGGATACCAGATCCCGAAGCAAGGCGTAGTGACTAAATATCGAAGAATTCGCTTCACAGCCACTAAGTGACATTCCTTAGGATCAGATTGAAATCTAGCACACATGCATACGCTAAGCATAATATCCGGTCTACTAGCACATAAATAAAGCAAAGAACCTATCATGGACCGGTATGCTTTTTGATCAACGGACTTACCTCCTTTGTTGAGGTCGGTGTGTCCGTCGGTTCCCATCGGTGTCTTTGCGGGCTTGGCGTCCTTCATCCCAAACCTCTTTAGCAAATCTTGCGTGTACTTTGTTTGGGAGATGAAGGTGCCGTCCTTGAGTTGCTTCACTTGGAACCCAAGGAAGTAGTTCAACTCGCCCATCATCGACATCTCGAATTTCTGCGTCATCACCCTGCTAAACTCTTCACAAGACTTTTGATTAGTAGAACCAAATATTATGTCATCGACATAAATTTGGCACACAAAAAGATCACCATCGCAAGTCTTAGTAAAAAGAGTTGGATCGGCTTTCCCAACCTTGAAAGCATTAGCAATTAAAAAGTCTCTAAGGCATTCATACCATGCTCTTGGGGCTTGCTTAAGTCCATAGAGCGCCTTAGAGAGCTTACACACGTGGTCGGGGTACCGTTCATCCTCGAAGCCAGGGGGTTGCTCCACGTACACCTCCTCCTTGATCGGCCCGTTGAGGAAAGCGCTCTTCACATCCATTTGGTACAACCTGAAAGAATGGTGAGCGGCATATGCTAGCAAGATACGAATTGATTCTAGCCTAGCCACAGGAGCAAAAGTCTCCTCAAAGTCCAAACCTGCGACTTGGGCATAACCTTTTGCCACAAGTCGAGCCTTGTTCCTCGTCACCACCCCGTGCTCGTCCTGTTTGTTGCAGAACACCCACTTGGTTCCCACAACATTTTGCTTGGGACGAGGCACCAGTGTCCAAAGTTCATTGCGCTTGAAGTTGTTGAGTTCCTCCTGCATGGCCAACACCCAGTCCGGATCTAGCAAGGCCTCTTCTACCCTGAAAGGCTCAATAGAAGAGACAAAAGAGTAATGCTCACAAAAATTAACTAATCTTGAACGAGTAGTTACTCCCTTGCTAATATCACCCGATATCTGGTCGACGGGATGATCCCTTTGAATCATCGCTCGAACTTCTGTTGGAGGTGCCTGAGGTGCTTCTTCCTCTTCAACTTGAACATCCTGTGCTCCCCCTTGATCATGTGCCTCCACTTGAGGTACCTGTTCGTCATCCTGGGTTGGGGAATGCACCATAGTTGAGGAAGACGGTTGATCTTGCTCCAAATGTTCCTGAGGCCGTACATCTCCAATCCCCATGGTGCGTATCGCGGCCGTTGGAACGTCTTCTTCATCTACATCATCAAGATCAACAACTTGCTCTCTTGGAGAGCCATTAGTCTCATCAAATACAACGTCGCTAGAGACTTCAACCAAACCCGATGATTTGTTGAAGACCCTATACGCCTTTGTATTTGAATCATAACCTAATAAAAACCCTTCTACGGCTTTGGGAGCAAATTTGGAATTCCTACCCTTCTTCACTAGAATGTAGCATTTACTCCCAAATACACGAAAGTATGATACATTGGGTTTGTTACCAGTCAGCAGCTCATATGAAGTCTTCTTGAGGAGGCGGTGAAGGTAGACCCTGTTGATAGCGTGGCAAGCCGTGTTCACGGCTTCCGACCAAAAACACTTGGGGGTCTTGAACTCTCCAAGCATAGTCCTTGCCATATCTATGAGCGTCCTGTTCTTCCTCTCTACCACACCATTTTGCTGAGGTGTGTAGGGAGCGGAGAACTCGTGCTTGATTCCCTCCTCCTCAAGGAACTCCTCCACTTGAAGGTTCTTGAATTCGGACCCGTTGTCGCTCCTTATCTTCTTCACCTTGAGCTCAAACTCATTTTGAGCTCTCCTTAGGAAGCGCTTGAGGGTCCCTTAGGTTTCAGACTTATCCTGCAAAAAGAACACCCAAGTGAAGTGGGAAAAGTCATCAACAATAACTAGACCATACTTACTTCCTCCTATGCTCAGATAGGCGACGGGTCCGAAGAGGTCCATATGTAGCAGCTCTAGGGGTCTTGATGTTGTCAACACATTCTTGGTGTGATGAGAGCCTCCCACCTGTTTCCCTGCTTGACAAGCTGCACAAGGTCTATCTTTTTCGAAATGTACATTGGTTAGACCTATCACGTGTTCTCCCTTTAGAAGCTTGTGGAGGTTCTTCATCCCCACATGTGCTAAGCGGCGATGCCACAGCCAGCCCATGCAAGTCTTAGCCATTAAGCATGCATCTAGACCGGCCTCTTCTTTTGCAAAATCAACTAAGTAAAGTTTGCCGTCTAGTACACCCTTAAAAGCTAGTGAACCATCACATCTTCTAAAGACAGACACATCTACATTTGTAAATAGACAGTTATATCCCATATTGCATAATTGACTAACAGATAGCAAATTATATCCAAGAGACTCTACTAAAAACACATTAGAGATAGAGTGCTCATTTGAGATTGCAATTTTACCTAACCCTTTTACCTTGCCTTGATTCCCATCACCGAATATTATTGAATCTTGGGAATCTTTGTTTTTGACGTAGGAGGTGAACATCTTCTTCTCCCCCGTCATATGGTTTGTGCATCCGCTGTCAATAATTCAGCTTGAACCCCTGGATGCATAAACCTGCAAGGCAAATTTAGGCTTGGGTCTTAGGTACCCAACTCATGTTGGGTCCTACAAGGTTAGCACAAATATCCTTAGGGACCCAAATGCAAGTTTTGTCTCCCTTGCATATTGCCCCTAATTTTCTAGCAACTATCTTCCTATCCTTTCTACAAATAGCAAAAGAAGCATTTAAAGCATGATATATTGTAGAAGTTTCATTTACTTTCCTAGGAACATTAACAACATTTCTCCTAGGCATATTATGAACAACATTTCTCCTACCGACATTTCTATCATGCACATAAGAAGAACTAGAAGCAAACATGGCATGAGAATCAAAGGCATTACAACTCCTATAAGCATTTCTAGATTGTCTCCTATCATGGTACATAAAGGCATGGTTCTTTTGCACACTACTAGCCATAGGGGCCTTCCCTTTCTCCTTGGCGGAGATGGGAGCCTTATGGCTTGTCAAGTTCTTGGCTTCCCTCTTGTAGCCAAGTCCATCCTTAATTGAGGGGTGTCTACCAATCGTGTAGGCATCCCTTGCAAATTTTAGCTTGTCAAATTCATTCTTGCTAGTCTTAAGTTGGGCATTAAGACTAGCTAATTCCTCATTTAATTTGGAAATTGAAACTAAATGATCACTACAAGCATCAATGTCAAAATCTTTACACCTATTACAAGTTTCAACAATTTCTACACAAGAATTAGATTTACTAGCTACTTCTAGTTTAGCATTTAAATCATCATTAAAACTTTTTAACTTAGCAATAGTTTCATGACAAGAAGATAATTCACTAGAGAGCATTTCATTCCTCTTAATTTCTAGAGCAAGAGATTTCTGTGCTTCTACAAATTTATCATGCTCTTCATACAATAAATCCTCTTGCTTTTCTAAAAGCATATTCTTATCATTCAAGGCATCAATCAATTCATTAATTTTGTCAACCTTGGTTCGATCTAATCCCTTGAATAAGCATGAGTAATCTATCTCATCATCATCACTAGACTCATCCTCACTTGAAGAAGCATAAGTACTAGTATTATGAGTGCTTACTTTCTTCTCCCTTGCCATGAGGCAAGTGTGACACTCGTTGGGGAAGAGGGATGACTTGTTGAAGGCGGTGGCGGCGAGTCCTTCATTGTCGGAGTCGGAGGAGGAGCAATCCGAATCCCACTCCTTTCCGATATGTGCCTCGCCCTTGTCCTTCTTGTAATGCTTCTTCTTCTCCCTCTTGTTCCCTTGGTCCTGATCACTATCATTGTCGGGACAGTTAGCAATAAAATGACCAAGCTTACCGCATTTGAAGCATGAGCGCTTCCCCTTGGCTTTGGTCTTGCTTGGCTGTCCCTTGCGACCTTTAAGCGCCGTCTTGAAGCGCTTAATGATGAGGGCCATCTCCTCATCATTGAGCCCGGCCGCCTCAACTTGCGCCACCTTGCTTGGTAGTGCCTCCTTGCTCCTTGTTGCCTTGAGAGCAATGGGTTGAGGGTCATGAATAGGACCGTTCAACGCGTCGTCCACGTATCTCGCCTCCTTGATCATCATTCGCTCGCTTACGAACTTCCCAAGAACTTCTTCGGGCGACATCTTGGTGTACCTGGGATTTTCACGAATATTGTTCACCAAATGAGGATCAAGAACGGTAAAGGACCTTAGCATTAGGCGGACGACGTCGTGGTCCGTCCATCGCGTGCTCCCGTAGCTCCTTATTTTGTTGATAAGGGTCTTGAGCCGGTTGTATGTTTGGGTTGGCTCCTCGCCCCTTATCATCGCGAACCGTCCAAGCTCGCCCTCCACCAACTCCATTTTGGTGAGCAAGGTGACGTTGTTCCCCTCATGAGAGATCTTGAGGGTGTCCCAGATCTGCTTGGCATTGTCCAAGTCGCTCACCTTGTGATACTCGTCCCTGCACAAAGAGGCTAGCAACACAGTAGTAGCTTGTGCATTTTTATGAATCTGTTCATTAATAAACACAGGGCTATCCGAGCTATCAAATTTCATTCCACTTTCCACAATCTCCCAAATGCTTGGATGGAGAGAAAACAGGTGAGTACGCATTTTGTGGCTCCAAAATCCGTAGTCCTCTCCATCAAAGTGAGGGGGCTTGCCAAGTGGAATGGGGAGCAATTGAGCATTTGAGCTATGCGGGATGCGCGAATAATCGAAAGAAAAGTTTGAGTTAACCGTCTTTCGTCTGTCGTAGTCGTCGTTGTCCTTTTGGGAGGAGGAAGATTCGTCGCTGTCGTAGTAGACAATTTCCTTGATGCGCCTTGTCTTCTTCTTCCTCCCGTCTTTTCTTTTGTGGCCCGAGCCTGAGTCGGTGGGCCTGTCATCATTGGGCTCGTTGACGAAGGACTCCTTCTCCTTGTCGTTGATCACCATCCCCTTGCCCTTAGGATCCATCTCTTCGGGCGGTTAGTCCCTTTCTTGAAGAGAACGGCTCCGATACCAATTGAGAGCACCTAGAGGGGGGGGTGAATAGGTGATCCTGTAGAACTTAAAAAAAAACTTAAGCCACAAAACTTGGTTAATTGTTAGCACAGTAATTTGCCAAGTGGCTAGAGAAGGATCTCAACACAACACAATAACCAAGAGATATCAATCACAGAGATGGCACGGTGGTTATCCCGTGGTTCGGCCAAGACCAACGCTTGCCTACTCCATGTTGTGGCGTCCCAACGGACGAGGGTTGCAATCAACCCCTCTCAAGCGGTCCAAAGACCAACTTGAATACCACGGTGTTGCTTTGCTTTTCTTAATCCCGTTTGCGAGGAATCTCCACAGCTTGGAGCCTCTCGCCCTTACAAAATATGTTCACAAAGAATCACGGAGCAAGGGAGGGATTAGCAACTCACACACGACACAAAGATCACAGCGAATATGCACACACAAAACCCAGACTTGAGCTCAAGAGACTAGCACACTAGAACAGAGCTCAAATCACTAGAATGTCGAATAAGTGCGCAAGAATGAAGTGTGAGTGATCAACAATGCTCAAAGGATGCTTGGTGTCCTCCTCCATGCGCCTAGGGGTCCCTTTTATAGCCCTAAGGCAGCTAGGAGCCGTTGAGCACAAATCTGGAAAGCCATTCTTGCCTTCTGTCGTCGGGGGCACCGGACAGTCCGGTGCACACCGGACACTGTCCGGTGCCCGATTTCCTTCCTTAAATAGCGAAGCCGACCGTTGGCAGCCTGAGAGCCGTTGGCGCACCGGATATGTCCGGTGCACACCGGACAGTCCGGTGCCATCTTCTAGCCGTTGGCTCGGCCACGTGTCCCGCGCAGATTGCGCGGCCGACCGTTGGCCCGGCCGACCGTTGGCTCACCGGACAGTCCGGTGCACACCGGACAGTCCGGTGAATTATAGCCGTACGTCGCCGGTGAATTCCCGAGAGCGGCCACTTCGCTCGAGCCAGCCTGGCGCACCGAACACTGTCCGGTGCACCACCGGACAGTCCGGTGCTCCCAGACTCAGCAGAGTCTTGGCTGCTCGAGCCAAGACATTTACAATTGGATTTTTCCTGTTTCCAGCACTTAGACACAATACATTAGTCCATAAAACAATGTACTAAGTCTGAGAAACATACCTTTATCCTTGATTTGTACTTTGTCCACCTTTTTACACTTAGGCACTTGTGTTGGACACTAAATCACCAAAACACTTAGAAATGGCCCAAGGGCACATTTCCCTTTCAAAAGTGTGAAAAGAAAGACAAGTGCTCAGAAGAAGACATGGAAATTGAGAAAAAGAGGTTGGAACTGGAAGCAGAGAAGGTAATAATTCGACAAAGGGAATTGAAACTTCAAGAACTCGAATCGGCCCAATCACGATTACAGATGTTGTGTTCAACGAATGAAGCAGATGTTGATCCAGAAGTTTGGATTATGATGGAGGAACAAAAAAAGAAGTTGCAGCAGTTTATTTTTAGGTTTGAGTAATTTAAATCGTTCTGTCACATGCCGTGGACCTCATGCATGCCGTCGACAGTTTATTATGTTACATGTTTGTTGAGAACATTCTACTTAGTTCGAACCATAAGTCGTGCAGGACATAATAGCTGTATTTTATGTCGTGTCGTGTTGTAATAGAAAATAATTGTGGCCAGGTGTGCAAACATGTTACAAGATTATTTGATGCATTTGTATGTCATGGATTCCTTTGAACAATTTATGATGTTTGTACTGAATTCGATTGTTATGGTGAATTGGTACACAATCTAATGTACTGCATTACATTTATATGGAGGACATGGTTGAAAATATTTATGTATGTACAACATAAATATGTAGGGAGGCCAAACGGGAGTCATATAATAGAGGTTATTTATGTCAAGACGCATAAGTACGACATGACAGTGAATTACAATAACTTATTTGAAGTTCAAACTAAGTAGGAATGAAACGACACGTTTACATGCTTCCACGTCGAGCCCACAAATGCTCGACAAGATCATTTTGGAGTGAGCACGACCTATCTTGGCGACGAAGATCAAAGTGGTTAATGACCCATTCCGCCCTTCCTTCTCCAATTATTTGAGATGCTTCAATGCCTGAAGTGTTATCTCCGAAATCAGTATTAGCAGCAAAAGGCCCTTCGTCTTCGACAATCATATTATGCATGATGATGCAAGCTGTGATTATCTCTGTTAAACGATTACGATCCCAACCATATGCTAGACCACGCAGCACCGCCCAACGGGCTTGAAGAACTCCGAAAGCACGCTCAATATCTTTTCGGCAACTCTCTTGCATTTGTGTGAAATAAACTTTCTTTTCCTCATATGGGTGTCTGATAGCTTTCACAAAAGTAGGCCAGTTGGGGTAAATACCATCAGCTAAGTAATATCCGAAGTTGTAAGCATGACCATTTACTGTGTAATTAACTGGTGGCATTCGACCAGTTGTCAATGGGTCGAATACTGGTGATCGGTGCAGCACGTTAACGTCATTGTTTGTCCCTGGCATGCCAAAGAATGCATGCCAAATCCAAAGATCATAAGTTGCTACCGCTTCTAGTATCATGGACGCTCTACCATTTCTACCACAAAACTGACCACGCTAGGACGTAGGACAGTTCCGCCACTCCCAATGCATGCAATCTATGGAACCCAACATTCCAGGAAAACCCCTTGACTCGCTACTGTGCATGATACGTGTTATGTCAGCTTCATTAGGAATCCGTAGATACCAGGCACTAAAATATGCTATGATTGTGCGACAAAAAATGATGAAGACATTCCCTAGCTGTAGACTCCCCGATTTGAATGTACTCGTCTACCGCATCAGAAGGTAACCCATATGCCAGTATGTGCATTGCCGCACATACTTTTTGTAGGGGACCGAGTCCTGGCATGCCTGTTGCGTCAACCCTTTGTGTAAAGTAAGTATCCTGCTGTTGAAGTCCTTGCAAAATGTGGAGAAACAGAGGCCTACTCATGCGAACCTAAAGAAAAAAGAACATAGGATCGTGGTAAATAGTATGGAAATATCATAACCTATTAGAATTACATCATGTGCGTACCTTCTACGAAACACGTGCGGTGGATACACCGGGTTGGGCCCGAAGTAGTGATGGTGGATAAGGTTTTCTCCAGCAAAATGATCCCTGAGAATGACGCGGCGAGGTAATCCGGACCATCGTCGGTGAAGGCGTCTGGCCTCAATGTTGAGGGTAAGAAGATTGACAAGCAGAAGTGTTTCGTCGTCAGTATCACTGGAATCGGAATCATGTTCCCTATGACTGGCAGACATTTGGAGTAACGGCTTACTTGTGGAAGTACTCTTATATGTGGGTATATCTGTGAAGAGAAACATTGCATATATATAGACGAGAGAAACGTGGCTTCAGGGAGAAGCAAGTGGCTTACGTCGGAAGCCAACCTTGGCTTACAACGTAAGTCAACCGTGGCTTTCGGTCGAAGACAAGCGTGGCTTCCTGTGTACGACTGAACGAGTATGATTGCACCATAAGCGTGGTTACTTATATTGCATACAAATATTTGTAAAAAGTTATGACGGACCACTATTGAGAAGTAAAGTATGCAATTACGAAATTAATTTTAAACTGAAATGTTGTATTACATATTTGTTTGAATAAAAATATTTTTTGCATTTTTTTAAAACGAGCGCACAATGCCGAACGTATGAAAACAAATAAAATTAATAGAAAATGAAGTTGGTTATGTTAGTTATATGGAAATGTATATTTAATGAGTAGAGGGATATATAGGGGAAAATTTAGGGGGAACGGTTGCGGGACGAGTGAATATAGGGGATGGAATCTTGCTGACGTGGCTGCATAGTAATATTTAGAGGGAAAAAAATTTATGGGGAACGGTTGCGGATAGTCTAATAACCATATGAGTCATATCGCAAGGCCGGCGCCCGTGTTCGAGTTCCAGTTCTTGATGGCAATCATGGAAGGCCGGCGCCCGTGTTCGAGTTCCAGTTCTTGATGGCAATCATGCGTGCGCAAGCAGCCGTGTGATGCTGATGCCCTCTCGCCTAGCTACTTGCTATTGTCTATCCCGCAACTGATCGACCTAGGCTGGGCTGTGGATGGAGCGAGCACTCGCACACTCACACACACACAGGCTTCCCGGCCGCCGGTAGGTGCAGTGAGATTGTCGTGGCAAACCCACCACACGGCCGGGGCAGCAGCGTCGTCACCGTCTTGCCCACGCTGCAGGCTCCATTGGCACCGGCCTCTACTAGCCGCACAGAAGTGTGATAACAGCCACCCGCTGTTTCTGTTTTGCACGGTACTGAAGTTGACCCCCCTGCATAGTCGTGTGCGGGGATCCTCGATCTATTATATTACTCCTCCCGGTCATAAAGGGAACGTGTCCGTTGTTTATAGCTAGTTGACGGTAATGTAACCACGCGAGGGACGAACGATCCCCATCATCCCTCCAACTCTCTCCCTTTCGATCGTGGGATGCTTTTGGTCACGGTGGAACCTTAGTACTCCGACGACGTATCTGCATGCTGCCGAATCGCGTTTTGCTTTATTCCGGACGGCCTGCCCTCTTTTATCGTTTTGCATTTTTATTTATGCCTTTTTGGTTTTAATTTCCCCCCCCCCCTGATTCTCTCGGCGTCGTTCGGGATCCGGCCCTTCTTTTTGTTTTTCATTTTTTTCCCTGTGGTTATATATATATATACTAGCAAGCAAAGGACGATAGCTACGCATACCTCACTACTGCTCCTAATGAATGAATGAATGAAACGAATCTGTGACCACTGACCAGGGCGTAGCTAGCTAGCGTACTATCATCGTTTCGTAGCTTTTACCATGGCACCCGTCCTTCTTTTCTGCCTACGATTTTTTTCTTGTCTCGCCTCCATCTCCATGTCCATGATGATCTCTCGAACACACAGTAGTAGTGTGTAGGCCATATCGTCGTGGCTAGATTTTCCTGCCCGCTTCTTATGAACCCGCAAGTGCATGCATGCATGCGCAATGACGCAGAGCACCATGCACCCCAACGTGGATTGGATTTCCTACCAGCTTCCACGCGCACGCGCACGCACTCGCTCGATAGACCGGACAAGCGAAACGCCGCGCAGAGGCCGGTCGAGAGCCATCCACGACGTCGCGTTTCGTTGCGTGCAGCCTTTCTTTTCTACCCGCAGATGCAGGCCAGGAAGCTTCAGCCTCACTTTTGGTCATCGAGCTAGCTAGGGAACTATTTGGATCAGCTTTCTGACAAACCTAGCTAGTAGTCAATACAGATTTGGCCAAAAGCCGAACTTTACAAACAACAAATGACTTACAAACCGTACACGTCACATTAGCAACTGAAGAATTCCACCCGCTTCTATCGGCTACTTCGTCCGGCCCGTTTGTCTCTGCGTGTGTAATGGGGGCTTTCTGGCCTAAGCGTTTCCCTGTGAAGCCACGCCCGAGAAGCTAGCTAGGCGTTTGATTCCAAGAAGCAGGCTTCTCGTGGCCAGAAACTCCCCAAAAGCGCTTGGCCCCTGCACGGTTGTAGGCTTCTAGCCATGCGCTCGATCGATTGATCCACCTCATTATGCACGATGCTTTTATCCACCCTATCTCTCAACGTGTGTAGTATAGCACTGTCACTCATCAAAACCAATCGAGCTTTAATGCTGGTGGTACTGGTGGGTAGGCCGTGCTTTTCCCACGGTAGGTTACACCCGCCATGCAATGCCGCTTGCGGTGCTCTCCTGCAGGCAGGGGCGGACCCAGTATTTGCACTACCGGAATCCGAGGCTTTGCCGAGTGTTGTATTCTTTGCCGAGTGCCTTTTGTCGGGCACTCGGCAAAGAAGGCTTTGCCGAGTGCCGCACTCGGTAAAGTTAGGCTCTCGGCAAAGATTCTCTTTACCGAGTGCTGAACACTCGGCACAGGGCGGCACTCGGCAAAGAATAGTTTGCCGAGTGTCAAACACTCGACAAAGGGGGCTCTCGGCAAAGGGCCGTCAGCGGCCGTCCCAGAGCTAACGGTCATCAGTCTTCGCCGAGAGCCAACGACTCGCACTCGGCAAAGAGGCTTCTTTGCCGAGTGTCACCCTTTTGACACTCGGCAAAGCATTCTTTGCCGAGTGTCACCTGTTGACACTCAGCAAAGTGTATTTTCATTTTTTAAATTTTGTCTCCCAAACTTTTTGTGGTATGTTCCTACACATGAAATCAAAGAGTTTCAATGTGGATCTCTTAGGTTTCTACACATAGTGTCTCACAACTTTCTCCAAACATTCTAAAATTTTTATCACAGCCTGTACATATGATATCATGGCACGTGGACAAGTTTCATGATTTTCTGACTTTGTTTGTGTTTTATACAATTTTTAAACATGTGGATGTCAAGTTCACGACCATGTTTAGTGAGCATGTTGCTCGAAGTTTCCGGTACGCTTCTGCAATCGGTCGTAACTTATGCTAAGTAACATGGTGTCGGCGTTTCGAGACCGGGGGGTCCCTAAGCCGACGAGTGAGTGTGCCGCGTGCCCCAGCCCAGATGGGTCGAGCGCGTGGGCGAGCGCGAAGGGGGGAAAGCGAGGTGGCCGGAGACGGGCGTGAGAGAGGTGGAAATCCCGCGGCCTTCGTGTTCGTCCCGCGCCCAGGTCGGGTGCGCTTGCAGTAGGGGGTTACAAGCGTCCACGCGGGTGAGGGAAGCGAGCGGCCCCAAGAGAGCGCCTGTCCCGTCCTCGTCCCCGCGCGGCCAACCTTCTCTAAGAAGGCCCTGGTCCTTCCTTTTATAGTCGTAAGGAGAGGATCCAGGTGTACAATGGGGGTGTAGCAGAGTGCTACGTGTCTAGCGGAGGGAGAGCTAGCGCCCTAAGTACATGCCAATGTGGCAGCCGGAGAGATCTTGGCATCCTGCTGGTGTGATGTCGTGGCTGTCGGAGGAGCAACGGAGCTTGGCGGAGGGACAGCTGTCGGAGCGGTCGAGTCCTTGCTGACGTCCCCCTGCTTCCGTAAGGGAGCTGAGAGCCGTCGTCGTCACAGGGCACGCGGGGCGCCATCATTGCCTATCTGGCGGAGCTAGCCAGATGGGACACCGGTCTTGTTCTCTGCGGCCCGAGTCGGCTCGGGGTAGGGTGATGATGGCGCTCCCTGTTGACGTGGCGGGCCCGCGCCCGAGGCCGGGCAACGTGGGGGCTCCTCCGAAGCTGGGGTCGAGTCTGTCTTCCGTTGCCGAGGCTGAGCCCGAGCCCCTGGGTCGGGCGAGGCGGAGGTCGTTCGGCAGAGGCCAGGGTGGAGTCCGAGCCCTGGGGTCGGGCGAAGCGGAGTTCGTCGTCTTCTGGGGCTGAGCCCGAGTCCGAGCCCTGGGTCGGACGGAGCGGAGTTCGCCGTCTTCCGGGTCTTAGCCCGAGTCCGAGCCCTGGGTCGGGCGGAGCGGAGTTCGCCGTCTTCCGGGGCTTAGCCCGAGTCCGAGCCCTGTGTCGGGCGGAGCGGAGATCGCCGTCTTCCGGGTCTTAGCCCGAGTCCGAGCCCTGGGTCGGGCGGAGCGGAGTTCGCCGTCTTCCGGGGCTTAGCCCGAGTCCGAGCCCTGGGTCGGGCGGAGCGGAGTTCGCCGTCTTCCGGGGCTTAGCCCGAGTCCGAGCCCTGGGTCGGGTGGAGCGGAGATCGCCGTCTTCCGGGGCTTAGCCCGAGTCCGAGCCCTGGGTCGGGCGGAGCGGAGTTCGCCGTCTTCCGGGGCTTAGCCCGAGTCCGAGCCCTGGGTCGGGCGGAGCGGAGTTTCCTATGGCGCCTTTGGCAGGGCCTGACTGCCTGTCAGTCTCACTCTGTCAAGTGGCACTGCAGTCGGAGTGGCGCAGGCGGCGCTGTCCTTCTGTCAGACCGGTCAGTGGAGCGGCGAAGTGACGGCGGTCACTTCGGCTCTGCCGGGGGGCGCGCGTCAGGATAAAGGTGTCAGGCCACCTTTGCGTTAAATGCTCCTGCGACTTGGTCGGTCGGTGCGGCGATTTAGTCAGGGTTGCTTCTTAGCGAAGGCAAGGCCTCGGGCGAGCCGGAGATGTGTCCGCTGTTAAAGGGGGGCCTCGGGCGAGACGGAAATCCCTAGGGGTCGGCTGCCCTTGCCCGAGGCTAGGCTCGGGCGAGGCGTGATCGAGTCGCTCGTACGGACTGATCCCTGACTTAATCGCACCCATCAGGCCTCTGCAGCTTTATGCTGATGGGGGTTACCAGCTGAGAATTAGGCGTCTTGAGGGTACCCCTAATTATGGTCCCCGACAGTAGCCCCCGAGCCTCGAAGGGAGTGTTAGCACTCGCTTGGAGGCTTTCGTCGCACTTTTTTGCAAGGGGACCAGCCTTTCTCGGTTGCATTTTGTTCCGGTGGGTGCGCGCGAGCGCACCAGCCGGGTGTAGCCCCCAAGGCCTCGGAGGAGTGGTTTCACTCCTTCGAGGTCTTAATGCCTTGCGTAATGCTTCGGCTGGTCTGGCGTTTCCCTCATGCGAACTGGCCGTAGCCCGGGTGCACGGTCGGGGCCCAAGCTCTCGGGCTGGTATGTTGACGCTGTCAACGGTTCGGCTGGAGCCGGGTTTGCGAGAGCAGCCCTCGAGCCTCCGCACAGGGCGAGAGGGCGATCAGGGACAGACTCAACTTTTTTACATACGCCCCTACGTCGCCTTTTCGCAAGGAAGAGGGGGGGGGAGTGCGCCATGTTACCCTCGATGGGCACCGAACATGGTGTCTCCGGTGAGCTGCAAGCGGGTAATCCGAGTGGACGTCCGTGCCCCGTTCGTTGGGGGTCGGCTAGGGGCCCAGAGGCACGCCCAAAAGTACCTGCGGGTGATCTGCCGGACCCGGTCCCCTAGCGACGGGGTCCGAGGGCTCGATGCCTCCCTCCGATGGGATTCCGTTACAAGATCGCTCCCGCTGGTCTCGGAAATGTCCTAGGGTACCTCGGGAGCGTAGCCCGAGCCTTGGTTATGTATCGAACGTACCCCTGGTCATCCCTCGCTCGGCGTCTGAGGCGACTGTGAACCCTTCGGGGGCCAGCCTTCGAACCCCTGATCAGTAATGGGCGCGGAGCCCGAGTAGCCTGAGGCGGCCGTGGAGCCCTTCGGGGGGCCGGCCTTCGAACCTCTGACCAGTAGTGGGTGTAGGGCCCACGCGATCCGAGGCGACTGTTGAACCCCTCGGAGGGCCAGCCTTCGAACCTCTGATCAGTAGGGGGGGCTCGGAGCCCGGTTCCTTCACAGGGAAGGATCCTTTTCGGGGTATCCCCCTTTCCCGGTCCCTGTTGCAAGAGATAGAGAAAGAGGAAAAAAGGAAAAGGATACGAAATCGAACGACGTGTCGTACCTTTTTTGGCGCGGTTATTACGGCGAAGGCGAAGCGTCGCCCGCCTCTCCTGCCAGAAGCGCCGCCTGTCCCGCCGCGGAGTTAATGCGACGGGGCGAGTGGTTGGCGGGGCGGCCGTTGCGCGTGCGCGAGCCATTCGAGGGACGGATCACGGGCGCGCCGTCTTCACGCCGTGAGAGGAGGCTCTCTTGCTGCCCCTAGATGGGACGTGAGCCTAGCTGACGACGTGACCTCTGCTCCCGCCCGCCTGCCACCGTCATTACTGCCGGCCCACTTTCGGCCGCATTGACCGTCGCGCCCGGCTGGCGCCGCTGGGTCGTGCGCTGGGTCGCCTCGAGTCGCGGCATTGGTTCCGCAACCGAAGAGGCGCGACGGTGGTGCAAGTGGCGGTGCAGTTGCCTGCATGCAGCTTCCGGCGCGCCGGTTGCATGACGCGTGGGCCTGGGCCTCCATGCTGGCGCGTTGGGAGTCGGAGAAGCGTGTCCACTTGGCGCGGTTGCATGCCGCCTGCATGGTTGCCCACTCCTTCCGCCCGTTGGTCTGGGCAAAAGTGGGGGGTCGCTTGTAACCGTTGGGCGGTTGTGCGCGCCACGCGCGGCGGTTTGGCTCCTTCTGCTCTGAACCGGTTTGCATGACATGCGGGACCCAGCCCCCCGCGCCGCAGGGGAGGGCCTTGGAGTGTGTTGGAGAAGACTCAGCGCGTGGCGTTTGGGGGCGCACGCAGGGAGAGTTGCCTTTAAAAGGGGGGCGACCCCTTTCGGAAGGCAACCATGTCTTCTTCCTCCCTTATGCGTCGCGTCTTTCCACCTTCCAAGCCCCCGGATGGGGGGTATCCACCATCTTTTCGCCTCATCATTGGAGGAACGCAACTCCGTGGGAGTTGGTACCTTTCAGCCATCGTTCGGCTTCAAGGATTTTCATCACACAGCCCGGTTGCTCCCCTCCGCTGGTGGTCACCCAAGACGGTGACCTCCAGCTCCTGGATGGGGAGAGGCAAACCGGGCTGTGATCCCGCCCTCAGCATCGGGGGTGTTCGTCATCCTCGCTGGCGCGGGGAGCGAGGCGAGCCAGGGCTCTACCTCCTGCGCGGGTCGGCGGACCACCTCCTCTTCCAGCTTCTGGTGGTGGCAATCGTCCTCCCGCGCTGCGACGGAGACGTCCTCCAGTCATGCCGGGGAAGGCGAACTATTGCTGCCCAGCTAGGATGCAACATTCCGTCCTTTCCCTCGCATTCGCGGCGAGGACGGCAGCGAGGATCTGCCGGTGCGCTTGGGAGCGGCCCGCTCTTTGGCTTTGATGGTTGGTTCGCGTCCCTTGAGCAGGACCGCGAACGAGAGCCCTCCGGTGGCCGCGTCCACCCGGGACCATGGTTGCTGCTGCAGAGGTCGCTGGCGAGCCTCCCGATGTTCGTTGTCCCGCAGGCTCGAGGTCGCTCATACCCGCAGGGACGGAACCGGAGTTCCGTTTGTAAGGGCACTTTGAATGCCAGTGTCTTTGTTCATTGTGGCTGTCGAGGCATGAACATATATGTAATTTCGGCACGGAGCCATGTTTTTCCTCATTTTCGAGCACTAAGTCTCGCCTGTTGACTATCTGAACCGCTTCACCAAGCATGAGTCGCCCCGTGTCAAGGTGACGAGTGAGGTATCCGTATCCCGGAGGCGTAGGAGTCCTTCGGCTCGATCGACCTTGTTGTCTGAGGCTCCTCTAGCTTAGTTAAAGAGACCCCTTGGCCGCTCTTCGATGAGCCGAGGCCAGGGGTAGCGATATCAGCACGAATAGAGGCGGAGTTGGCTCGAAAATGAAAACCTGGTTGGCCGGAGCCTAGCCGGGTTGTCCGTTAGCGGGACCGACGCCGGAGTTGACCAGCCGAGGCCTCGGACCAGGCTGGTGCCCTTGGAAGATGGTTGGCCGAGGCCCCCGAGGCGACCGGCCGAGCCGCCTGCTCGGGCCGGATTCCCGGAGAAGTCCCTGGACCGCGTCGCCGTCCGAGGCTGGGTCGGACCTCACTGAAGGTGTCGTCGATGACGAGGGTGCTACAGCCCCCTTCCAGCGTGAAGACCCGAGCCTGCAGGATCAGATTGTCTTGTAGCGTGTGCCTTCTGTGGCCGCTGAGGCCAGAAAACACACCCTCGCTGCGTTGTAAAGCTGCGTCTCCTTTCCTCTTATTTCGAGCATCTAGACTTTTTGCCGGTAACAGGGATGTTTGTGCGAGCGAGAGTTGCTTCTCGCGGAGGGTGATGAGTGAGGTATCCGTATCCCGGAGGCGTGGGAGTCCCTCGGCTCGGTCGGCCTTGCCGCTTACTCGTACTTTCACCCGTCCATGAGGCCCTGTCTCCGACTCAGTCGAGAAGGCTCAAAGGATCGCTTTGGCAGAAGAGCTTCCGAACGTAAAGACTTGTTCGGTCCGCGGAGTCACTTTATCCGAACGCGAGTTACTTATCGCAGAAGGTGATGAGTGAGGTATCCGTATCCCAGAGGCGTAGGAATCCCTCGGCTCGGTCAGCCTTGGCTGCTTACGTGTACTCCGTCGTTTTCAGGATCCGCTTTTCAAAGTAGTCAAAAAGCACGAAAGATATTCTGGTAAAAAAGAACTTTTTTCGAGGAAAATTTCGACGCAGAGGGGGTCCCCCCCTTTTAGCCCCCGAGGGAGGGTCGAGCTTTGCCGAGGCGAGGCCGACCCTTCCTTGATGACTAAACTTTGTGTGGGTGCGAGGTATATGAACAACTTGAAAACATCTTAAGGGTAGAAGCGACGTAGCTGTTTGATGTTCCAAGCGTTGCCGTAGACCTCGCCTTGATTGTTGGCCAGCTTGTATGTTCCGGGCTTCAGAACTTTGGCGATGACGAATGGCCCCTCCCAGGGGGGCGTAAGCTTGTGCCTCCCTCGGGCGTCTTGCCTCAGCCGGAGCACCAGGTCGCCCACCTGGAGGTCTCGGGACCGGACCCCTCGGGCGTGGTAGCGTCGCAGGGACTGCTGGTACCGCGCCGAGTGTAGTAAGGCCTTGTCCCGAGCCTCTTCCAGCTGGTCCAGCGATTCTTCTCGGCTAGCTTGGTTGCTTTGATCGTTGTAGGCCCTCGTCCTCGGGGAGCCGTATTCTAGGTCAGTGGCCAAGATGGCCTCGGCCCCGTAGACCAGGAAGAACGGCGTGAAACCCGTGGCTCGGCTTGGCGTTGTCCTCAGGCTCCAGATCACCGAGGGGAGTTCCTTCATCCATCGCTTGCCGAACTTGTTGAGGTCGTTGTAAATCCGGGGCTTGAGCCCTTGTAGAATCATGCCGTTGGCACGCTCTACTTGCCCATTCGACATGGGATGAGCCACGGCGGCCCAGTCCACCCGGATGTGATGATCCTCGCAAAAATCCAAGAATTTTCTGCCGGTGAACTGGGTACCGTTGTCAGTGATGATGGAGTTTGGGACCCCGAAGTGATGGATGATGTTGGTGAAGAACACCACCGTTTGCTCGGACCTGATGCTGTTCAGGGGTCGGACCTCGATCCACTTGGAGAATTTGTCGATGGCGACCAGCAGGTGCGTGTAGCCCCCGGGCGCCTTCTGCAAGGGACCGACGAGGTCCAGACCCCATACAGCAAAGGGCCAGGTGATGGGTATCGTCTGCAGAGCCTGAGCGGGCAGGTGGGTCTGCTTCGCATAGAATTGGCACCCTTCGCAGGTGCGGACAATTCTAGTGGCGTCGGCCACCGCCGTTGGCCAGTAGAAGCCTTGTCGGAAAGCATTCCCGACAAGGGCTCGAGGCGCTGCATGATGGCCGCAAGCCCCCGAGTGTATTTCTTGCAGGAGTTCCTGACCTTCGGCGATAGAGATGCATCGCTGGAGGATGCCCGAGGGGCTGCGGTGGTAGAGCTCCTCCTCATCGCCCAGCAAGACGAATGACTTGGCGCGTCGCGCTACCCGCCGAGCCTCGGCTTGGTCAAGGGGTAGCTCTCCTTGGCGGAGATATTGCAGGTACGGGGCCTACCAATTTCGATCAGGCGTGGCCCCGCTCTGCTCCTCCTCGACGTCCAGTGCCTCGCCCTCGGGGGCCGAGGGTACCTCGGGCTGAACCGAGGGTGCCTCGGGCCGAGCCGAGGGTGCCTCGGGCTGAGCCGAGGGTGCCTCGGGCTGTGCCGAGGGTGCCTCGGGCTCGGGCGTGTCGTCGATCTTGACGGAGGGTTCATGCAGATCCCGGGAGAAGACGTCCGGGGGAACCGTTGTTCGCCCCGAGGCTATTTTAGCCAGTTCGTCCGCAGTCTCGTTGTAGCGCCGAGCGATGTGGTTGAGCTCGAGCCCGTAGAACTTGTCTTCCAGGCGCCAAACCTCATCGCAGTAGGCCTCCATCTTCGGGTCGCGGCAGTGGGAGTTCTTCATGACTTGGTCGATGACGAGCTGCGAGTCACCGCGGGCGTCGAGGCGTCTGACCCCTAGCTCGATGGCGATCCGCAACCCGTTGACCAGAGCCTCGTACTCAGCCACATTGTTGGACGCCGGGAAATGGAGGCGTAGCACGTAGCGTAGGTGTTTCCCGAGGGGCGAGATGAAGAGCAGGCCCGCGCCGGCTCCCGTCTTCATCAGCGACCCGTCGAAAAACATGGTCTAGAGCTCCGGTTGGATCGGAGCCGTCGGCAGCTGGGTGTCGACCCATTCAGCTACGAAGTCCGCCAACACCTGGGACTTGATGGCCTTCCGAGGGGCGAACGAGATTGTTTCGCCCATGATTTCCACCGCCCACTTTGTGATCCTGCCCGAGGCCTCTCGGCACTGGATGATCTCCCCGAGGGGGAAGGATGACACCACAGTTACCGGATGAGACTCAAAGTAATGTCGTAACTTCCGCCTCGTCAGGATCACAGCATACAGTAGCTTCTGAACTTGTGGGTAGCGGATCTTGGTCTCGGACAGTACCTCGCTGACGAAGTAGACTGGTCTCTGAACGGGCAATGCATGCCCTTCTTCTTGCCTCTCGACCACAATCGCGGCGCTAACCACCTGAGTGGTCGCGGCGACGTAGACCAAGAGGGCTCATCCATCAGCTGGGGGCACCAAGATAGGCGCCTTTGTAAGGAGCGCCTTCAGGTTCCTGAGAGCTTCCTCAGCCTCAAGGGTCCAAGCGAAACACTCGGCCTTCCTCAAGAGGCGGTACAGAGGCAGACCTCTTTCACCGAGGCGTGAGATGAAGCGGCTCAAGGCCGCGAGACATCCCATGACCTTCTGTACGCCTTTTAAGTCCTTGATGGGCCCCATGCTGGTGATAGCTGCGATCTTCTCCGGGTTGGCTTCGATGCCTCGCTCGGAGACGATGAACCCCAAGAGCATGCCCCGGGGCACCCCGAAGACACACTTCTCGGGATTGAGCTTGACGCCCTTCGCTTTGAGACATCAGAATGTCACTTCAAGGTCGGAGAGGAGGTCGGAAGCCTTCCTTGTCTTGACTACGATGTCATCGACGTAGGCCTCGACCGTGCGACCGATGTGTTCGCCGAACACATGGTTCATGCACCACTGGTACGTCGCGCCCGCATTCCTCAAGCCGAATGGCATGGTGACGTAGCAGTACATGCCGAAGGGCGTGATGAAAGAAGTCGCGAGCTGGTCGGACTCTTTCATCCGGATTTGGTGATACCCTGAGTAGGCATCGAGGAAGGACAGGGTTTCGCACCCAGCAGTGGAGTCCACAATTTGATCGATGCGAGGTAGAGGGTAGGGAACCTTCGGACATGCTTTGTTGAGACCAGTGTAGTCTACACACATCCGCCATTTCCCCCTTTCTTCCTCACAAGCACAGGGTTGGCAAGCCATTCGGGATGGAATACCTCTTTGATGAACCCTGCTGCCATTAGTTTGTGGATCTCCTCGCCTATCACTCTGCGCTTCTCCTCGTCGAATCGGCGCAGAGGCTGCCTGACAGGTCGGGCTCCGGCCCGAATATCCAGCGAGTGCTCGGCGACATCCCTCGGTATGCCGGGCATGTCCGAGGGACTCCACGCAAAGACGTCGGCGTTTGCGCGGAGAAAGTCAACGAGCACTGCTTCCTATTTGGGGTCGAGCCCGAAACCGATCCGGATCTGCTTGGAGGTGTCGCCACTGGGGTCGAGGGGGACGGCCTTAACCGTCTTCGCTGGCTCGAAGTTGCCGGCATGACGCTTCACGTCTGGCACCTCTTTGGAGAGGTTCTCCAGGTCGGCGATGAGGGCCTCGGACTCGGCGAGGGCCTCGGCGTACTCCACGCACTCCACGTCGCATTCGAACGCGTGTTTGTACGTGGGGCCGACGGTGATGACCCCGTTGGGGCCCGACATCTTGAGCTTCAGGTAGGTGTAGTTGGGGACGGCTATGAACTTCGCGTAGCATGGCCTCCCCAGTACCGCGTGGTAGGTTCCTCGGAACCCGACCACCTCGAACGTCAAGGTCTCCCTTCAGAAGTTGGAGGGCGTTCCGAAGCAGACGGGAAGGTCGAGTCGTCCGAGGGGCTGGACGCGCTTCCCAGGGATGATCCCGTGGAAGGGCGCAGCGCCTGCTCGGACGGAGGACAGATCGACGCGCAGGAGCCTGAGGGTCTCGGCGTAGATGATGTTGAGGCAGCTGCCCCCGTCCATCAGGACCTTGGTGAGCCTGACGTCGCCGACGATGGGGTCGACGACGAGCGGGTATTTCCCCGGGCTCGGCACGTGGTCGGGGTGGTCAGCTTGGTCGAAGGTGATGGGCTTGTCGGACCAGTCTAGGTAGACTGGCGCCGCCACCTTCACCGAGCAGACCTCCCGGCGCTCTTGCTTGCGATGCCGAGCCGAGGCATTCACCACATGCCCACCGTAGATCATGAAGCAGTCGCGGACCTCGAGGTACTCTCCTGCTTGGTGATCTTCCTTTTTGTCGTCGTCGTGGGCCCTGCCACCCTCTGCGGGTGGCCCGGCCCTGTGGAAGTGGCGCCGAAGCATGACGCACTCCTCGAGGGTGTGCTTGACGGGCCCCTGATGATAGGGGCACGGCTCCTTGAGCATCTTGTCGAAGAGGTTAGCACCTCCGGGGGGCTTCCGAGGGTTCTTGTACTCGGTGGCGGCGACAAGGTCCGCATCGGCGGCGTCGCGTTTCGATTGCGACTTCTTCTTGCCTTTCCTCTTGGCGCCGCGCTGAGTAGATGCCTCGGGAGCCTCTTCCGATGGGCGGCCCTGGGGCTGCTTGTCCTTTCGGAAGATAGCCTCGACCGCCTCCTGGCCAGAGGCGAACTTGGTGGCGATGTCCATCAGCTCGCTCGCCCTGGTGGGGGTCTTGCGACCCAACTTACTCACCAGGTCACGGTAGGTGGTGCCGGCAAGGAACGCGCCGATGACATCCGAGTCGGCGATGTTGGGCAGCTCGGTGCGCTGCCTCGAGAATCGCCGGATGTAGTCCCGGAGTGACTCTCCCGGCTGTTGCCGGCAGCTCCGGAGGTCCCAGGAATTCCCGGGGCGCACGTACGTGCCCTGGAAATTGCCGGCGAAGGCTTGGACCAAGTCATCCCAGTTGGAGATCTGCCTCGGAGGCAGGTGCTCCAACCAGGCGCGAGCAGTGTCGGAGAGGAACAGGGGGAGGTTGAGGATGATGAGGTTGTCGTCGTCCGTTCCACCCAGTTGGCAGGCCAGGCGGTAGTCTGCGAGCCACAGTTCCGGTCTCGTTTCCCCCGAGTACTTTGTGATAGTGGTCGGGGGTCGGAACTGGGTCGGGAACGGCGCCCGTCGGATGGCCCGACTGAAGGCCTGTGGACCGGGTGGTTCGGGCGAGGGACTCCGATCCTCCCCGCTGTCATAGCGTCCCCCACGCCTGGGGTGGTAGCCTCGGCGCACCCTTTCGTCGAGGTGGGCCCGACGGTTGCGACGATGGTGCTCGTTGCCGAGGTGGCCCGGGGCCGCAGGCGCGGTGTTGCGCGTGCGCCCGGTGTAGACCGAGGCTTCCCGCATGAATCGGGAAGTCGCGACATGAGGTTCCGAGGGGTACCCCTACCTTCGGAAGGCAGAGCTCTCGGCCCGTCGGGCCGCAGCGCCTTCCAGGAGATTCTTGATCTCTCCCTGGATTCGCCGACCCTCGGTGGTTGATGGCTCCGGCATCGCGCGGAGGAGCATCGCTGCGGCTGCCAGGTTCTGACCGACCCCGCTGGATGCGGGCAGCGGCCTGACCCTGACGTCGTTGGCGACGCGGTGCTGGAAACCTTGGGGCAGGTGGCGCATTTCTCCGGCCGGGGGTTGGCCCGCCCATACCTGCCCGACGTCCCGACGGATCGGCTCAAGCGCTCCTGCTCCCTCGTCGAGCCTGGCCTGCGCCCCGCGGACTTGCTCGAGCTGTGGGTCGTGACCCCCCGCCGGAACGGGGACCACAGCTAGCTCCCGCGGGATGTCGGCGCGAGGCACCGGCCTAGGAAGATCACCGTCCTCCGGCATGCCGAGATGGTTGCCTTCGGAGGGATCCCCTAGCTCGACGTGGAAACATTCGCGGCTTGGGCCGCAGTCCTCGTCGTCAAGGCTGCGGCTACCGTCGGAACAGTCGGAGAGGCAGTAGTCACATGCGGTCATAAAGTCCCGCATGGCACTGAGGTTGCCAAATCCGGAGAAATCCAACAGATGCTGGGATCGTCGTCTTCCTCGGACCCAGAGGGCCCGTAGGTGACCGCATACGAAACCCAGTGGGGTAGCACTCGCCTCAACGAGAGCGCCCGCCAAAGCAAGGTCCCAAGGCGACCGCATATGAAACCCAGTGGGGTAGCACTCGCCTCAACGAGAGCGCCCGCCAAAGCAAGGTCGCTAGGCGGGTTGAGGCCGAGTCGAAATGATGTAAGATGGGAATTAGTCGGTACCTTTTGGTCGACGAGGAGCGTCATAGTCGCGTCGGGGACTGGTTGCACCGTCGTCTTAGGTACGAGGGCGACGTCCTGCAAGCTCTCCGCGAGTGCGCTGGCGTCGTCCACTTGCTCAGGATTGATGTGTCGCGGGGGGACGGCGCTCGCCTTCGTCTCCAACACGAGGTTGACGCCCGGCGTGCCCTCCGTTGGGGCGCTGGGGACGTCGATTCGCTCGACAGCTGATGAAGCGCGGCCTCCCGCTTGGCCTCGGTTGCCCCGCCTCCTCCTCCGTTGGCGGGGGAGAGGACGGGGCGAGCTCGAATGTTGTTCTTCCACCATGCGGGGAAGATGTCGTCGATTCCGCCGCCGGCGGGCGGTTGTCGGCTGCCATTGTCGTTGTCGCGCGGTGGTGGAAGGAGTATCATGTCGTAGCTGTTGTCGAAGGACATGAACTCAAGACTCCCGAAACGGAGCACCGTCTCGGGCCGGAGTGGTTGCTTGAGACTGCCCATCTGGAGCTTGACGGAAGTTGTTCGTCAGCATGCAGCAGGCCCCTACCTGGCGCGCCAACTGTCGGCGTTTCGAGACCGGGGGGTCCCTAAGCCGACGAGTGAGTGTGCCGCGTGCCCCAGCCCAGATGGGTCGAGCGCGTGGGCGAGCGCGAAGGGGGGAAAGCGAGGTGGCCGGAGACGGGCGTGAGAGAGGTGGAAATCCCGCGGCCTTCGTGTTCGTCCCGCGCCCAGGTCGGGTGCGCTTGCAGTAGGGGGTTACAAGCGTCCACGCGGGTGAGGGAAGCGAGCGGCCCCAAGAGAGCGCTTGTCCCGTCCTCGTCCCCGCGCGGCCAACCTTCTCTAAGAAGGCCCTGGTCCTTCCTTTTATAGTCGTAAGGAGAGGATCCAGGTGTACAATGGGGGTGTAGCAGAGTGCTACGTGTCTAGCGGAGGGAGAGCTAGCGCCCTAAGTACATGCCAATGTGGCAGCCGGAGAGATCTTGGCATCCTGCTGGTGTGATGTCGTGGCTATCGGAGGAGCAACGGAGCTTGGCAGAGGGACAGCTGTCGGAGCGGTCGAGTCCTTGCTGACGTCCCCCTGCTTCCGTAAGGGAGCTGAGAGCCGCCGTCGTCACAGGGCACGCGGGGCGCCATCATTGCCTATCTGGCGGAGCTAGCCAGATGGGACACCGGTCTTGTTCTCTGCGGCCCGAGTCGGCTCGGGGTAGGGTGATGATGGCGCTCCCTGTTGACGTGGCGGGCCCGCGCCCGAGGCCGGGCGACGTGGGGGCTCATCCAAAGCTAGGGTCGAGTCTGTCTTCCGTTGCCGAGGCCGAGCCCGAGCCCCTGGGTCGGGCGAGGCGGAGGTCGTTCGGCAGAGGCCAGGGCGGAGTCCGAGCCCTGGGGTCGGGCGAAGCGGAGTTCGTCGTCTTCTAGGGCTGAGCCCGAGTCCGAGCCCTGGGTCGGACGGAGCGGAGTTCGCCGTCTTCCGGGTCTTAGCCCGAGTCCGAGCCCTGGGTCGGGCGGAGCGGAGTTCGCCGTCTTCCAGGGCTTAGCCCGAGTCCGAGCCCTGGGTCGGGCGGAGCGAAGATCGCCGTCTTTCGGGTCTTAGCCCGAGTCCGAGCCCTGGGTCGGGCGGAGCGGAGTTCGCCGTCTTCCGGGGCTTAGCCCGAGTCCGAGCCCTGAGTCGGGCGGAGCGGAGTTCGCCGTCTTCCGGGGCTTAGCCCGAGTCCGAGCCCTGGGTCGGGCGGAGCGGAGTTCGCCGTCTTCCGGGGCTTAGCCCGAGTCCGAGCCCTGGGTCGGGTGGAGCGGAGTTTCCTATGGCGCCTTTGGCAGGGCCTGACTGCCTGTCAGTCTCACTCTGTCAAGTGGCACTGCAGTCGGAGTGGCGCAGGCGGCGCTGTCCTTCTGTCAGACCGGTCAGTGGAGCAGCGAAGTGACGGCGGTCACTTCGGCTCTGCCGGGGGGCGCGCGTCAGGATAAAGGTGTCAGGCCACATTTGCGTTAAATGCTCCTGTGACTTGGTCGGTCGGTGCGGCGATTTAGTCAGGGTTGCTTCTTAGCGAAGGCAAGGCCTCGGGCGAGCCGGAGATGTGTCCGCCGTTAAAGGGGGGCCTCGGGCGAGACGGAAATCCCTAGGGGTCGGCTGCCCTTGCCCGAGACTAGGCTCGGGCGAGGCGTGATCGAGTCGCTCGTACGGACTGATCCCTGACTTAATCGCACCCATCAGGCCTCTGCAGCTTTATGCTGATGGGGGTTACCAGCTGAGAATTAGGCGTCTTGAGGGTACCCCTAATTATGGTCCCCGACACATGGATATCATTTTTTCATGCACGATTTTCCAAGTTTCGAGTGACCTGCAGTTCAAATTTGAATTTTCCAAAGAAATTCAAATAAATGAACTAAATCTACTAACTATGGAAACTATATTATAATTGTCCACAAATGATACATGTAGGTCTACATAGTGTAGGAACATACCACAAAAAGTTTGGAGACAAAATTTAAAAAATGAAAATACACTTTGCCGAGTGTCAACAGGTGACACTCGGCAAAGAATGCTTTGCCGAGTGTCAAAAGGGTGACACTCGGCAAAGCTTAAGGACAGAATCTTTGCCGAGTGTCAACCGGGAGACACTCGGCAAAGGCGCCTTTGCCGAGTGCCGCATCTAGGGCACTCGGCAAAGTGTACTTTAAAATTAAAAAAAAATCTTTGCCGAGTGCCAGATCGCGGGCACTCGGCAAAGACCCTATACATACGCCAGTTAACCTTTCTTCCTCACTTCACTCTCACTCTCTCACTCACCGTCGCCGCCGCCGCGCCCTCGCCGCCCGTTTCGCCGCCGCCGCGCCCCCCGCCCTCGCGCTCGCCGTGCCGGGGCCGCCCGCCCACGCCATCGCCGCGCCGGGGCCGCCCGCCCACGCCATCGCCGCGTCGGGGCCGCCCGCCCGAGCTCCTCGCCGTCGCCCTCGCCCGCCTGAGCTCCTCGCCGCGCCGAGATCGCCGCCCGCCTCGCCCCTCGCGCTCGCCCTCGCCGTCGGTTTCGCCGCAGCCGCGCCCCTCGCCCTCGACGTGCCCCGCCCGGCCGCGCCGCGCCGCCGCGCGCGCTGCTCCAGGGCCGCGTCCCTTGCCCTCGCCCTCGCCGCGCCGGGGCCGTCCGCCGCGCCCACGCCCCTCGCCGCGCCCGCCCGGTTCGCCGCCGTCGCGCCCCTCGCCGCGCCCCTCACCGTCCGGTTCGCCGCCGTCACGCCCTCCACGCCCTCGCAAGCCCTCCGTCGCGCCCTCCACACCGTCGTGACCTCCACGCCGTCACGCTCGTTCGCCGTCGTGCACCGTCCACGCCGAGCAACTAGGTATAAACTCATTTTGAGATTTAGTTGCTAAATATTGTCAAATAAATGTTTATGTGGTTATTTAGGCATTAATGTATATGTGTGGATATGTATATGTGTGGATGTCAGCCATCGTGCTGCTACTTATATTTACAGGCTTTGAAAACCTCCCCGTGCAGGGAGGTGCTGCCGGATTTTTTTGTTGATAAGCTTTGAAAACCTCTTCGTCAATTTTTTTTGTATTAACAGACTTGTGTTTCTTTTTTACAGAGAAGATACTTGTCTTCCTAGCCGCTGCGGGTCTGTCTGCACCGCGTCCCATCGCCACTGCACCGACCCGCCACAGCCCCACTAGCCTGACTCCACCACCACCCTAGGTATAACCTCTACATCCGCATCATGGTCGTAGATCACCTAACCCAGTTAGGCATCTCCCGTTCGAAAGTGATACGGTGTAGATATGCAGATCTTTGCATATCTACAAATGTATCAGTTTCGAATTGTCCACATTTTTTGGACAGCCCGCGGTTGCGTAGATGGTGTTAGTTTCATGCGCTACTCCGGTCCAAGATAGAGTTTCGACGTCACCTCCCTGTTGTTCTCCGGATAGTACACTCTCCCTGCCAGGACGTGTATCCAGAGAACAGCGGGGAGGTGCTGCCAAAATTCTATCTCGGATCGGAGTAGAGCATGGAAACTAACTCCATCTACGCAACCGCGGGTGGGATTAGGACCTATCGTCACCTATTAGAAGGTAGGAACGTAGTGTACATGCATTACATGTCTATATTAAACTATACTCGGTTATATATGTTAGAGGATGGAGGACCGTGAGTGGATGTACACGGGCCGTAGAGGAAGGAACGATGTCACCACTGAATGGATTAGAAAGACCGATGATTTCGTGGAATGGGCATATGGCGAAGCTGCTAAAGGAGCGAGTCTAGTCCCATGCCCGTGCAGCAAATGTGACAACCGGAAAAGAAAACCAAAGAAGACCATGGTAGAACATATTTGGAAGAATGGATTTACGCCGGGCTATACTCGGTGGATATTTCATGGTGAAGCGCATCGTACGAGAGAAGAGGTGCTGAGACAACGTGTCGAGGATTATGACGTGGATGCGGGGGTAGCGGATATGTTGAACGACTATTAGGAGGCACAGTACACGGGAGGATGTATGGATGACGAGCCAGAGCCGACTGCAAAGGCGTTCTACGACATGTTCGACGCGGCACAGAAGCCCCTTCACGGCCAGACAAAGGTTTCTCAACTGGATGCCATTGGGCGTGTAATGGCGTTCAAGTCGCAGTACAACATCAGTAGAGATGCATTCGATGGCTTGTTGACGGTTATTGGGAGTCTGCTTCCGGATGATCACGTTCTGCCAAAGAGCATGTACGAGGCACAGAAACTACTTCGTGCACTTAAGATGACTTATGAGCAGATTCATGCTTGTCCGAAGGGCTGCGTGCTATTTAGGAAAGAATACGCGGAGGCAAAGTACTGTCCCAAGTGTAATTCGTCTAGGTTTATGGAGGTAGACTCTGGTGATGGACAGAAGAGGCAGCTCGACATCCCCTTGACAATCCTACGGCACCTTCCGTTCATACCGAGGATCCAGCGTCTTTACATGACATAGGAATCCGCGAAACAGATGACATGGCACAAAAATGGAAAACGATACAATCCTGACAAGATGGTGCACGCGTCAGATGGTGAAGCATGGAAACACTTTGATGACATTCACCGTGAGAAAGCCGAAGAGGCTCGTAATGTACGTGTTGCGTTGGCCACAGATGGGTTCAATCCCTATGGAATGAGCGCTGCCCCGTACACATGTTGGCCCGTGTTTGTTATCCCAATCAATCTCCCCCCTGGTGTGTGCTTTCAAAGGCAGAATATATTCGTGTCGTTGATAATTCCCGGACACCCGGGGAACAAAATGGGCGTGTACATGGAGCCTTTGATCGATGAATTGGTACGTGCCTGGGAGGAAGGGGTATGGACATATGACCGAGCTACGAAGACAAACTTCAGAATGCATGTTTGGTACCAGTACTCCATGCATGACTTACCGGCGTATGGGCTATTCTGTGCCTGGTGTGTTCACGGTAAATTCCCATGCCCAGTTTGCAAGGAAGCTCTCAGATTCATTTGGTTGAAAAAGGGTGGCAAATATTCGTCCTTCGATAAACATCGACAATTTCTTCCTGCTGACCATCCATTCCGCCTAGACATCAAGAACTTTACGAAAGGTGTCGTAGTGACAGACCGCCCACCTGCAACGATGACTGGTGCCAAAATTCGTCAACAGATAGATGGGCTCGTGGCCAATACAGAAGGTGGTTTTGTGGGATATGGTGAGCAGCATATGTGGACACATAAGTCTGGCTTGACTCGGCTCCCCTATTATGATGACCTGCTCCTTCCACACAACATTGACGTGATGCACACTGAAAAGAATGTTGCCGAGGCACTGTGGGCAACAATTATGGACATTCCTGATAAGTCAAAGGATAATGTGAAGGCAAGAGTGGATCTGGCAGCGTTATGTGATAGACCAAAACTAGAGATGAAGCCGCCAAGTGGCGGAAAGACGTGGAGAAGGCCTAAGGCCAATTTCGTCCTAAGCAGGGCCCAGAGGAAGGAAGTACTTCAGTGGATAAAGATGTTGATGTTCCCTGATGGATATGCAGCTAACCTGAGTAGGGGGGTGAACTTATCTACTATGCGAGTCTTAGGGATGAAGAGTCATGACTTCCACATATGGATTGAACGGATTCTTCCTGCGATGGTTCGAGGCTATGTCCCTGAGCATGTCTGGCTAGCGCTTTTAGAGTTGAGCTATTTCTTCCATCAGCTTTGTGCAAAAGAGTTATCTCGGACCGTGGTTGCAGACTTGGAAAGATTGGCCCCCGTGTTACTGTGTAAGCTTGAGAAGATATTACCACCTGGCTTCTTCAATCCAATGCAGCATTTGATTCTTCATCTCCCCTATGAGGCACGAATGGGGGGCCCCATGCAGGGACGTTGGTGCTATCCAATCGAGAGATGTCTAAAGACTATTCGAAAGAAATGTAGAAATAAATGCAAAATCGAGGCTTCCATTGCAGAGGCATACATTCTAGAGGAGGTCTCAAACTTCACAACAACTTATTATGGTGACAAACTGTCGAGCGTGCATAATCCACCCCCTCGTTACAATGATGGCGACAATGAATCGAACCTTAGCATATTTCGAGGCCAACTCGGAAGCGCAAGTGGCTCGACCACCAAGACCCTGACACATGAAGAGTGGCGGCATATCATGCTATACGTATTGACCAACCTTGAAGAGGTGACGCCATACATGGAACAATTTCTTCATGAATTCTGGCATCGATCAAGGGACCCCACTCCACAGGAATATGACGTTCTTCTTAGAAAGGGTGCGAGAAATGGGTTGCCCGATTTCATTTCCTGGTTCAAACATAAGGTATGTGCTTAGTTTGTAAAAGAGATACATCTTTAAACTCAATTTAGCGTCTTTTAACTTGCGAATACTTGCAGGGCCAAAGAGATCCGTCTATGAGTGCCGAATTGAGACAAGTAGCCGACGACTTTGCTTATAGGGTCAAGAAATATTCTGGGTATGACGTCAATGGATACCGTTTTCGCACAACACACTACGACAAAAGTCGGCCCAATCAGAAAACAACGTGTTCTGGGGTCTTTACGCCGGGCCTTGACAATGTCGATTATTTTGGACGAATCGAAGAAATATATGAGCTCAATTTTTATGGTTCCAAACCTCTTACTCCAGTGATATTCAAATGTCATTGGTTTGACCCTCAAGTGACGAGACGGACACATTCTAGTCTTGGGATAGTCGAAATTCGACAAGATTCCACCTTAGCAGGAGACGATGTCTATATCGTTGCCCAACAGGCCACACAAGTGTATTATCTCCCATATGCGTGTCAAACGAAAGGAACATCTTAAGGGTTGGGATGTTGTGTATAAGGTATCGCCGCATGGGAGGTTACCTGTTCCTAACGATGAAGATTACAACTTAGACCCGGACACATATGATGGAGAGTTCTTCCAAGAAGATGGGCTAGAAGGGCGATTTGAGATAGACTTAACCGAAGCTATCGGAATGGACGTAGATATTGAAATGGTTGTTGATGAGGAGGATGATGAGGTGCAAAATGATAATGACTTAGTAATCCTTGAAGGCAATGACATTACTGACGAAATTGCGTCTTCCGATGGTGTGGAGATTGAAATGCTTGATAGTGATGATGAGAGTTATGATCCGGCTAACCCCGACACATATGAAGATTATTTTTAATCGATGTAATGCTATATGACTTTTTATTTCGCACCTGTTTTTAAATACATCTTTTTATATGTGCTTATTTGTTTACTCTTAATTGCAGGTTGTTGAACAAATATGGTGGGCGGTTTCCTGAGGAGGAGGAGGGGGAGGAGGAGTAGGACGGTGGACGATGCAGAGCAGGTAGCGCAGCAGGACGAGGCAGAGCAGGCAGCGCAGCAGCAGGCGGCGCCTCAGGACGACGACGACCAGCAGCAGGACGACGATGACCAGCAGCAGGACGCCTCAGGTTCAGGCGGCTCTAGTTCGAGGAGCATCTACCTGCGAGGCCCCGCGAGTCTCCCTCAGCGTCCCATACTTCGGGACAGACGACCGCTGATTCGGCCGAAAGGGGAGAGGTATGTAATTTTATGTTCTTCATTCTTGTTCATATTATGTGTTCAAAATCATAATATAAACTAATACTTTTTATTTATCACTTGGACAGGTCTTGGACGGTTTTGGATTATGCTGGGGGTCATCGTCGCCCCCCCAATGGCATCCTCGGCCTGCTGTGCAGGGAACACTTCCCTGGACTTGTGGAGTACGCCGGAGTGACGGGCCCAGCCTTCACCTTCGACCACTACGCCGTCGCCCCCGATGCAGTAGACCGGGACGGCAGGGAATTCAATAACAAGGCGGAGCGGGTGAAGCAAGAGCTGTGGGTAAGTCTTAGTATAATGTAAAATATGTCGCATTCGTTGCAAATTCTTGAAATAATGTATGGATACATCGTTTTTGTATACAGGATTTCTTCATATGCGATGCTGGATACGAGGCTAGGGCGGATGTGGTGGCCACCACGAGCTGTAAGAAGCTCGTCGTGGACATGCACTATGAGGCCCGCATCTAGGCCATCATCACCTACCACGGCTCCGTCCTTGGGGAGAAGGTGACCAAAACTCAAGCCCGAACCATGTCGTTGACCAGGGAGCAGTACCTGCAGGTAAAGTCATGCATGTTTGGTACCAGTACTCCATACATGAATTTTATTTTATCTTCTGATATGCACTTTACGTGTTTACTTTGCAGATGATTCCACATTGGTGCACCGCACATCCTCTGTGCTGGGAGCAGATGGTGGATAGGTGGTGTTCGGCTGAGTGGGACGAGGCGCACACAGCTAGCCGGGAACGGCGTTTGATGATGCAAGGCCCCTCCCACCACCAAGGCAGCCGGAGCCTGGGCCAATATGCCGAAGCATGGGTACGCCACCTTTTTTATTTAGATATATAGCACTAAGTTAGATATTATTTCTAACTATCTCGTTGGTTTTCGTTGCAGTCGGCGTCACATGGTGGCAGGCCTTGCTCCACCTTCTCGGCCTATGCTATGGCCCATAAGGGTAAGGCGACGTCCGACGTCACCTACAACCCGGATGACGGGCCCGAGGCCTACACCAACCCCGCCGTCTACAGCCGCCTCCATGACTACACCGCCATGGCGCAGGAGGTCCATGGCCCAGACTATGATCCGAGCACCGAGCCGATCGACACCGATGTGCTCATGAGGGTCGGAGGAGGCAAGAGACATGGGCGGTACTGGATTGCCGACGGGGCAATCGACTCGTCCTCCACTCCCACTGTCTCAGGTGAGAGCAAGTAGCATGGGCTCGAGTCCAGCCATACGACCTCGGCACGACAGCTCACAACATCGCATACAGCAACTCGAGGTTAGTGCTTCTGTAACTCGTCCTTTCTTGAGTTATATACCTTCTCTTTGAGTTACTATAACGTTGGCTTGTAATATTACAGACCCAACTAGAAGAAGAGAGGAGGGAACGTCAAGAGATGGAGGCGAGGATAATGGCGGAGCGGGCGGCGGCTGATCAGAGGATGGCGGAGATGTTCCAGTACATGCAGAGCCTTGGCGCCGCACAGGGCATCCCTCCGCCACCTCCATTGTTCCCTCCAGTTGACCCTACTCTCTTCCACACTCCTGTGAGTATCAAAATTGTAGTTAGATGTTTGTAATGCATCTGGTATAACACATGCAATCTCTTCTCTGTGCAGGGCCAATCTGGGGCGGCATCCAACAACCCTCCGGAAGGGTTCAGCCCAACGCAGCCCCGGTCAAACCGCCCACCTCCATGAGTGTTGTGTTTTCATTGTTTTAGACTTCAGAACTTATGTATAATACTTATGTCTGTGTTTGATACTTATGTGAGAGCTTGCGACGTTTGAGACTTATGTTTGTGTTTAATACTTGTGTTGAACACTTATGTTTGTGATGGATATTTATGTTTGTGGTGACGGTTTTATGTTTGTGTTGGCTATTTATGTCTGTGATGATATATGTGATGTATGTATGTGATATATATGTGATATCTTTTGTTTGTGTGGATGGAATACAAAAAACAAATTAAAAAGGTATATACTGGTCACTTTGCCGAGTATTACACTCGGCAAAGAGGCGCTTTGCCGAGTGTCAGGGTCATAACACTCGGCAAAGAGCACAGACCTGGGCACCGGCTTAGGTTCTTTGCCGAGTGTTATGTCCCTGGCACTCGGCAAAGCCGACCTCTTTGCCGAGTGCCACTTGGGACACTCGGCAAAGAACCTGACATGGGGACCCTCCCTGGCGGGTTCTTTGCCGAGTGTCCCAAGTGGCACTCGGCAAAGATGGATTCTTTGCCGAGTGCTGCACGGAAGACACTCGGCAAAACTAACTTCTTTGCCGAGTGTCACAGGGGACACTCGGCAAAGCCGCCGTCTCCGTCACCCGACGCCGTAACGGCCGCTTTTCTTTGCCGAGTGCTCTCTGGCACTCGGCAAAGATCTTTGCCGAGTGCCCGAGAAAAAGCTCTCGGCAAAGAAGGCTTTGCCGATGCACTGTTCACCGAGCCTTCTTTGCCGAGTGTAACACTCGGCAAAGCTTTTGCCGAGTGTTTTGAAGGCTTCGCCGAGTGCTTCAGGCACTCGGCAAAGCTATTGATTCCGGTAGTGTTGGAGGCCGGGTATTTAAAATTTTAGTGGAGTATAATTTTTTGACTAACTAAATTCTAGCCTAGTAGCATTTAGACATATACAATTATCACATATAGAAGTAGTTTCATTGCATATAAAATATATAACATATAAATGAGCATACACATTATATAACTAGTAAATTATATCATAACTTACGCAACAAAGAATGAGTCATAAGATGGTATTATTCAACACTCAATATACTAACGAGACGATTAGGGTTGTGAGCCGTCCTTGCGCGCGTGAGCAGCCGCATCACAATTCTTAAATGTCCATGCAGAGCTTCAACATGCTAACAGGTAAAGGCTGATGGCCTAGTGTGTTGTTTGATGGGCCGCACCGTAGGGAAATGAAAAAAGCCGGTAAAAAAATAAAGTTTTGTCCAAATAGCTATAAAATAATATTATTTTATGTTTTTATAATATTTCTGTGTATATACATAGTATATATGTATACATAAATTTTCTTTGCAAAAAATAATGGGTATTCAATTGAATACCTTTGCTCCAACTTGGGCCTGCTCCTGCCTGCAGGTTTAAAATTCTTGACGTTTTAGACATGATCTCAAATACCAAGAAGCCATTAACTAGAGTGCATGTTTCCCGTTTTATTTTTATAAAATAAGGTCATGTGGCATTGGAAGTCATTATATTCTCTTAGCTCATGTGGTTGGGATGACGTTTTTGAAGCCTACATGTCTCCAGTCCGACTCCTGGCCATGCATTTGAGGCCCTTTTTTCGCGATGGGAATTTTTTTGTTGCATCCGCCATTTTTTTGTTCGCGCCAATGTTGTCGATGCATGGATGTACGTGGAGTACTCGTATTTAGACTCCGACTAGCTACCACTAGATGCATTGCAAACATACTGATGCCAGATAGCCAAAATAATCCAGCTAACCAGATACCACTAGATTCATCGACCTTTGTAGTACTCATAGAAAAGGCTTAGAAAAAAATGATCTTCAGCGTCTCCTTACTAAACTCTCGCATTTTTTGGGACCTCTAGAGGTTGATCGATTATCTCCATAGGCTGCTCAACCTCTCTCGCGGCTTGCTCCACAATTCCAGCATGTTTAATACGCATGCATGCAGAGAAAATAATGAGCCGCATGTAGCTCAGGAGAGTTAAATGTGCAACATTGGAACCATGTAGGCTAAGCACGCATGCATGCTGGGGCAAAAACGGCTAAACTTGCATGCAAAAGCTAAAACGTCAAAATTTTTGGTCCATCTCTTCATAGCCTTAAACATTAAGAATTTTAGACTTGGAGGGAGTACCTACAACCTCATTATCTTATACTTATAACGAAGTGAACCTATAAGCTTGGTTAGGCACTTAGGTTTACCCGTTCACTTCGTTATTCACTTAGGTATTCATGTTTTTATGTTCAATTTTCTCTTTTGATTTTTACTTTAGTTATTTAATTTAATAACTTTATTTGTTACCTTTTGGTTTCTATATTATATTAGTCATATGTAATGTTCATACTGTATATATATGATGTTCTATGATATATTCTGTAATATTGACGTGATATATATATGTGACGTTTCATATTGTATCTGGTGATGTTCACGCGGTTTACATGTGATTTTTATATGATGTATTTAGTGTTGTTCATGTGATAATCTATGACATATTTTGTGATATTCACACTATATACATTTGATGTCCTATGTTGTTCACACAAAATACATGCGATACTCTATAATGTTTATGTGGTATACATGTGATGTTCTATGATGTATCTTAGAATACTCATATTGTAAAAATGAGATGTTTGATGATTATATTTTTGTCGGGGACCATAATTAGGGGTACCCCCAAGACTCCTAATCTCAGCTGGTAACCCCCATCAGCACTAAGCTGCAAAGGCCTGATGGGTGCGATTAAGCCAAGGCTCGGTCCACTCGAGGGACACGACCTCGCCTCGCCCGAGCCCAGCCTCGGGCAAGGGCAGCCGACCCCAGAAGATTCACGTCTCGCCCGAGGACCCCCTCAAGCGACGTACACACCTTCGGCTCGCCCGAGGTCCAGTCTTCGCCAAGAAGCAACCTTGGCCAGATCGCCACACCAACCGACCGAATCGCAGGAGCATTTAATGCAAGGATGGCCTGACATCTTATCCTGTCACGCGCCCTTCAGTCGACAGAGCCGAAAGTGACCGCAGTCACTTCGCCGCTCCACTGACCGGCCTGACAAGAAGACAGCGCCGCCTGCGTCGCTCCGACTGCTGTGCCACTCGACAGAGTGAGGCTGACAGCAGCCAAGTCCGGCCTCGGGCGCCATAGGAAACTCCGCCTCGCCCGACCCCCGGGCTCGGACTCGGGCTCGGCCCCGGAAGACGACGAATTCCGCTTCGCCCGACCCCAGGGCTCGGACTCGGGCTCGGCCCCGGAAGACGACGAACTCCGCTTCGCCCGACCCCAGGGCTCGGACTCGGGCTCGGCCCTGGAAGACGACGAACTCCGCCTCGCCCGACCCCAGGGCTCGGACTCGGGCTCGGCCCCAGAAGACGACGAACTCCGCCTCGCCCGACCGGGGGCTCGGACACGACCTCGACCTTGGAAGACCGACTCGACCCCGACCTCGGAGGAGCCTCCGCCTCGCCCGACTCAGGGCTTGAACCGACCACGTCACAGGGGGGCCATCATTACCCTATCCCTAGCTAGCTCAGGCTACGGGCAACAGGAGCAGCGTCCCATCTGGCTCGCCCCAGAAAACAGATAATGATGGCGCCCCGCGTGCTCCATGACGACGGCGGCTCTCAGCCCCTTACGGAAGCAAAGAGACGTCAGCAAGGACTCGACAGCCCCGACAGCTGTTCTTCCGCAAGGCTCCAACGCTCCTCCGACGACCACGACATCATATGAACAGGGTGCCAAAACCTCTCTGGCTGCCACGACGGCATGTACTTAGGGCACTAGCTCCTCTCTGCTAGACACGATAGCACACTGCTACACCCCCCATTGTACACCTGGACCCTCTCCTTACGCCTATAAAAGCAAGGTCCAGGGCTCTCTTACGAGAAGGTTGGCCGCGCGGGAGGACGGGACGACGCGTAGAGTCCCTCGCTCTCCCCCCCACGCGGACGCTTGTAACCCCCTACTGCAAGCGCACTCGACCTGGGCGCAGGACAACACGGAGGCCGTGGGTTTTCCCCTTTTCTCCCTCTCTTCTACCCCCCTTCGTGCTCCGTCTCCCGACCCATCTGGGCTGGGACACGAGGCGACAATTTACTCGTCGGTCCAGGGACCCCCCAGGGTCGAAACGCCGACAGTTGGCACGCTAGGTAGGGGCCTGCTGTGTGTTGACGAACAGCTCCCCGTCAAGCTCCAGATGGGTAGTCTCTAGCAACCTTTCCAACCCGGGACGGTGCTCCATTTCGGGAGTCTTGAGTTCATGTCCCTCGACGGCAGCTACGACATCATACTCCTTCCTCTGACGCGCGACGGCGACAATGGCGGCCGACAACCCGCTCGCCGCCGGCGGAATCGACGACGTCTTCCCCACGAGGCGGAAGAACGACGTCCGAGTTTGTCCCGTCACCTCCCCCGCCGAAGGAGGAGGAGGCGGGGCAACCGCGGCCAAGCAGGAGGCGGCACCTCATCGGCTGTCGAGCGAGTCGACGGCGCTGGTGCCCCGACGGGGGACACGTCGGGCGTCGACCTCGCGTCTGAGACAAAGACGAGCGCCGTTTCGACGCAACACGCCAACTCCAAGCGGACGAACGACGCCAGCACGCTCGCGAAGGACTTGCTGGGCGTCACCCTTGTACCTGAGACGACGGTGTAGTCCGCCCCTAACGTGACATCGTCACCACCTGTCGACCAAGAGGTACCGACCGACTCCCGTCTCATGCCTTTTGGATTCGGCCTCGACCCACCAAGCGACCCCGCTTTGGTGGAAGCCTTCATAGAGGCACGCACCAACCCTCCGGGGTATCATATGCGGTCACCCTGGGACTGGCTGACGGCCGTCTTGACCTACGGACCCTCGGGTTTCAAGGAAGATGACGAGCCCGACTTTGGTTGGGATTTCTCTGGGCTCGGTAACCCTAGTGCCATGCGGGACTTCATGACCGCATGTGACTACTGCCTTTCCGATTGTTCCGACGGTAGCCACAGCTTTGGCGACGGAGACAGCGGCCCAAGTCGTGAATGTTTCCACGTCGATCTAGGGGGTTCCGATGAAGGCAACCATCTTGGTATACCGGGAAACGGTGATCCCCCAAGGCCTGCGCCTCGCGTTGACATCCTTCGGGAGCTAGCTGTGGTCCCAGTCCCTGTGGGGGGTCAGGACGCACAGCTCGAGCAAATCCGCGAGATGCAGGCCAGGCTCGACGAGGGGGCAGGAATACTTGAGCCGCTCCGCCGGAACATCGGGCGGGAATGGGTAGACCAAGCTCCGGCCGAAGAAGCGCGTCGTCTACCCCAGGGCGTCCAGCTCCGCATCGCCGACGACGTCAGGGCAAGGCCACCACCGGCTTCCAGTGGGGTCGGCCAGAACCTGGCTACAGCAGTGATACTTCTCCGCGCAATGCCGGAACCATCAACCACCAAAGGGCGGCGGATATGGGGAGAGCTCAAGAATCTCCTGGAGGATGCCGCGATCCGACAGGCCGAGAGCTCTGCCTCCCAAAGGCAGGGATACCCCTCGGAGCACCGCGCCGTGACTTCCCGATTCGTGCGGGAAGCCTCGGTCCACACCGGGCGCACGCGCAACACAGCGCCTGTAGCCCCGTGACGCCTCGGCAACGAGCACCACCACCGCAACCATCGAGCCCGCCTCGACGAGAGGGTGCGCCGAGGCTACCACCCCAGGCGTGGGAGACACTACGACAACGGGGAGGATCGGAGCCCCTCGCCCGAACCACCCGACCCGCAAGCTTTCAGCCGAGCCATACGACGGGCGCCGTTCCCGACCCGGTTCTGAACCCCGACTACCATCACAAAGTACTCGGGGGAGACAACGCCAGAACTGTGGCTCGCGGACTACCGGCTGGCCTGCCAACTGGGTGGAACGGACGATGACAACCTCGTCATCCGCAACCTCCCCCTGTTCCTCTCCGACTCCGCTCGGGCCTGGCTGGAGCATCTGCCTCCGGGGCAGATCTCCAACTGGGACGACCTGGTCCAAGCCTTCGCCGGTAATTTCCAGGGCACGTATGTGCGCCCTGGGAACTCCTGGGATCTCCGAAGCTGCCGCCAGCAGCCGAGAGAATCTCTCCGGGACTACATCTGGCGATTCTGAAAGCAGCGCACCGAGCTGCCCAACGTCACCGACTTGGATGTCATCGGCACGTTCCTCGCAAGCACCACCTGCCGCGACCTGGTGAGCAAGCTGGGTCGCAAGACCCCCACCAGGGCGAGCGAGCTGATGGACATCGCCACCAAGTTCACTTCTGGCCAGGAGGCGGTTGAGGCCATCTTCTGGAAGGACAAGCAGCCCCAGGGCCGCCAGCTGGAAGATGTTCCCGAGGTGTTCGCTCAGCGCGGCACCAAGAAGAAAGGCAAGAAGAAGTCGCAAGCGAAACGCGACGCCGCCGACGCGGACCTTGTCGCCGCCGCTGAGTACAAGAACCCTCGGAAACCTCCCGGAGGCGCCAATCTATTCGACAAAATGCTCAAGGAGCCGTGCCCCTATCATCAGGGACCCGTCAAGCACACCCTTGAGGAATGTGCCATGCTTCGGCATCACTTTCACAGGGCCGGGCCACCTGCGGAGGGTGGCAGGGCCCCCACGACGACAGGAAGGAGGATCACCAGGCAGAGGAGTTCCCCGAGGTCCGCGACTGCTTCATAATCTACGGTGGACCAGTGGCGAACGCCTCGGCTCGGCACCGCAAGCAAGAGCGTCGGGAGGTCTGCTCGGTAAAGGTGGTGGCGCCAGTCTACCTAGTCTGGTCCGACAAGCCCATCACCTTCGACCAGGGCGATCACCCCGACCGCGTGCCGAGCCTGGGGAAATATCCGCTCGTTATTGACCCCGTCATCGGCAACGTCAGGCTCACCAAGGTCCTCATGGACGGAGGCAGCAGCCTCAACATCAACTACGCCGTGACCCTCGAGCTCCTGCAGATCGATCTGTCCTCGGTCCGGGCCGGTGCGGCGCCTTTTCACGGGATCATCCCCGGGAAACGCGTCCAACCCCTCGGACGACTCGATCTGCCTGTCTGCTTCGGGACTCCCTCCAACTTCAGAAGGGAAACCCTCACGTTCGAAGTGGTCGGGTTCCGAGGAACCTACCACGCGGTACTGGGGAGGCCATGCTACGCCAAGTTCATGGCCGTCCCCAACTACACTTACCTCAAGCTCAAGATGCCGGGCCCCAACGGGGTCATCACCGTCCGCCCCACGTACCGACACGCGTACGAATGCGACGTAGAGTGCGTGGAGTACGCCGAGGCCCTCGCCGAATCCGAGGCCCTCATCGCCGACCTGGAGAGCCTCCCTAAGGAGGCGCCAGACGTGAAGCGCCATGCCGGCAACTTTGAGCCAGCGGAGACGGTTAAGTCTGTCCCTCTCGACCCCAGCAACGATGCCTCCAAGCAGATCCGGATCGGCTCCGAGCTCAACCCCAAATAGGAAGCAGTGCTCGTCGACTTTCTCCGCGCAAACGCCGAAGTTTTCGCGTGGAGTCCCTCGGACATGCCTGGCATACCGAGGGATGTCGCCGAGCACTCGCTGGATATCTGAGCTAGAGCCCGACCCGTGAAGCAACCTCTGCGCCGATTCGACGAAGAAAAGCGCAGAGCCATAGGCGAGGAGATCCACAAGCTGATGGCCGCAGGGTTCATCAAAGAGGTATTCCATCCCGAATGGCTTGCCAACCCCGTGCTTGTGAGAAAGAAAGGAGGGAAATGGTGGATGTGTGTAGACTACACTGGTCTAAACAAAGCATGCCCAAAAGTTCCCTATCCTCTGCCTCGCATCGATCAAATCGTGGATTCCACTACGGGATGCGAAACCCTGTCTTTCCTCGATGCCTACTCAGGGTATCACCAAATCAGGATGAAAGAGTCCGACCAGCTCGCGACTTCTTTCATCGCACCTTTTGGCATGTACTGCTATGTTACTATGCCATTTGGTTTGAGGAATGCGGGTGCGACGTACCAAAGGTGCATGAACCACGTGTTCGGCGAACACATTGGTCGAACGGTCGAGGCTTATGTCGATGACATCGTAGTCAAGACGAGGAAAGCCTCCGACCTCCTTTCCGACCTTGAAACAACATTCCGGTGTCTCAAGGCAAAGGGCGTAAAACTCAATCCCGAGAAGTGTGTCTTCGGAGTCCCCCGAGGCATGCTCTTGGGGTTCATCGTCTCCGAGCGGGGCATCGAGGCCAACCCGGAGAAAATCGCGGCCATCACCAACATGGGGCCCATCAAGGACTTGAAAGGCGTACAGAGGGTCATGGGATGCCTTGCGGCTCTGAGCCATTTCATCTCGCACCTCGGCGAAAGAGGCCTACCTCTGTACCGCCTCTTAAGAAAGACCGAGTGCTTCACTTGGACCTCTGAGGCCGAGGAAGCCCTCGGGAACCTGAAGGAACTCCTTACGAACGCGCCCATCTTGGTGCCCCCCGCCACCGGAGAAGCCCTCTTGATCTACGTCGCCGCTACCACTCAGGTGGTCAGCGCCGCGATCGTGGTTGAGAGACAAGAAGAAGGGCATGCATTGCCCGTCCAGAGGCCGGTTTACTTCAACAGTGAGGTACTATCCGAGACCAAGATCCGCTACCCGCAAATTCAGAAGCTGCTGTACGCGGTGATCCTGACGCGGCGGAAGTTGCGACACTACTTCGAGTCTCATCCGGTGACTGTGGTGTCATCCTTCCCCCTGGGGGAGATCATCCAGTGCCGAGAGGCCACGAGTAGGATTGCAAAGTTGGCAGTGGAAATCAAGGGCAAGACGATCTCGTTCGCCCCTCAGAAGGCCATCAAGTCCCAAGTCTTGGCGGACTTTGTGGCTGAATGGGCTGACACCCAGCTCCCGGCGGCTCCGATCCAGCCGGAACTCTGGACCATGTTTTTCGATGGGTCGCTGATGAAAACAGGGGCAGGCGCGGGCCTGCTCTTCATCTCGCCCCTCAGGAAACACCTATGCTACGTACTGCGCCTCCATTTCCCGGCGTCCAACAACGTGGCTGAGTACGAAGCTCTGGTCAACGGGTTGCGCATCGCCATTGAGCTAGGGGTCCGACGCCTCGATGCTCGCGGCGACTCGTAGCTCGTCATCGACCAAGTTATGAAGAACTCCCACTGCCGCGACCCGAAGATGGAAGCCTACTGCGATGAGGTTCGGCGCTGGAGGACAAGTTCTACGGGCTCGAGCTCAACCACATCGCCCGACGACACAACGAGACTGCGGACGAGCTGGCTAAGATAGCCTCGGGGCGGACAACGGTTCCCCTGGACGTCTTCTCCCGAGACCTACATCAACCCTCAGTCAAGACCAACGACACGCCCGAGCCCGAGAAGGCCTCGGCCCAGCCTGAGGCACCCTCGGCACAGCCCGAGGCACCCTCGGCTCGGCCCGAGGCACCCTCGGCCCCCGAGGGTGAGGCACTGCGTGTCGAGGAAGGGCGGAGTGGGGTCCAGCCTAATCGAAACTGGCAGACCCCGTACCTGCAATATCTCCACCAAGGGGAGCTGCCCCTCGACCGAGCCGAGGCTCGGCGACTAGCGCGGCGCGCCAAGTCGTTCGTCTTACTGGGTGACGAAAAGGAGCTCTACCACCACAGCCCATCCGGCATCCTCCAGTGGTGCATATCCATCGCCGAAGGCCAGGAGCTCTTACGAGAAATACACTCGGGGGCTTGCGGTCATCACGCAGCGCCCCGAGCCCTTGTTGGAAACGCTTTTCGACAAGGTTTCTACTGGCCGACCGTGGTGGCCGACGCCACTAGGATTGTCCACGCCTGCCAAGGGTGTCAATTCTACGCAAGGCAGACCCACCTACCCGCTTAGGCTCTGCAGACAATACCCATCACCTGGCTTTTTGCTGTGTGGGGACTGGACCTCGTCGGTCCCTTGCAGAAGGCACCCAGGGGCTACACGCACCTGCTGGTCGCCATCGACAAATTCTTCAAGTGGATCGAGGTCCGACCCCTGAACAACATCAGGTGCGAACAGGCGGTGGCATTCTTCACCAACATCATCCATCGCTTTGGGGTCCCGAACTCCATCATCACCGACAATGGCACCCAGTTCACTGGCAAAAAGTTCCTGGACTTCTGCGAGGATCACCACATCCGGGTGGACTGGGCCGCCGTGGCTCACCCCATGACGAATGGGCAGGTGGAACGTGCCAACGGCATGATTCTGCAAGGACTCAAGCCGAGGATCTACAACGACCTCCACAAGTTCGGCAGGCGATGGATGAAGGAACTCCCCTCGGTGGTCTCGAGTCTGAGGACAACGCCGAGCCAAGCCACGAGCTTCACACCATTCTTTCTAGTCTATGGGGCCGAGGCCGTCTTGCCCACGGACTTAGAATACGGTTCCCCGAGGACGAGGGCTTACGACGACTGAAGAAACCAGACCGACCGAGAAGACTCACTGGACCAGCTCGAAGAGGCTCGAGACATGGCCTTACTACACTCGGCGCGGTACCAGCAGTCCCTGCGACGCTACCACGCCCGAGGGGTTCGGTCCCGAGACCTCCAAGCGGGCGACCTGGTGCTTCAGCTGCGACAAGACGCCCGAGGGCGGCACAAGCTCACGCCACCCTGGGAAGGGCCGTTCGTCATCGCCAAGGTTCTAAAGCCCGGGACATACAAGCTGGCCAACAGCCAAGGCGAGGTCTACAACAACGCTTGAAATATCCGACAGCTACGTCGCTTCTACCCTTAAGATGCTTTCCAGTCGTTCGTACACCTCATTCACGTTCAAAGTCTAACCATCAAGGAAGGGTCAGCCTTGCCTCGGCAAAGCCCGACCCTCCCTCGGGGGCTAGAAGGGGGGAACCCCCTCTGCGTCAAAATTTTCCTTGGAAAAAGTCTTTCTGCCAGAACGTCTTTCGTGCTTTTTGACTACTTCAAAAGTGGGGTCCTGGAAATGACGGAGTACACGTAAGCAGCCAAGGCCGACCGAGCCGAGGGACTCCTACGCCTCCGGGATACGGATACCTCACTCATCACCTTCTGTGATAAGTAACTCACGCTCGGATAAGCGATTCCGCTGATCGAACAAGTCTTAATGCTCGAGACCTTTCTGCCGAAACGGTTTTTCGGATCTTCTCGACTACATCGTTAGCAGAATTCTACAGACGAGTAAGAGTACACGTAAGCGGCAAGACCGATCGAGCCGAGGGACTCCTACGCCTCCGGGATACGGATACCTCGCTCATCACCTTCCGTGAAAAGTAACTCTCGCTCGAACAAACAATTCTGTTACCGACGCACAAGTCTTGATACTCGAAACAGAGAAAAAAAAAGACGCGGCTTTACAACACAGCAACAGTATGTTTGGGCCACGGCGGCTGCAGAAAACATACACATACTACAAGGTAAACCGATCCTGCAGGTTCGGACCTCGATGGAGGGGGAGCAGCAGCACCCTCGACGTCAACACCACCTTCGGCGAAGTCCGACCGAGCCTCGAACGGCAACACAGTCGGAGGACCTCCGCTCCGAAGGACGACGCCAACACCACCTTCGGCGAAGTCCGATCAAGCCTCGAATGGCGACACAGTCGGAGGATCTCCGCTCCGAAGGACGACGTCAGCAACACACTCGGGCCATCGCCGCCAGGGTCTCCTCCAGGAGTCCGGCTCGAGCAGACGGCTCGGCCGGTCGCCCCGAAGCCTCAGCCAGCTGTCCCCCGAGGACATCAGCCTGGCCCATGGCCTCGGTATCTCGACTCCGGCGCCGGTCCTGCCAGTGGACAGCCCGATCAGGCCCCGGCCGACGAAGTCTTCTTTCCGAGCCAACTCTGCCTCTGTCCACGCTGATACCGCTGCCTCCGGCTCCGGCTCATCGAAGAGCGGCCGAGGGTTTCCTTTAACTAAGCAAGAGAAGCCTCGGGCGGCAAGGCCGACTGAGCCGAGGGACTCCTACGCCTCCGGGATACGGATACCTTACTCATCGCCTTTGCACGAGGCAACTCACACTTGGTGAAGCGGTTCGGTTAGCTGATAGGCGAGTCCTGGTGCTCGGAATGAGGGAAAAACACAGCTTCACGCCAAATGATACATACATGTTCAGGCCCCGACAGCCACAATGAACATACGCCAGCACTCAAGGTGCCATTACAAACGGAACTCAGGTTCCACCCCCGCAGGTACGAACAACCCCCCACGTTGGAGGGCCTGCGGGGCAAACCCCTGGTGGCTCGCCGACGCCCGCTCCGAAGTGGCCAAACAGCAGCAGCGATGACCTCAGGGCGGACACTACTGCGATGAGCTCCTCGCCCACGCCCCCACTCGAGGGGCGAGGACAAGCTATCAAAGCCAAAGAACCGGAGGCCCGGAGCACGCATGGTGGCGGTGACCCCGTCGGCGACGAGGACTTCTTCAGCTGCCGCTACCTCAGCACCGACGATGGAAACCACCTGCCCACCGGCAGATTCCCACTCGGACCCTCTCGGACGAGCGAAGCACTGACCTCCGCGCAGAGGCGCCATACCGGGGCAAAGGCAGGACAGCCCCAGAACACGAACGCCGCCCTAGCAGCGCGCGACGTCTTGGGCGGTCCCCCGGTGCGCGTGGCGCGACAACCGCTCTCACGGCAGGAGGGGACACCGGGAACCGAACTAGGCCAGCTGAGCCAGCGAGCCCAACGCGCTGAAGCTGACGACGCTCGCCGCCGACCAGCCCCGCGTTGTCGAAGTCCGGCCCTCCCGCTAGGCTGGTGAGCGCCCTCTCCCTTGGATGCTGAGGGAGAAGGTGACCCGCCGACCCGTGCAGGAGGTAGAGCTCTGGCTCAGCCCGGCCTCCGCCCCAGCCAGGATGACAAAGATCCTTGAAGCTGAGGGTGGAACCAAGATCACAGCCCGGCTTCTCCCCACCCTGGAACTGGTGGTCACCGTCTTGGGTGATCACCGGCGAGGGGAAGCAGCTGGACTGCCTGACGAAAATCCTTGAAGCCGAACGATGGCTGAAAGGTACCAACTTCCGCGAAGTTGCGTTCCCCCAACGACGACAAGGCGGAAGAACCACGGGCACCACCCGTCTGGGGGCTCGAAAGGTGGAAAGACACAACGCATGAGGAGAGCGCGAAGACATGGTTGCCTTTCGAGGGGGTCACCCTCCTTTTAAAGGCAACTCTCCCCACTTGCGTCCTCAACCGTCGCAGGCTGAGTCTTCTCCAACACGCTCCAAGGTCCTCCCCCTACGACACGGGGGCTGGGCCCCGTGCGTCATGCAAGCTGACGCAGGGTAGACAGGGCCAAACCGCCGCCCACGGCGCGCGCAATTGCCTAGCGGTTACAAGCACTCCTCCACTTTCGCCCAGGCCAGCGGGTGAGAGGGCGGGCCGCCATGCAGGCGGCGTGCAACCGCACCCAGGGGGACGCACCCTTTCGACTTCGACGCATCCAGCATGGAGGCCCAGGCCCACATGTCATGTAACCGGCACACTAGTTACTACATGCAAGAAACTGCACCGCCACTCGCGCTAGTACCACGCCTTCTCTATTGCGGAACCAGTACCGCGACTCGAGGCGACCCTGTGCATGACCCGACAGTGCCAACCGAGCACATCGGTCACGGGTCGGTCAGTCGCGGGAGAGGGCGCGACGGTCGATATGGCCAGAAATGGGCCGACAGTAATGGCGGTGGCAGGCGGGCGGAAGCGGCAGTCGAGTCGTCAGCAAGCTCACGTCCCCTCCTGGGATAGCGAAAGGACCTTCTCCCACGGCGGAAGACGACACGTCCGTGTTCCGTTCCTCGAACGGCTCGCGCACGCGCAACGGCCGCCCTGTGAACCACTCGTCCCGTCACATTAACTCTGTGGCAGGACTTGGTAGGCGAAGCAGGCGACGCTTCACCTCCGCCATAATGACCGCGTCAAAAAAGGTGCGCCACGTCATTCGATTTCGTATCCTTTTCACTTCCTCTTTCTCTCTCTTGCCTCAGGGATCGAAAAAGGGGATACTCCAAAAGGGATCCTTCTCCGTGAAGGAAACGGGCCCCGAGCCCCCCTACTGATCAGAGGTTCAAAAGTTGGCTCCTCGGAAGGGTTCAACAGCCGCCTCAGAGCGCTCGGGCTCCGCGCCCACTACTGGTCAGAGGTTCGAAGGCCGGCCCCTCAAAAAGGTTCAACGATCGCCTCAGGCCACTTGGGCTCCGCGCCCACTACTGATCAGGGGTTCGAAGGCTGGCCCCGAAGGGTTCGACAGCCGCCTCAGACGTAGAGCGAGGGATGACCCTGGGTACGTTCGATACATAACCGAGGCTCGGGCTACGCTCCCGAGGTACCCTAGGACATTTCCGAGACCAACGGGAACAATTTTGTAACGGAATCCCACCAGAGGGAGGCATCGAGCCCTCAGACCCCGTCAAAAGGGGACCGGGTCCGGCAAGTCACCCGCAGGTACTTTTGGAGCACGCCTCCGGCCACTAGCCGACCCCTAACAAATGGGGCACGGGCGTCCACTCGGATTACCCGTTAGCAACTCACTGGAGACACCATGTTCGGCGCCCTCCGAGGGCAACGTGGCGCTTTCCCCCCTCCTCCTTGCGGAAAGGCGACGCAGGGGCGTATGTAAAAAGCCGAGTCTGTCCCTGACCGTCCTCTCGCTCTGTGCGGAGGCTCGGGGGCTGCTCTCGCAATCCCGGCTCCGGCCAAACCGTTGAGAGCGTCAACATACCAGCCCGAGAACTTGGGACTCGACTGTTCACCCGGGCTATGGCCAGTTCGCATGAGGGATCAGCTAGACCGGCCGAAGCATTACGAAACGTACTAAGACCTCGAAGGAGTCAAACTACTCTTCCGAGGCCTCGGGGGCTACACCCGGCAGGTGCGCTCGCGCGCACCCACCGGAACAAAAGGCAACCGAGGAAGGCCGGTCTCCTTGCAAAAAAGTGCGACAAAAGCCTCCAAGCGAGTATCAACACTCCCTTCGAGGCTCGGGGGCTACTGTCGGGGACCATAATTAGGGGTACCCTTAAGACTCCTAATCTCAGCCGGTAACCCCCATCAGCACTAAGCTGCAAAGGTCTGATGGGTGCGATTAAGCCAAGGCTCGGTCCACTCGAGGGACACGACCTCGCCTCGCCCGAGCCCAGCCTCGGGCAAGGGCAGCCGACCCCGGAAGATTCACGTCTCGCCCGAGGACCCCCTCAAGCGACGTACACACCTTCGGCTCGCCCGAGGCCCAGTCTTCGCCAAGAAGCAACCTTGGCCAGATCGCCACACCAACCGACCGAATCGCAGGAGCATTTAATGCAAGGATGGCCTGACATCTTATCCTGTCACGCGCCCTTCAGTCGATAGAGCCGAAAGTGACCGCAGTCACTTCGCCGCTCCACTGACCGGCCTGACAAGAAGATAGCGCCGCCTGCGTCGCTCCGACTGCTGTGCCACTCGACAGAGTGAGGCTGACAGCAGCCAAGTCCGGCCTCGGGCGCCATAGGAAACTCCGCCTCGCCCGACCCCAGGGCTCGGACTCGGGCTCGGCCCCGGAAGACGACGAACTCCGCTTTGCCCGACCCCAGGGCTCGGACTCGGGCTCGGCCCCGGAAGACGACGAACTCCGCTTCGCCCGACCCCAGGGCTCGGACTCGGGCTTGGCCCCGGAAGACGACGAACTCCGCCTCGCCCGACCCTAGGGCTCGGACTCGGGCTCGGCCCCGGAAGACGACGAACTCCGCCTCGCCCGACCCCAGGGCTCGGACTCGGACTCAGCCCCGGAAGATGACGAACTCCGCCTCGCCCGACCCAGGGCTCGGACACGATGTAACGCCCCAAATTTTGGAGTTGAATTTTTTCTTTTCTTCACTCGCTAAATTCGGGTGTTACCCTTTCTTTTTTCCTTTTCCCTCGCTAGACCTTGATCTTTTCCAAAATTATAGCGGGGTTCGGCTTGGAATTCCCGCATAAAGCAAAACCTTAAAATACTTTATGTTGTTTGATGCATCATGCCGAACCATGCATTCTTTCGATTGCTTAAAAATGTAAGTGCATTCATCCAGGAAAAACGGATTTCGGAAAGGAGAAAACCTTTTTTTTTCTTTTTCTTTTTTTTCCTTCCTTCTCTCTCTCCTCCCTTTTTCTCTCTCCCGCGCCGTGGGCCGCCCCGGCCGACCCAGCCGCCCCTGGCCGGCCCAGCCGCCCACCCCCCGCGCGCCCCCTTTGGGCCCAGCTGGCCCAGCCGCCCCTCCCTTTTCCCCCCAAATCCCTCTCTCTCCCTCCCATTCTCCCTCTCCCCCACCCCAGCCGCCGCCCCTGCTCATCGCTGGTTCGGCCGCCCCGTCCCCGGTGAGGTCCCCCTCCCCCTCTCCTCCCTCTCCCATCTCCCCTCCCCTCCCCCGCCCGGCTCGGTCACCGCCGCTCGGCCGCCCCAGCGCCCCCGGTCCGGCCGCCCGCCCGCCCCGGCTCGGCCGCCGGTTCGGCTGCCGGCCCGGTCGCCGCCTCGGCCGGCCCAGCCCCCCCCCCCCCCCCCCCGCCGGTTCGACCGCCCCTGCCCAGCCGCCCCTGCATGCCCAGCTCGGTCGCCCTCTGCCCTAGCTCGACCCCCCCCCCCCCCAGCTCGGCCGCCCGCTGCCGGCTTGGCCGCCCCGCCCCTGCCCCTGGCCGGTTCAACCGCCCCTTTTTTATTTATTTTATTTTCTTTTCTTTTCTTTTATTATTGTTATTTATTTTATTCTGGGCAAGCTAATCATCGTTCATGTTAATGAAATAGGAAACTTAATTTAGAATTCCGTTACGTTAGTCAATTCATATAGTCAATTGTTCATTTCGCTTAAGGTTGATCAACTAAAAAGGGGCTAGGTTTCCGTTAGTGCATATAACTAATTCTTTTGTTAGAACCAATTGGAACTAGAGCGCATAATTTAACTAATCATTAGTGCATAAGCTTTAACCCCTGCGAGACCTGTCCTCGTTTCTTTCAAACCTTAACGAATGCGATATCGAATGTCATACTTTATGCATATTTACTTTATTTGTTCTCTTGTATGGTGTACTGTTTGTTTCCTAATTTGAATGGATGAATGTATGTGTGCTTGCAATCGCATAGAGAACGATCCGGTTGAAGAGCCTGAGGAACTCGCAGGAGAAGCCCCTGAGCAGCAGTCGGTTGGTGGAGGCAAGTGTCCTTTGACCTATCTCTGTCCTATTCATTATTTAATTCACCTCCCGCATTACACATTTATACCTAAGGATTGACTAGCTTTTGTTATCCATGTCCTTGTTTACCTACTTGGGTCGGATTATTATTGGTTAGCTTTATGCTATTGCTCCACTCTAATCAATGAACATGATGAGAATTATTTATGATACGCTGTTTTCCCCTCTTTTATTAAGATGTTATACTTGTGACCTTCAAGGGGGCTCGAGCGGTTTCTCGAGTGCCTCTCCGTATGGACCTGTTCTATGGATGACCGCCCGAGAAAACAGTGCAACCATGAGGGTGGAGTGGGACGCCCTTAGCTGAGTAATTAGAGGAACCGGGGTGTAGTTCGCTTCGCCGTCGTGCCGTCAATGGGGCTCGGTGTATGCGGCTCGCTCTGCCAAGGTTGATTTGTCCCTTGGGGAGGAGTGTGGTACATTTAGGAAACCTAACAGGCGGCTACAGCCTCGGGGAATCTTTGTAAAGGCTACGTAGTGATGCCCTGCTGGACCACCTAGGTAGTGGTCAATGGGGAGTAGCTCTCTCCGGGCAGAAAGGGGATCACGGCTTGTGGGTAAAGTGCACAACCTCTGCAGAGTGTTTGAAAACTGATATATCAGTCGTGCTCACGGTTATGAGCGGCCAAGGGAGCTCCAATGATTAGTGGTACCTGATCAGAGACATTTTGGTTTACAGATGACAATGAGGATGGTTATGATTATGCTTATGGTAATGGTAAGTGGTATTCTTTCCATTTGGAAAGGGTACTTTGGGTTAATAACTTGGGTTAATGCTAAAACCTGGCTTTCTACTTGTAAATAATAAACTAACCAACTAAAAGCAACTGCTTGACTTACCCCCACATAAAGCTAGTCCACTACAACCAAACAGGATACTTGCTGAGTATGTTGATGTGTACTCACTCTTCCTCTACACACCAAACCCCCCCCAGGTTGTCAGCATTGCAACCACTGCTCAGGAGAAGATGAAGCTGTGGAAGGAGACTTCTAGGAGTTCTGAGACTACGACGAGTTCTAGGTGTGGGTTAGCGGCAACCCCCATTCGGCTGCCTGTGAAGGCTGCGTTTATCTATGTTTCGTGTTCGCACTTTGATTTACTGTAAGGACTATATGGACGTCTCAGACGTATGATGTAATCGACTATTATTTCCCTTTTAATACTATTTTGAGCACTGTGTGATGATGTCCATGTTATGTAACTGCTGTGTACGTGAATAACTGATCATGGCACGTACATGGTTCGCATTCGGTTTGCCTTCTAAAACCGGGTGTGACATAAGTGGTATCAAAGCCGTGCTGACTGTAGGACCGCTAACCTAGAGTAGAATGGTCGTTCTAAGGACTATAGACCTCTGTCCTTGCCTTGACTTTGGTACCCCTTCAAAAGTTGGTCATACCGACCAAACCTATATTCTACTATATATTATACCTTGCTGAAAATTGTGTTTTATTCTAATCCTTCATTTATTCATGATTCATTATTTGCTGGTCATATTAATTCTGTTCTCACCCTTTTGCTTGCGATGTCTTTTGTAGATGGCTCGACTTAGACACACTGCACGAAAGTCCGTCATCCCCTTCTTACCCTCCCGCCTTGCTGAGCGTCCGCTTCGCCGTCCCGTGGCCGGACAGTCCAGCCACTTGGAGAGACTGCACCACCGCCTGCATGAGGAGTAGGAACGTCGACGACAGGAGCAGCAGGGCTCTTCCTTCTCGCTCCAGCAGGAGATAGAGTCCGTGAGGAGCTGCTCTCCTGTGCTTCCCCTGGAGGCGCCCCCTGCACCACCACTGGGCGCCCCAGCCTCTGGAGTAGCTGCTGGAGGAGACCCAGACGACGGAGGTGGCGACGACAGCCCGAGCCACGACACCGACTTCCCTGCTGACCATGAGCCGGAAGGATGGGTTGCTCGACCCATCACTCGCGACGCTGCTCGCGGGTGTCACTTCCACGACGCGCTCGACACCCTGCTACGTCAGGCACTTAACCGGCGTACTTGGTCCATCGAGTATCGTTGTGTGGTCTACCAGCATAGTCGCGGGGTCTACCCGGACCGCTGGGAGGCGACCTGTTTGGTGCGCCGTCCGGAGAACAGTCTCTAGGGCGCGGAGGCCTGCTCAGAGCACTATTCTATCTCTGAGCGGGACTCAGCTGAGGCAGCCATGCAGGATGCTGCACGGCGTGCGCTTTCGCACTACTGCTCGATTCTCGGTGGGGTAGCTGACGGTCTTGACCTGAAGTATTACCCCCGCCGTCCATCTGGCAGCACAGGAGGCGTGATTGTTTCACCTGCTGGTGAGGACAATCCTAGGTTGAGCAGCACAGTCAACCTAGCCGCCGTGCTAAACACGGAGCTGGACCATGCATTAGACGAGCTGAGTAGGGCTCGTGCTGAGATCGCCCTGCTGCGGGCTGAGCGCGCGGAACGTCGTCACTTGGATGATGGTTCCCCCGCCCCCGTTGGGACTCAGCACCCGTACCGCTCACCTCGACGTGGACGCCAGTCTTATGGCAATCCCGACTGCAAGACCAAGATAAATCTAGAACCATAGATCGTTAGAGTTGGATCTTGTAATTAATACAAAATATATACGTAGAAGCTACAGTCTTAGCGTTAGTCTCGGTCTTAGTTAGTCTTAGTTAGACAGGGTAGTTTGCTATATCCTGTGCATTTATGTTTGTCATGATGAACTATGTTTGGTTTGGATCTTTGTAATGCCTGTCACCAGAGTGTGGGTATCCCCTGCATTATGGTTTACCTATTATGTTAATGGAGTTAGTTATATAGTTGGGAAACCTTTTATTCCACTTTCCTCTTTATCTGAGAAGCTGCGTGGTCTGTGTTGGAGATCAGTGAAGATGCTCATCTGTTCAGTGCTGTTGGAGAATTCTATACTCTTTTCTTATGCTGCAAGAGTTGCAAGATCAGTTCTGATGTGTGGTTGCATTCTGCAGATGTCAGAGAACAGGCGCAGAGGAGGAAGGCGTGCTCAGCAGGAGCGAGCCGCTCAGCAGGATGAGGTGCCTCAGCAGCAGCACCTGCCGCCCCCGCCCCCGATGTCCATCGAGCAGATGTTTCTGATGCAGACTCAAGCAGTTCAAGCCATCGGTCAGACTCTGGCCGCCATTCAGCAGCAGGAGCAGCAGCAAGCACCACCTCAACCTCAGATGCCTCAGATGCCTAGAGACAAGCGTGCTGAATTCATGAGAGGTCATCCTCCAACGTTTGCTCACTCCTCTGACCCCATGGATGCTGAAGATTGGCTGCGCACTGTGGAGCGGGAGTTGCATACCGCTCAGTGCGATGACAGGGAGAAAGTCTTGTATGGTCCCCGTCTGTTGAGAGGAGCAGCCCAGCCATGGTGGGAGTCTTATCTCGCCACCCATGCCAACCCCGACGCCATCACTTGGGAAGAGTTCAGAGGTAGCTTTCGTCAGTACCATGTGCCTGCAGGTCTGATGACAGTGAAGAAGGAGGAGTTTCTGGCCCTCAAGCAAGGGTCATCATCTGTCAGTGAGTACCGAGACATGTTTCTACAGTTGTCTCGTTATGCTCCTGAAGATGTCAACACCGACGCCAAGCGACAGTACCGTTTCTTGAGAGGCTTGGTTGACCCTCTTCAGTATCAGCTGATGAATCACACCTTCCCGACATTACAGCACCTGATTGACAGAGCAATTATGACAGAAAGAAAGCATAAGGAGATGGAGGATCGTAAGCGCAAGATCAGTGGACCCCAGCCTGGAAGCAGCAGTCGTCCTTGTTTCTCAGGCAATCAACCTCAGCAGTTTAGGCAGAACCAGCGTCCACCTCAGCAGCATCAGCAGTTCCAAAGGCAGTATCCTCAGCACCAGTATTAGAACCGTCAGAACAATCAGTCAGGAGGTCAGTTTCACAGGCAGAATCAGCAGGCACCCCGTCTTCCTGCCCCAGCAAACCAGTAGAACAGTCAGGCAGCACCAGCTCAGGTTGGAAACAGGGCATGTTTCCACTGTGGAGAGCAAGGCCACTGGGTGATGCAATGTCCGAAGAAGGCAGCCCAGCAGCAGTCAGGCCCCAATGCCCCAGCAAAGCAGAATGTGTCTCAGCTTGGAGCAGGCAACCGCTCTCAGCCGCGTTACAATCATGGAAGACTGAACCACTTGGAGGCTGAAGCAGTTCAGGAGACCCCTGACATGATAGTAGGTATGTTCCCAGTCGACTCCCATATTGCAGAAGTGTTATTTGATACTGGAGCAACACATTCTTTCATTACTGCATCATGGGTAGAAGCACATAATCTTCCAATTACTACCATGTCAACCCCCATTCAAATTGACTCAGCCGGTGGTAGAATTCGAGCTGATAGCATATGTTTGAATGTAAGTGTGGAAATAAGGGGGATAGCGTTTCCCGCTAACCTTATAGTAATGGGTACTTAGGGAATAGATGTCATCCTAGGGATGAATTGGCTAGATAAGTATCAGGCAGTTATCAGTTGTGATAAGAGGACAATCAAGTTGGTGTCCCCACTAGGAGAGGAAGTGGTGACCGAGTTAGTCCCGCCTGAGCCAAAGAAAGGAAGTTGTTATCAGATAGTTGTCGATAGCAGTGAAGCAGACCCAATTGAGAGTATCAAGGTTGCGTCCGAATTTCCAGATGTGTTTCCAAAGGATTTACCGGGTATGCCACCAGAGCGGAAAGTTGAGTTTGCCATAGAGCTTCTTCCTGGAACCGCCCCTATCTTTAAGAGAGCTTACAGAATATCCGGACCAGAGTTGGTTGAGCTTAAGAAGCAGATTGATGAGCTGTCAGAGAAAGGTTACATCCGGCCAAGCACCTCGCCTTGGGCCGCCCCTGTCTTGTTCGTGGAAAAGAAAGACGGCACCAAAAGGATGTGTATCGATTATCGAGCTTTGAATGAAGTCACGATCAAGAATAAGTACCCTTTGCCCAGAATAGAAGATCTGTTCGACCAGTTGAGAGGAGCCAGTGTGTTCTCCAAGATTGATCTGAGATCAGGTTATCATCAGCTCAGGATCCGACCTTCGGACATTCTGAAGACGGTATTCACTACCAAGTATGGGTTATATGAGTTCACAGTGATGTCTTTTGGTTTGACCAATGCACCAGCGTTCTTCATGAATCTGATGAACAGTGTATTCATGGATTATCTTGATAAGTTTGTGGTGGTATTCATTGATGACATTCTGATTTATTCTCAAAGCGAAGAGGAGCATGCAGATCATTTGAGGATGGTATTGCAGAGATCGTGAGAGCACCAGTTGTATGCAAAGTTGAGCAAGTGTGAGTTCTGGATCAATGAGGTCCTGTTCTTAGGTCACATAATCAACAAAGAAGGATTGGCTGTGGATCCGAAGAAAGTGGCAGACATTCTGAACTGGAAAGCGCCAACAGATGCTCGAGGAATCAAGAGCTTCATTGGAATGGCCGGATATTATCAGCGATTCATTGAAGGGTTTTCGAAGATTGCGAAACCAATGACAGCGTTGCTAGGCAACAAGGTTGAGTTCAAGTGGACCCAGAAATGTCAAGAGGCCTTCGAAGCGCTGAAAGAGAAGTTGACAACAGCGCATGTCCTAGTCTTGCCTGATGTGCACAAGCCCTTCTCTGTGTACTGTGATGCTTGTTACACGGGTTTGGGATGCGTGTTGATGCAAGAGGGAAGAGTTGTGGCTTACTCGTCCCGGCAGCTGAAGGTTCATGAGAAGAACTACCCAATCCATGATCTAGAGTTGGCAGCAGTGGTTCACGCGCTGAAGACATGGAGGCACTATCTGTATGGACAGAAATGCGATGTTTACACAGACCACAAGAGTCTGAAGTACATATTCACTCAGTCAGAATTGAATATGAGGCAGCGAAGATGGTTAGAGTTGATCAAAGACTATGAGTTGGAGATCGATTACCATCCAGGCAAAGCAAACGTAGTGGCAGATGCTTTGAGCAGGAAGAGTCAAGTCAATCTGATGGTCGCTCGTCCGATGCCTTATGAGTTGGCCAAGGAGTTTGACAGGTTGAGTCTCGGGTTTCTGAACAATTCGCGAGGAGTCACAGTTGAGTTGGAACCTACCTTGGAGCGAGAAATCAAAGAAGCGCAGAAGAATGATGAGAAGAGCAGTGAGATCCGGCGACTGATTCTAGATGGCAGAGGCAAAGATTTTCGAGAAGATGCAGAAGGCGTGATATGGTTCAAAGACCGCTTGTGTGTTCCCAATGTACAGTCCATTCGGGAGTTGATCCTTAAGGAAGCTCATGAGACAGCCTATTCGATTCACCCTGGCAGTGAGAAGATGTATTAGGATCTGAAGAAGAAATTCTGGTGGTACGGAATGAAGAGGGAAATCGCAGAGCATGTGGCTATGTGCGATAGTTGTCGAAGAATTAAGGCAGAGCACCAGAGACCTGCTGGATTGTTACAACCGTTGCAGATCCCTCAGTGGAAATGGGATGAAATTGGTATGGATTTCATAGTCGGATTGCCTCGCACTCGAGCCGGCTATGATTCCATCTGGGTAGTAGTGGACCGTTTGACCAAGTCAGCCCACTTCATACCTGTCAAGACCAACTATAGCAGTGCCGTATTGGCAGAATTGTATATGTCTCGGATCGTTTGTCTTCATGGTGTGCCAAAGAAGATAGTGTCAGATAGAGGAACGCAGTTCACCTCTCATTTCTGGCAGCAGTTGCATGAAGCTTTGGGCACACATCTGAATTTCAGTTCAGCTTATCATCCGCAGACAGATGGCCAGACTGAAAGGACCAATCAAATTCTTGAAGACATGTTGAGAGCCTGTGCGCTGCAAGATCAGTCCGGATGGGACAAGCGATTGCCTTATGCAGAGTTCTCCTATAACAACAGTTACCAGACCAGTTTGAAGATGTCACCATTTCAAGCGCTCTATGGAAGGAGTTGTAGAACTCCGTTGCAATGGGATCAGCCTAGGGAAAAGCAAGTGTTCGGGCCAGACATTTTGCTTGAAGCCGAAAAGAACATCAAGATGGTCCGAGAGAACCTGAAGATAGCGCAATCAAGGCAGTGAAGCTATGCAGACACAAGAAGAAGAGAGCTGAGTTTCGAAGTCGGAGACTTTGTCTATCTGAAAGTGTCACCGATCAGAGGAGTCAGAAGATTCGGAGTCAAAGGCAAGCTAGCACCCCGCTACATTGGTCCGTACCAAATCCTCTCAAGGCGTGGAGAAGTGGCCTATCAGCTCAGTCTGCTAGAGAATTTGTCCGCTGTGCATGATGTCTTTCATGTGTCTCAGTTGAAGAAGTGCTTGCGTGTGCCAGAAGAGCAGTTGCCAGTGGAAGGTCTTGAAGTCCAGGAGGACTTGACCTACGTTGAGAAGCCAGTGCAGATCCTTGAGGTTGCAGACAGAGTCACCCGAAGGAAGACCACTCGAATGTGCAAGGTCAGATGGAATCATCACCCTGAGGAAGAAGCAACCTGGGAGCGTGAAGATGATCTGATGGCCAAGTACCCAGAGCTCTTTGCTAGCCAGCCCTGAATCTCGAGGGCGAGATTCTTTTAAGGGGGATAGGTTCGTAACGCCCCGAATTTTGGAGTTGAATTTTTTCTTTTCTTCACTCGCTAAATTCGGGCGTTACCCTTTCTTTTTTTTCCTTTTCCCTCGCTAGACCTTGATCTTTTCCAAAATTATAGCGGGGTTCGGCTTGGAATTCCCGCATAAAGCAAAACCTTAAAATACTTTATGTTGTTTGATGCATCATGCCGAACCATGCATTCTTTCGATTGCTTAAAAATGTAAGTGCATTCATCCAGGAAAAACGGATTTCAAAAAGGAGAAATCCTTTTTTTTCTTTTTCTTTTTTTCCTTCCTTCTCTCTCTCCTCCCTTTTTCTCTCTCCCGCGCCGTGGGCCGCCCCGGCCGACCCAGCCGCCCCTGGCCGGCCCAGCCACCCCCCCACGCGCCCCCTTTGGGCCCGGCTGGCCCAGCTGGCCCAGCCGCCCCTCCCTTTCCCCCCCAAATCCCTCTCTCTCCCTCCCATTCTCCCTCTCCCCCACCCCAGCCGCCGCCCCTGCCCTAGCCGCCGCCCCTGCTCATCGCCGGTTCGGCCGCCCCGTCCCCGTCCCCGGTGAGGTCCCCCTCCCCCTCTCCTCCCTCTCCCAACTCCCCTCCCCCGCCCGGCTCGGCCACCGCCGCGCCCCCGGTCCGGCCGCCCGCCCGCCCCGGCTCGGCCGCCGGTTCGGCTGCCGGCCCGGCCGCCGCCTCGGCCGGCCCAGCCCCCCCCCCCCCCCCGCCGGTTCGACCGCCCCTGCGCGCCCAGCTCGGCCGCCCCCTGCCCTAGCTCGACCGCCCCCCCCCCCCCGCCAGCTCGGCCGCCCGCCGCCGGCTTGGCCACCCCCGCCCCTGCCCCTGGCCGGTTCAACCGCCCCCTGGCCGGTTCAACCGCCCCTTTTTTATTTATTTTATTTTATTTTATTTTCTTTTATTATTGTTATTTATTTTATTCTGGGCAAGCTAATCATCGTTCATGTTAATGAAATAGGAAACTTAATTTAGAATTCCGTTACGTTAGTCAATTCATATAGTCAATTGTTCATTTCGCTTAAGGTTGATCAACTAAAAAGGGGCTAGGTTTCCGTTAGTGCATATAACTAATTCCTTTGTTAGAACCAATTGGAACTAGAGCGCATAATTTAACTAATCATTAGTGCATAAGCTTTAACCCCTGCGAGACCTTTCCCCGTTTCTTTCTAACCTTAACGAATGCGATATCGAATGTCATACTTTATGCATATTTACTTTATTTGTTCTCTTGTATGGTGTACTGTTTGTTTCCTAATTTGAATGGATGAATGTATGTGTGCTTGCAATCGCATAGAGAACGATCCGGTTGAAGAGACCAAGGAACTCGCAGGAGAAGCCCCTGAGCAGCAGTCGGTTGGTGGAGGCAAGTGTCCTTTGACCTATCTCTGTCCTATTCATTATTTAATTCACCTCCCGCATTACACATTTATACCTAAGGATTGACTAGCTTTTGTTATCCATGTCCTTGTTTACCTACTTGGGTCGGATTATTATTGGTTAGCTTTATGCTATTGCTCCACTCTAATCAATGAACATGATGAGAATTATTTATGATACGCTGTTTTCCCCTCTTTTATTAAGATGTTATACTTGTGACCTTCAAGGGGGCTCGAGCGGTTTCTCGAGTGCCTCTCCGTAAGGACCTGTTCTATGGATGACCGCACGGGAAAATAATGCAACCATGAGGGTGGAGTGGGACGCCCTTAGCTGAGTAATTAGAGGAACCGGGGTGTAGTTCGCTTTGCCGTCGTGCCGTCAATGGGGCTCGGTGTATGCGGCTCGCTCTGCCAAGGTTGATTTGTCCCTTTGGGAGGAGTGCGGTACATTTAGGAAACCTAATGGGCGGCTACAGCCTCGGGGAATCTTTGTAAAGGCTACGTAGTGATGCCCTGCTGGACCCACCTAGGTAGTGGTCAATGGGGAGTAGCTCTCTCCGGGCAGAAAGGGGATCACGGCTTGTGGGTAAAGTGCACAACCTCTGCAGAGTGTTTGAAAACTGATATATCAGCCGTGCTCGCGGTTATGAGCGGCCAAGGGAGCTCCAATGATTAGTGGTACCTGATCAGAGACATTTTGGTTTACAGATGACAATGAGGATGGTTATGATTATGCTTATGGTAATGGTAAGTGGTATTCTTTCCGTTTGGAAAGGGTACTTTGGGTTAATAACTTGGATTAATGCTAAAACCTGGCTTTCTACTAGTAAATAATAAACTGACCAACTAAAAGCAACTGCTTGACTTACCCCCACATAAAGCTAGTCCACTACAGCCAAACAGGATACTTGCTGAGTATGTTGATGTGTACTCACTCTTGCTCTACACACCAAACCCCCCCCAGGTTGTCAGCATTGCAACCACTGCTCAGGAGAAGATGAAGCTGTGAAAGGAGACTTCCAGGAGTTCCAAGACTACGACGAGTTCTAGGTGTGGGTTAGCGGCAACCCCTAGTCGGCTGCCTGTGAAGGCTGCGTTTATCTACGTTTTGTGTTCGCACTTTGATTTACTGTAAGGACTATATGGACGTCTCAGACGTATGATGTAATCGACTATTATTTCCCTTTTAATATTATTTTGAGCACTGTGTGATGATGTCCATGTTATGTAACTGTTGTGTACGTGAATAACTGATCCTGGCATGTACATGGTTCGCATTCGGTTTGCCTTCTAAAACCGGGTGTGACACACGACCTCGACCTCGGAAGACCGACTCGACCCCGATCTCGGAGGAGCCTCCGCCTTGCCTGACCTAGGGCTCGAACCGACCACGTCACAGGGGGGGCCATCATTACCCTATCCCTAGCTAGCTCAGGCTACGGGTAACAGGACCAGCGTCCCATCTGGTTCGCCCCGGAAAACAGATAATGATGGCGCCCCGCGTGCTCCATGACGACGACGGCTCTCAGCCCCTTACGAAAGCAAAGAGACGTCAGCAAGGACTCGACAGCCCCGACAGCTGTCCTTACGCAAGACTCTAACGCTCCTCCGACGGCCACGACATCATATGAACAGGGTGCCAAAACCTCTCTGACTGCCACGACGGCATGTACTTAGGGCACTAGCTCCTCTCTGCTAGACACGATAGCGCACTGCTACACCCCCCATTGTACACCTGGACCCTCTCCTTACGCCTATAAAAGGAAGGTCCAGGGCTCTCTTACGAGAAGGTTGGCCGCGCGGGAGGACGGGACGACGCGTAGAGTCCCTCGCTCTCCCCCCACGCGGACGCTTGTAACCCCCTACTGCAAGCGCACCCGACCTGGACGCAGGACAACACGGAGGCCGCGGGTTTTCCCCTTTTCTCCCTCTCTTCTACCCCACTTCGTGCTCCGTCTCGCGCTGATCCATCTAGGCTGGGACACGCGACGACAATTTACTCGTCGGTCCAGGGACCTCCAGGGTCGAAGCGCCGACAATTTTATTATTCACATAGTACTTGTGAGATGTTCTAATGCCAACGCATCATGCACAAGTCCTTGGCGATGGGAGGTGGATGCGTGCCACATGTTTCTACCATGCAGTGTTTTTCTTATTTTTAATTTATATTATTTTTAAATTTATTTTATCACCTATCATTTTATTTTTCCTTTCTCTTTCTTTCTTCTGTTCTCTAATTTCTCCTCCTTTTGCATTTGTACATCACACGTACCAAAATACTTGCATTTGCTTAATTATATTATTTTATGTGTCTTCTATATTTGTCTGTGTTACATTACATACCAGAGATTTGGCTTGGTTAAACTATATAAATAATCGGCACATTTAAGATGTATCTACAATAATTTTCTAGTTCACATCACATACCATATCATTTGGCTTTGCTTAACTATAGAAATACTTTGTGTATTTTGTGATTTGTCTTCTGTATTTATTGTGTTATTTATTAATTTATCCATTGCTATATATTTTCATACTTATTTTATTCATTTTGCTAGGTTTATATTTTATAGATATTATAATGGAATCTATTTATATGTTGTTTTATAGATATTATATTACTCTAGCGCTCCTCAATTTCGAAGGGACTGAACAAAGATGCAAAATGAAAGGCTAGTAAGTACATATATTTTTATTAATTTCATATATTTTTAGGTCGACAATAATTTTTTTAGTTCATAAATTTATAGAACCATGCGTAGCTATTACACTATGCGGAGCCCATTAATGCCAATGGCAAAAAAGGACTGATCTTCTACGACCAAATAGCCAGCATCTATATAACTCCACTACAAAAGCTTTTCGCTAGTGTACCCTAAGTAGTTAAAGGTAAATGGTAAATGGTCAACGAGTAACCAGAAGATCACGCTTTTCAATAGCATATACAACCACTTGTACGTGGCTTGACTAGTTAGAATAGATGATGAATTGTAAGGAGAGCTTCTATAATAAGCTCGATAAAAATTGACTTTAAGCTAGAGCACAGGTGCCACACTGGTGTGTTTGGTTGCGGGATAGCCAGGACAGGGACGTCCCCTGGCGTCCTCTCTCGTCCCTCCAATTTTGAGGGATAACTGAGGACAGCACTAGGATAGTCCTGTCCCAACCCCTGACCCTAAACCAAACAACCCTATTTGAGAGATCGTCCCGTCCCATCCCGTCCTGTCATTGCAATCAAACGCACCCTAAGTGGCACGCGAGGCACGATAATGACAACTCTAGGAATGGAAGCAAAAGATCTCAAATGAACTTGAACAATGATTATAGCTCTACGTCATATGAAAGTGTGGGCGCACCACGCTCTTTTAGCGGTGGTAGGGCAAGAGCTCAATATAAGAGGAAGGAGACAATAACAAGTAGCAATGATTCTCCAGTTACGGAGAAAAGGGTGTTAAGGAAGATGCACAAGGCTAGCTAGAGAATTATTCACACTAAATTTTTTGAGTAATTAAAAAATTGCTGGATCGCTGATATGAGGCTAACAAGTTAATCTTAAAAAAGTCCAAGCAGCCATAGAATTTTGGTGAGAAAGAAGAGACGGAAATTGTGAACAAGAAAGATAACAAAAATGACTAGTAATGCATTAGTTATTTTTATGAATTATATAATTTTTATTATTTAAAAGTTTTTGGATTTTAAATGTATTTCTGAATTATGTAAATTTTATTTGCTATACTCCGAAGAATTTATAGTTTAAAAACATTGTATTTCATTTTAACAAAAAGTCTATAAAAATTTAAAAAATTGATGCGAGGTTGAGGTAACTATAAAGTAACGGTAAAAATATATATTAAAGTACACCTGTAGATAAAAAATGATAATGATCGATAAAAAACAATAGTATGGACTGGTTGATATCAAATGAGATCATGAGCGTTAGAACTTGATGTCTAGCACCCTAGGCTAAGGGAGTGTTTAAATGGAGTTTAACTAATAGTTAGCTATTAAAATTAGTTAGAGACATCCAAATAACATAGCTAATAGTTTAGATATTAGCTATTTTTAACTAGAAATATCCAAACACCCCAACTAGTAGTCCAGCTAACTCATAGCTACACTTTCAACTGTCCATTAGCTGTTAGCTGAACCCAACTAAAAATAGCTAATAGTTAGTGAAAGTCGCCTAGAGGGGGGTGAATAGGGCGAATCCGAAATTTACAAAGTTTAAGCACAACTACAAGTCGGGGTTAGCGTTAAAATTAAAATCGAGTCCGAGAGAGAGGGCGAAAACAAATCACAAGCAAATAAGGAGTGTGACACGATGATTTGTTTTACCGAGGTTCGGTTCTTGCAAACCTACTCCTCGTTGAGGTGGTCACAAAAACCGGGTCTCTTTCAACCCTTTCCCTCTCTCAAACAGTCACTTAGACCGAGTGAGCTTCTCTTCTCAATCAAACGGGGCACTAAGTCCCCGCAAGGACCACCACACAATTGGTGTCTCTTGCCTCAGTTACAATTGAGTTGATCACAAGAAAGAATGAGAAAGAAAAACAATCCAAGCGCAAGAGCTCAAATGAACACAAGTCACTCTCTCACTAGTCACTATTTGATTGGAATGATCATTGGACTTGGGAGAGGATTTGATCTCTTTGGTGTGTCTTGTATTGAATGCTATAGCTCTTGTAAGGTGTAGAAAGTCTGAAAACTTGGATGCTATGAATGGTGGGTGGTTGGGGTTATTTATAGCCTGAACCACCAAACTAGCCGTTTGGTAAAGGCTGCTGTCGTATGGCGCACCGGACAGTTCGGTGCGCCAGCCACGTCACCCGACCGTTAGGGTTCGACCGTTGGAGCTTCTATCTTCTGGGTCACCGGACAGGCCGGTGGTGCACCGGACAGTCACTGTACACTGTCCGGTGCGCCTTCTGGCGCTGCTCTGACTCTGGCGCGCACTGTAGCGCATTGAATGTGTTTTGTAGAGGACCGTTGGCACGAAGTAGCCGTTGCTCCGCTGGCACACCGGACAGTCCGGTGGTGCACCGGACAGTCCGGTGAATTATGGCGGAGCAGCTCCCAGAATTCCTGAAGGTGGCAAGTTCAGACTGGAATCCCCTGGTGCACCGGACACTGTCCGGTGGCACACCGGACAGTCCGGTGCGCCAGACTAGGGCACACTTCGGTTGTCTTTTGCTCTCTTTGTTTTAAACCCTTTCTTGGTTCTTTTATTGGTCTATTATGAACCTTTGGTACCTGTAAAACTTATAATCTAGAGGAAACTAGTTAGTCCAATGATTTGTGTTGGGAAATTCAACCACCAAAATCAATTAGGAAAAGGTGTAAGCCTATTTCCCTTTCAATCTCCCCCTTTTTGGTGATTGATGCCAACACAAACCAAAGCAAATATAGAAGTGCAGAATTGAACTAGTTTGCATAATGTAAGTGCAAAGGTTGCTTGGGATGAAACCAATAATTATTTCTACTAGATATGCATGGATGGCTTTTCTTCTTATTAAAATTTTGGACCACATTTGCACCACGAGTTTTGTTTTTGCAAATCCTTTGTAAAATTCTTTTCAAAATCATTTTGTAAATAGTCAAAGGTAAATGAATAAGATTTTGAGAAGCATTTTCAAGATTTGAAATTTTCTCCCCCTGTTTCAAATGCTTTTCCTTTGACTAAACAAAACTCCCCCTTAATGAAATCCTCCTCTTAGTGTTCAAGAGGGTTTTAGATATTAATTTTGAAGAGGGTATACCAATTTGAAATTATATCAAAAATAAGATACCAATTAAAAAATTCTTTTCTTAACTCAAATTTAAAGGACTACATTTTTGAAATTGGTGGTGGTGCGGTCCTTTTGCTTTGGGCTAATACTCTCTCCCCCTTTGGCATGAATCGCCAAAAACGGATACTTGTGAGTGAAATATAAGCCCTTTTAACTACTTTCTCCCCCTATGGTAAATAATATATGAGTGAAGATTATACCAAAGTTGGAGAGTTGTGCAGAGCGACGGTGAAGGATGAATGATTCGATGGAGTGGAGTGGAAGCCTTGTCTTCGCCGAAGACACCATTTCCCCTTTCAATCTATGACTTAGCATAAGGTGCACTTGAAAAACACATTAGTCATAACACATGAAAGAGAGGATCAAAGGTATATATATGAGCTATGTGTGCAAAACATCAATCAAAATTCCTAGAATCAAGAATATTTAGCTCATGCCTAAGTTTGGTAAATGTTTGCTCATCTAATGGCTTGGTAAAGATATCGGCTAATTGTTCTTTGGTGCTAACATATGCAATCTCGATATCCCCCTTTTGTTGGTGATCCCTTAGAAAATGATACCGAATGGCTATGTGTTTAGTGCGGCTATGCTCAACGAGATTATTGAAAGGGAATTAGGCTTACACCTAGTCCCTAATTAATTTTGGTGGTTGAATTGCCCAACACAAATAATTGGACTAACTAGTTTGCCCAAGTGTATAGATTATACAGGTGTAAAAGGTTCACACTCAGCCAATAAAAAGACCAAGTTTTGGATTCAACAAAGGAGCAAAGGGGCAACCGAAGGCACCCCTAGTCTGGCGCACCGGACTGTCCGGTGTACACCGGACATGTCCGGTGCACCAGGGGAACTCAGACTCAAACTCGTCACCTTCGGGAATTCCCAGAGGCGACTCGGCTATAATTCACCGGACTGTCCGGTGTACACCGGACAGTGTCCGGTGCGCCAAGGGAGGTCGGCCTCAGGAACTCGCTAGCTTCGGGAATCTCCAACGGCTAGTCCACTATAATTCACCGGACTGTCCGGTGTGCACCGGACTGTCCGGTGCGACTCCGGAGCAACGGCTATCTCCGCGCCAACGGCTCTCTGCAGAGCAATAAATGCGCGCGCAGCGCGCACAGGAGTCAGAATCGCCCATGCTGGCACACCGGACAACAAACAGTACATGTCCGGTGTGCACCGGACACCCTGGAGGGCCCACAAGACAGAAGCTCCAACGGTCAGAATCCAACGGCAGTGATGACGTGGCAGGGGGCACCGGACTGTCCGGTGTGCACCGGACTGTCCGGTGCGCCATCGAGCAGACAGCCTCCCAACGGCCACTTTTGGTGGTTGGGGCTATAAATACCCCAACCACCCCACCATTCATTGCATCCAAGTTTTCCACTTCCCAACTACTACAAGAGCTCTAGCATTCAATTCTAGACACACCAAAGAGATCAAATCCTCTCCAAACTCCACACAACGCCATAGTGATTAGAGAGAGTGATTTGCTTGTGTTCTTTCGAGCTCTTGCGCTTGGATTGCTTTCTTCTTTCTTGATCCTTTCTTTGCAATCAAACTCACTTGTAATTGAGGCAAGAGACACCAATCTTGTGGTGGTCCTTGCGGGAACTTTGTGTTCCAAGTGATTGAGAAGAGAAAGCTCACTCGATCCGTGGATCGTTTGAGAGAGAGGGAAGGGTTGAAAGAAACCCGGCCTTTGTGGCCTCCTCAACGGGGAGTAGGTTTGCAAGAACCGAACCTCGGTAAAACAAATCTCCGTGTCTCACTTACTTATTCGCTTGGGATTTGTTTTGCGCCCTCTCTTGCGGACTCATTTCTTATTACTAACGCTAACCCCGGCTTGTAGTTGTGTTTATATTTGTAAATTTCAGTTTCGCCCTATTCACCCCCCCTCTAGGCGACTATCAATTGGTATCGGAGCCTGGTGCTTCATTAGAGCCTAACCGCTCGAAGTGATGTCGGGAGATCACGCCAAGAAGGAGATGGAGATCGGCGAAAAGCCCACTACAAGCCACGGGAGCACTTCATCGGAAGAGTCCCGCACCAAGAGGAAGGAGAAGAAGAAGGACTCCTCCAAACGAAAGGAGAAAAAGTCTTCCTCTTCTCACCACAAAGGGAAGAAGGAAAAATCTTCTTCCCACAAGCCGCATCGGAAAGGCGACAAGCACAAGAGGATGAGGAAAGTGGTCTACTACGAGACCGACACTTCATCAACATCGACCTCCGACTCCGATACGCCCTCCGTCACTTCTAAGCGCCAAGAGCGCAAGAAGTATAGTAAGATCCCCCTACACTACCCTCGCATTTCCAAACATACACCTTTACTTTCTGTCCCATTAGGCAAACCACCAACTTTTGATGGTGAAGATTACGCTAGGTGGAGCGATTTAATGCGATTCATCTAACCTCGCTCCACAAAGGTATATGGGATGTTGTTGAGTTTGGTGCACAGGTACCGTCGGTAGGAGATGAGAACTATGATGAGGATGAGGTGGCCCAAATCGAGCACTTCAACTCTCAAGCAACAACAATACTCCTCGCCTCTCTAAGTAGAGAGGAGTATAACAAAGTACAAGGGTTGAAGAGCGCCAAGGAGATTTGGGATGTGCTCAAAACCGCGCACGAGGGAGACGAGCTCACTAAGATCACCAAGCGGGAAACGATCGAGGGGGAGCTCGGTCGGTTCCGGCTTCGCAAAGGGGAGGAGCCACAACACATGTACAACCGGCTCAAGACCTTAGTGAATCAAGTGCGCAACCTCGGGAGCGTAAAGTGGGATGACCACGAGATGGTTAAGGTTATTCTAAGATCTCTTATTTTCCTTAACCCTACTCAAGTTCAATTGATCCGTGGTAATCCTAGATATACTAAAATGACCCCCGAGGAAGTTATCGGGAATTTTGTAAGTTTTGAGTGCATGATCGAAGGCTCGAGAAAGATCAACGAGCTTGACGAACCCACCACATCCGAAGCTCAACCCGTCGCATTCAAGGCGACGGAAGAAAAGAAGGAGGAGGCTACACCAAGTCGACAACCAATAGACGCCTCCAAGCTCGACAATGAGGAAATGGCGCTCGTCATCAAGAGTTTCCGCCAAATCCTCAAACAAAGGAGGGGGAAAGACTACAAGTCCCGTTCCAAGAAGGTTTGCTACAAATGTGGTAAGCCCGGTCATTTTATTGCTAAATGTCCTATATCTAGTGACAGTGACCGAGGCGACGACAAGAAGGGGAGAAGAAAGGAGAAGAAGAGGTACTACAAGAAGAAGGGCGGCGATGCCCATGTTTGTCGGGAATGGGATTCGGACGAAAGCTCAAGCGACTCCTCCGATGACGAGGACGCCGCCAACATCGCCATCACCAAGGGACTTCTCTTCCCCAACGTCGGCCACAAGTGCCTCATGGCAAAGGACGGCAAAAAGAAAAAGGTTAAATCTAACTCCTCCACTAAATATGAATCTTCTAGTGATGATAATGCTAGTGATGAGGAGGATAGTTTGCGTTCCCTTTTTGCCAACCTTAACATAGCTCAAAAGGAAAAATTAAATGAATTAGTCAGTGCTATTCATGAAAAGGATGATCTTCTGGATTCTCAAGAGGATTGTCTAATTAAAGAAAACAAGAAACATGTTAAGGTTAAAAAGGCTTATGCTCTTGAGAGTGAAAAATGTGAAAAATTATCTAGTGAGCTAAGCACTTGCCGTGAGATGATTGACAACCTTAGACATGAAAATGCTAGTTTAAATGCTAAGGTTGATTCACATGTTTGTAATGTTTCAATTCCCAATCCTAGAGATAATAATGATTTGCTTGCTAGGATTGAAGAATTAAACATTTCTCTTGCTAGCCTTAGAATAGAAAATGAAAAATTAATAGCTAAGGCTAAAGAACTAGATGTTTGCAATGCTACCATTTCCAACCTTAGAGATAAAAATGATATTCTTCATGCTAAGATTGTTGAACTTAATTCTTGCAAACCCTCTACATCTATTGTTGAGCATGTTACTATTTGTACTAGATGTAGAGATATTGATGTTGATGCTATTCATGATCACATGATTTTAATTAAGCAACAAAATGATCATATAGCTAAACTAGATGCTAAAATTGCCGAGCACAACTTAGAAAATGAGAAATTTAAATTTGCTCGTAGCATGCTTTATAATGGGAGACGCCCTGGCATTAAGGATGGCATTGGCTACCAAAGGGGAGACTATGTCAAACTTAGTGCCCCTCCTAAAAGATTGTCAAATTTTGTTAAGGGCAAGGCTCCCATGCCTCAGGATAACGAGGGTTACATTTTGTACCCTGCCGGTTATCCCGAGAGCAAAATTAGGAGAATTCACTCTAGGAAGTCTCACTCTGGCCCTAATCATGCTTTTATGTATAAGGGTGAGACATCTAGTTCTAGGCAACCAACCCGTGCTAAGTTGCCTAAGAAAACTCCTAGTGCATCAAATGAACATAGTCTTTCATTTAAAACTTTTGATGCATCTTATGTTTTAACTAACAAATCCGGCAAGATAGTTGCCAAATATGTTGGGGGCAAGCACAAGGGGTCAAAGACTTGTGTTTGGGTACCCAAAGTTCTTGTGTCTAATGCCAAAGGACCCAAAACCATTTGGGTACCTAAAGTCAAGAACTAAATTTGTTTTGTAGGTTTATGCATCCGGGGGCTCAAGTTGGATACTCGACAGCGGGTGCACAAACCACATGACAGGGGAGAAGAAGATGTTCTCCTCATATGAGAAGAACCAAGATCCCCAACGAGCTATCACATTCGGGGATGGAAATCAAGGTTTGGTCAAAGGTCTTGGTATAATTGCTATATCTCCTGACCATTCTATTTCCAACGTTTTTCTTGTTGATTCATTAGATTACAACTTGCTTTCTGTTTCTCAATTATGTCAAAAGGGCTACAACTGTCTATTCACTGATGTAGGTGTCACTGTCTTTAGAAGAAGTGATGATTCAATAGCATTTAAGGGAGTGTTAGAGGGTCAGCTATACTTGGTGGATTTTGATAGAGCTGAACTCGACACTTGCTTGATTGCTAAGACTAACATGGGTTGGCTCTGGCACCGCCGACTAGCCCATGTTGGGATGAAAAATCTTCACAAGCTTCTAAAGGGAGAACACATTTTAGGATTAACAAATGTTCATTTTGAGAAAGACAGGATTTGTAGCGCATGCCAAGCAGGGAAGCAAGTTGGCACTCATCATCCGCATAAGAACATAATGACGACCGACAGGCCACTAGAGCTCCTACACATGGATCTATTCGGCCCGATCGCTTACATAAGCATCGGCGGGAGTAAGTACTGTCTAGTTATTGTGGATGATTATTCTCGCTTCACTTGGGTATTCTTTTTACAGGAAAAATCTCAAACCCAAGAGACCTTAAAAGGATTCTTGAGACGGGCTCAAAATGAGTTCGGCTTAAGAATCAAGAAAATTAGAAGCGACAATGGGACGGAATTCAAGAACTCTCAAATCGAAGGCTTTCTTGAGGAAGAGGGCATCAAGCATGAGTTCTCTTCTCCCTACACGCCACAACAAAATGGTGTAGTGGAGAGGAAGAATCGAACTCTATTGGATATGGCTAGAACCATGCTTGATGAATACAAGACTTCGGATCGGTTTTGGGCGGAGGCAGTCAACACCGCTTGCTACGCCATCAACCGGTTGTATCTACACCGAATCCTCAAGAAGACATCATATAAACTCCTAACCGGTAAAAAGCCCAACATTTCATATTTTAGAGTTTTTGGTAGCAAATGCTTTATTCTTGTTAAAAGAAGTAGAAAATCTAAATTTGCTCCTAAAACTGTAGAAGGCCTTTTACTTGGTTATGACTCAAACACAAGGGCATATAGGGTCTTTAACAAGTCCACCGGACTAGTTGAAGTCTCATGTGACGTTGTGTTTGATGAAACTAATGGCTCTCAAGTAGAGCAAGTTGATCTTGATGAGATAGGTGAAGAAGAGGCTCCATGCATCGCGCTAAGGAACATGTCCATTGGGGATGTGTGTCCTAAGGAATCCGAAGAGCCTTCAAATGCACGAGATCAACCTTCCTCCTCCATGCAAGCATCTCCACCAACTCAAAATGAGGATGAAGCTCAAGTTGATGAAGTAGAAGATCAAGCAAATGAGCCACCTCAAGATGACGGCAATGATCAAGGGGGAGATGCAAATGATCAAGACAAGGAGGATGAAGAGCAAAGGCCGCCACACCCAAGAGTCCACCAAGCAATCCAACGAGATCACCCCGTCGACACCATCCTCGGCGACATTAAGTGAATTCCTGTAGTGATTAAGTGAATTAAGTGAATTCCTGTAGTGATTCATAAGGGGGTAACCACTCGATCTCGTGTTGCACATTTCTGTGAACATTACTCTTTTGTTTCCTCTATTGAGCCACACAAGGTAGAGGAAGCACTACAAGATTCGGATTGGGTGGTGGCGATGCAAGAGGAGCTCAACAATTTCACGAGGAACGAGGTATGGCATTTAGTTCCACGTCCTAACCAAAATGTTGTAGGAACCAAATGGGTCTTCCGCAACAAGCAAGATGAGCATGGTGTGGTGACAAGGAACAAAGCTCGACTCGTAGCCAAAGGGTATTCACAAGTCGAAGGTTTGGATTTCGGTGAAACCTATGCACCCGTAGCTAGGCTTGAGTCAATTCGCATATTATTAGCCTATGCTACTTACCATGGCTTTAAGCTTTATCAAATGGACGTAAAAAGTACCTTCCTCAACGGACCAATCAAGGAAGAGGTCTATGTTGAGCAACCTCCCGGCTTTGAAGACAGTGAGTATCCTAACCATGTCTATAGGCTCTCTAAGGCGCTTTATGGGCTCAAGCAAGCCCCAAGAGCGTGGTATGAATGCCTTAGAGATTTTCTTATTGCAAATGGCTTCAAAGTCGGCAAGGCCGATCCTACACTCTTTACTAAAACTCTTGAAAATGACTTGTTTGTATGCCAAATTTATGTTGATGATATTATATTTGGGTCTACTAACGAGTCTACTTGTGAAGAGTTTAGTAGGATTATGACACAGAAATTCGAGATGTCTATGATGGGGGAGTTGAAGTATTTTTTGGGATTTCAAGTAAAGCAACTCCAAGAGGGCACCTTCCTAAGCCAAACGAAGTACACTCAAGATATTCTTAGCAAGTTTGGAATGAAGGACGCCAAACCCATCAAGACACCCATGGGAACTAATGGGCATCTCGACCTCGACACGGGAGGTAAGTCCGTGGATCAAAAGGTATACCGGTCGATGATAGGTTCTTTACTCTATTTATGTGCATCTCGACCGGATATTATGCTTTCCGTATGTATGTGTGCAAGATTCCAAGCCGACCCTAAGGAAGCTCACCTTACGGCCGTGAAACGAATCTTGAGATATTTGGCTTATACACCTAAGTTTGGCCTTTGGTACCCTCGGGGATCCACTTTTGATTTAATTGGTTATTCGGATGCCGATTGGGCGGGGTGCAAAATCAATAGAAAGAGCACATCGGGGACTTGCCAGTTCTTGGGAAGATCTTTGGTGTCTTGGGCTTCAAAGAAACAAAATTCGGTCGCTCTTTCCACCGCCGAAGCCGAGTATATTGCCGCAGGTCATTGTTGTGCGCAACTACTTTGGATGAGGCAAACCCTGCGGGACTATGGTTACAAACTAACCAAAGTCCCTTTGCTATGTGATAATGAGAGTGCGATCAAAATGGCCGACAATCCCGTTGAGCATAGCCGCACTAAGCACATAGCCATTCGGTATCATTTTCTTAGGGATCACCAACAAAAGGGAGATATCGAGATTTCTTACATTAACACTAAAGATCAATTAGCCGATATCTTTACCAAGCCTCTTGATGAACAATCTTTTAACAAACTTAGACATGAGCTAAATATTCTTGATTCTAGGAACTTCTTTTGATTAAAATTGCACACAATGCTCTTTTATATACCTTTGATCATGTCTCTTTTATATGCTATGACTAAAGTGTTTTCAAGTCTATTTTCAAACCAAGTCATAGGTATATTGAAAGGGAATTGGAGTCTTCGGCGAAGACAAAGGCTTCCACTCCGTAACTCATACTTCGCCATCACTCCAAGCAACTCTCTATTCTTTGGAGAGAAATGAGCATCAAACAAAAGGACCGGACTTCGTCTTTGGTATAATCTTAACTCATTTGTTTATGACCAAAGAGGAAGACATTACTTCGAGGGCTCTAATGATTCCGTTTTTGGCGATTCATGCCAAAAAGGGGGAGAAATGAGCCCAAAGCAAAAGGACCGCACCACCACCAATTTCAAAAATTTAGTGTTGAATATTTTCAATTGGTATCCTATTATGTTCAAAAGGGGGTGAGGTAGTATTTCAAAAATTGTATATCAAAACCCTCTTGAACACTAAGAGGTGGATCTCATTTAGGGGGAGTTTTGTTTAGTCAAAAAGAGAAGCATTTGAAACAGGGGGAGAAAATTTCAAATCTTGAAAATGCTTGGCAAAATCTTATTCATTCACCTTTGACTATTTGCAAAAGAACTTTGAAAAGGATTTACAAAAGAGTTTGCAAAAACAAAACATGTGGTGCAAACGTGGTCCAAAATGTTATATAAGAAAGAAACAATCCATGCATATCTTGTAAGTATTTACATTGGCTCAATTCCAAGCAACCTTTACTCTTACATTATGCAAACTAGTTCAATTATGCACTTCTATATTTGCTTTGGTTTGTGTTGGCATCAATCACCAAAAAGGGGGAGATTGAAAGGGAATTAGGCTTACACCTAGTCCCTAATTAATTTTGGTGGTTGAATTGCCCAACACAAATAATTGGACTAACTAGTTTGCCCAAGTGTATAGATTATACAGGTGTAAAAGGTTCACACTCAGCCAATAAAAAGACCAAGTTTTGGATTCAACAAAGGAGCAAAGGGGCAACCGAAGGCACCCCTAGTCTGGCGCACCGGACTGTCCGGTGTACACCGGACATGTCCGGTGCACCAGGGGAACTCAGACTCAAACTCGTCACCTTCAGGAATTCCCAGAGGCGACTCGGCTATAATTCACCGGACTGTCCGGTGTACACCGGACAGTGTCCGGTGCGCCAAGGGAGGTCGGCCTCAGGAACTCGCTAGCTTCGGGAATCTCCAACGGCTAGTCCACTATAATTCACCGGACTGTCCGGTGTGCACCGGACTGTCCGGTGCGACTCCGGAGCAACGGCTATCTCCGCGCCAACGGCTCTCTGCAGAGCAATAAATGCGCACGCAGCGCGCACAGGAGTCAGAATCGCCCATGCTGGCACACCGGACAACAAACAGTACATGTCCGGTGTGCACCGGACACCCTGGAGGGCCCACAAGACAGAAGCTCCAACGGTCAGAATCCAACGGCAGTGATGACGTGGCAGGGGGCACCGGACTGTCCGGTGTGCACCGGACTGTCCGGTGCGCCATCGAGCAGACAGCCTCCCAACGGCCACTTTTGGTGGTTGGGGCTATAAATACCCCAACCACCCCACCATTCATTGCATCCAAGTTTTCCACTTCCCAACTACTACAAGAGCTCTAGCATTCAATTCTAGACACACCAAAGAGATCAAATCCTCTCCAAACTCCACACAACGCCATAGTGATTAGAGAGAGTGATTTGCTTGTGTTCTTTCAAGCTCTTGCGCTTGGATTGCTTTCTTCTTTCTTGATCCTTTCTTTGCAATCAAACTCACTTGTAATTGAGGCAAGAGACACCAATCTTGTGGTGGTCCTTGCGGGAACTTTGTGTTCCAAGTGATTGAGAAGAGAAAGCTCACTCGATCCGTGGATCGTTTGAGAGAGAGGGAAGGGTTGAAAGAAACCCGGCCTTTGTGGCCTCCTCAACGGGGAGTAGGTTTGCAAGAACCGAACCTCGGTAAAACAAATCTCCGTGTCTCACTTACTTATTCGCTTGGGATTTGTTTTGCGCCCTCTCTTGCGGACTCATTTCTTATTACTAACGCTAACCCCGGCTTGTAGTTGTGTTTATATTTGTAAATTTCAGTTTCGCCCTATTCACCCCCCCTCTAGGCGACTATCAATTATCCGCTATGCGGATTGCAATCTCATTATCACATAGAAGAGGAACTTTGGTCAATTTGTAACCATAGTCCCTAAGGGTTTGCCTCATCCAAAGCAATTGCGCGCAACAATGGCCTGCGGCAATATACTCGACTTCGGCGGTAGAAAGAGCGACAGAATTTTGCTTCTTTGAAGCCTAAGACACCAGAGATCTTCCCAAGAACTGGCAAGTCCCTGATGTGCTCTTTCTATTAATTTTGCACCCTGCCCAATCAGCATCGGAATAACCAATTAAATCAAATGTGGATCCCCTAGGGTACCAAAGGCCAAACTTAGGAGTATAAACTAAATATCTCAAGATTCGTTTTACGACCCTAAGGTGAACTTCCTTAGGATCGACTTGGAATCTTGCACACATGCATACGGAAAGCATAATATCCGGTCGTGAAGCACATAAATAGAGTAAAGAACCTATCATCGACCGGTATACCTTTTGATCTACGGATTTACCTCCCGTGTCGAGGTCGAGACGCCCATTAGTTCCCATGGGTGTCTTGATGGGCTTGGCGTCCTTCATCCCAAACTTGGTTAGAATGTCTTGAATGTACTTCGTTTGGCTAATGAAGGTGCCCTCTTGGAGTTGCTTCACTTGAAATCCTAAGAAATACTTCAACTCCCCCATCATAGACATCTCAAATTTTTGAGTCATGATCCTACTAAACTCTTCACATGTAGATTCGTTAGTAGACCCAAATATGATATCATCAACATAAATTTGGCATACAAACAAATCATTTGCAAGTGTTTTAGTAAAGAGTGTAGGATCGGCTTTTCCGACTTTGAAGCCATTAGCGATAAGAAAGTCTCTTAGGCATTCATACCATGCTCTTGGGGCTTGCTTGAGCCCATAAAGCGCCTTAGAGAGTCTATAAACATGGTTAGGATACTCATTGTCTTCAAAGCCGGGAGGTTGCTCAACATAGACCTCTTCCTTGATTGGTCCATTGAGGAAGGCACTTTTCATGTCCATTTGATAAAGCTTGAAGCCATGGTAAGTAGCATAGGCAAGTAAAATGCGAATTGACTCAAGCCTAGCTACGGGTGCATAGGTTTCACCGAAATCCAAACCTTCGACTTGTGAATATCCCTTGGCCACAAGTCGGGCTTTGTTCCTTGTCACCACACCATGCTCATCTTGTTTGTTGTGGAAGACCCACTTGGTTCCTACAACATTTTGGTTAGGACGTGGAACTAAATGCCATACCTCATTCCTTGTGAAGTTGTTGAGCTCCTCTTGCATCGCCATCACCCAATCCGAATCTTGAAGTGCTTCCTCTACCCTGTGTGGCTCAATAGAGGAAACAAAAGAGTAATGTTCACAAAAATGTGCAACACGAGATCGAGTAGTTACCCCCTTATGAATGTCGCCGAGGATGGTGTTCACGGGGTGATCTCGTTGGATTGCTTGGTGGACTCTTGGGTGTGGCGGCCTTGGAACTTGCTCATCTTCCTTATCTTGATCTTGGGCATCTCCCCCTTGATCATTGCCCTCCTCTTGAGGTGGCTCATCTTCTTGATCTTCTTCTTCATTATCTTGAACCTTATCCTCATCTTGAGTTGGTGGAGATGCTTGCATGGAGGAAGATGGTTGATCTTGTGCTTGAATGGGTTCTTCGGATTCCTTAGGACACACATCCCCAATGGACATGTTCCTTAGCGCAACGCACGGAGCCTCTTCATCATCTAATTCATCAAGATCAACTTGCTCTACATGAGAGCCGTTAGTCTCATCAAACACAATGTCACAAGAAACTTCAACTAGTCCAGTGGACTTGTTGAAGACTCTATATGCCCTTGTGTTTGAATCATATCCTAGTAAAAAGTCTTCTACAACCTTAGGAGCAAATTTGGATTTTCTACCTCTTTTAACAAGAATAAAACATTTGCTACCAAAGACTCTAAAATATGAAACATTTGGCTTTTTACCGGTTAGGAGTTCATACGATGTCTTCTTGAGGATTCGGTGTAGATACAACCGGTTGATGGTGTAGCAGGCGGTGTTGACCGCCTCGGCCCAAAATCGATCCGAAGTTTTGTACTTATCAAGCATGGTTCTTTCCATGTCCAATAGAGTTCTATTCTTCCTCTCCACTACACCATTTTATTGTGGCGTGTAGGGAGAAGAGAACTCATGCTTGATGCCCTCCTCCTCAAGGAAGCCTTCGATTTGAGAGTTCTTGAACTCCGTCCCATTGTCGCTTCTAATTTTCTTGATCCTCAAGCCAAACTCATTTTGAGCCCGTCTCAAGAATCCCTTTAAGGTCTCTTGGGTTTGAGATTTTTCCTATAAAAAGAATACCCAAGTGAAGCGAGAATAGTCATCCACAATAACTAGACAGTACCTACTCCCGCCGATGCTTATGTAAGCTATCGGGCCGAATAAATCCATGTGGAGTAACTCTAGTGGCCTGTCAGTCATCATGATGTTCTTGTGTGGATGATGAACACCAACTTGCTTCCCTGCTTGGCATGCGCTACAAATCCTGTCTTTCTCAAAATGCACATTTGTTAGTCCCAAAATGTGTTCTCCCTTTAGAAGCTTGTGAAGATTCTTCATCCCAACATGGGCTAGTTGGCGATGCCAGAGCCAACCCATGTTAGTCTTAGCGATTAAGCAAGTATCGAGTTCAGCTCTATTGAAATCAACTAAGTATAGCTGACCCTCTAATACTCCCTTAAAAGCTACTGAATCATCACTTCTTCTAAAGACAGTGACACCTGTATCCGTAAAAAGACAGTTGTAGCCCATTTTACATAATTGAGAAACAGAAAGCAAGTTGTAATCTAAAGAATCTACAAGAAAAACATTGGAAATAGAATGGTCAGGTGATATAGCAATTTTACCCAATCCTTTGACCAAACCTTGATTTCCATCCCCAAATGTGATAGCTCGTTGGGGATCTTGGTTTTTCTCGTAGGAGGAGAACATCTTTTTCTCCCCAGTCATATGGTTTGTGCACCCACTGTCGATGATCCAACTTGAGCCCCCGGATGCATAAACCTACAAAACAAATTTAGTTCTTGATTTTAGGTACCCAAACAGTTTTGGGTCCTTTGACATTAGATACAAGAACTTTGGGTACACAAACACAAGTTTTTGATCCCTTTTGTTTGCCCCCAACATACTTGGCAACAACCTTGCCTAATTTGTTGGTTAGCACATAAGAAGCATCAAAAGTTTTGAAAGAAACATTATGATCATTTGATGCAGCAGGAGTTTTCTTCTTAGGCAATTTAGCATGGGTTGATTGTCTAGAACTAGATGCCTCACTCTTATACATAAAAGCATGATTAGGACCAGAGTGAGACTTCCTAGAGTGAATTCTCCTAATTTTGTGTTCGGGATAACCGGCAGGGTATAAAATGTAACCCTCATTATCCTGAACCATGGGAGTCTTGCCCTTAACAAAATTAGACAATCTTTTAGGTGGGGCATTAAGCTTGACATTGTCTCCCTGTTGGAAGCCAATGCCATCCTTAATGCCAGGGTGTCTCCCACTATAGAGCATGCTTCTAGCAAATTTAAATTTTTCATTTTCTAAGTCATGCTCATTGATTTTGGCATTAAGTTGAGCTATGTGATCATTTTGTTGTTTAATTAAAGCTAGGTGTTCATGAATAGCATCAACATTAATATCTCTACATCTAGTGCAAATAGTAACATGCTCAACGGAAGATGTAGAGGGTTTGCAAGTATTAATTTCAACAATCTTAGCATGCAAAATATCATTATCATCTCTAAGATTGGAAATAGTAGCATTGCAAACATCTAGTTCCTTAGCCTTAGCAATCAATTTGTCATTCTCATTCCTACGGCTAGCAAGAGAGATATTCAACTTGTCAATCTTAGCAATTAAATTTGCATTATCATTTCTAAGACTAACAATTGAATTATCACAATCATCAAGCTTCCCAACCTTAGCAATTAAATTGGCATTCTCATTTCTAAGGTTGGAAATAATATCATGGCAAGTGCTTAGCTCACTTGTTAATTTTTCACATTTTTCAACTTCTAGAGCATAAGCATTTTTCACCTTAACATGCTTCTTGTTTTCTTTGATTAGGAAGTCCTCTTGGCTATCCAAGAGTTCATCCTTATCATGAAAAGCACTAATTAATTCATTTAATTTTTATTTTTGTTGCATGTTTAAGTTGGCAAAAAGAGTAAACAAGTCATCCTCATTATCACTAGAATTAGCCTCATCGCTAGATGTTGCATATTTAGTTGAGGATTTTGATTTTACCTTCTTCCTTTTGCCATCCTTTGCCATGAGGCACTTGTGGTCGACGTTTGGGAAGAGGAGCCCTTTGTTGACGGCGATGTTGGCGGCATCCTCGTCGGAGGAGGAGTCGGTGGAGCTCTCGTCGGAGTCCCACTCCCGGCAAACATGGGCATCGCCGCCCTTCTTCTTGTAGTACCTCTTCTTTTCTCTCCTCTTTCCCTTCTTGTCGTCGCCCCTGTCACTATCACTAGATAATAGACATTTTGCAATAAAATGACCGGGCTTACCACACTTGTAGCACACTTTCTTGGAACGAGGCTTGTAATCCTTCCCCTTCCTTTGTTTGAGGATTTGACAGAAGCTTTTGATAATAAGCGCCATCTCCTCATTGTCGAGCTTGGAGGCGTCGATAGGGATTCTACTTGGAGTAGAATCTTCTTTCTTCTCCTCTGTTGCTTTGAATGCAATGGGTTGTGCTTCGGGTACGGAGGAGGATGCGCCTTGCTCGATGATCTTTTTGGAGCCTTTGATCATTAGTTCAAAGCTCACAAATTTACGTATTACTTCCTCGGGAGACATTAGTTTGTATCTAGGATCACCACGAATTAATTGTACTTGAGTAGGATTAAGAAAAACTAGTGATCTTAGAATAACCTTGACCATTTCATGGTCATCCCACTTGGTGCTCCCGAGGTTGCGCACTTGGTTCACCAAGGTTTTTAGCCGGTTGTACATGGCTTGTGGGTCTTCTCCTTGGTTGAGCATGAACCGACCGAGCTCCCCCTCGATTGTTTCCATCTTGGTGATTTTGGTCACCTCGTCTCCTTCGTGCGTGGTCTTTAGTACATCCCAAATCTCTTTAGCGCTTTTCAACCCTTGCACCTTATTATACTCCTCCGGACTTAGAGAGGCGAGGAGTATAGTAGTTGCTTGGGAATTAATGTGTTGGATTTGGACGACTTCATCCGCATCATAATCTTCTTCCCCTGCGGAAGGTACCAGAACTCCAAATTCAACAATGTCCCATATACTTTTGTGGAGAGAGGTTAGGTGAAATCTCATCAAATTACTCCACCTAGAATAATCTTCACCGTTAAACATCGATGGTTTGCCTAATGGAATGGAAAGCAATGGAGTATGTTTGGAAATACGAGGGTAGTGTAGGGGGATCTTACTAAACTTCTTGCGCTCATGGCGCTTAGAAGTTACGGATGGCGCGTCGGAGCCGGAGGTGGATGGCGATGAAGAGTCGGTCTCGTAGTAGACCACTTTCCTCATCTTCTTTTTCTTTTCGCCACTCCGATGTGACTTGTGAGAAGAGGATTCCTTCTCCTTCCCTTTGTTGCGGGACTCTCCCAATGGAGCCTTCCCATGGCTTGTAGCGGGCTTGTCGTCGGTCACCATCTCCTTCTTGGCGTGATCTCCCGACATCACTTCGAGCGGTTAGGCTCTAATGAAGCACCGGGCTCTGAACCAATTGAAAGTCGCCTAGAGGGGGGGGGTGAATAGGGCGAATCTGAAATTTACAAAGTTTAAGCACAACTACAAGCCGGGGTTAGCGTTAGAATTAAAATCGAGTCCGAGAGAGAGGGCGAAAACAAATCACAAGCAAATAAGGAGTGTGACATGATGATTTGTTTTACCGAGGTTTGTTTCTTGCAAACCTACTCCCCATTGAGGTGGTCACAAAGACCGGGTCTCTTTCAACCCTTTCCCTCTCTCAAACGGTCACTTAGACCGAGTGAGCTTCTCTTCTCAATCAAACGGGACACTAAGTCCCCGCAAGGACCACCACACAATTGGTGTCTCTTGCCTCGGTTACAATTGAGTTGATCACAAGAAAGAATGAGAAAGAAAAACAATCCAAGCGCAAGAGCTCAAATGAACACAAGTCACTCTCTCACTAGTCACTATTTGATTGGAATGATCTTTGGACTTGGGAGAGGATTTGATCTCTTTGGTGTGTCTTGTATTGAATGCTATAGCTCTTGTAAGGTGTAGGAAGTCTGAAAACTTGGATGCTATGAATGGTGGGTGGTTGGGGTTATTTATAGCCCCAACCACCAAACTAGCCGTTTGGTGAAGGCTGATGTCGTATGGCGCACCGGACAGTCCGGTGCGCCATCGGACACTGTCTGGTGCGCCAGCCATGTCACCCGACCGTTAGGGTTCGACCGTTGAAGCTTCTGTCTTCTGGGTCACCGGACAGTCCGGTGGTGCACCGGACAGTCACTGTACACTGTCCGGTGCGCCTTCTGGCGCTGCTCTGACTCTGGCGCGCACTGTAGCGCATTGAATGCATTTTGCAGACGACCGTTGGCGCGAAGTAGCCGTTGCTCCGCTGGCACACCGGACAGTCCGATGGTGCACCGGACAGTCCGGTGAATTATAGCGGAGCAGCTCCCAGAATTCCCGAAGGTGGCAAGTTTAGACTGGAATCCCCTGGTGCACCGGACACTGTCCGGTGGCACCGGACAGTCCAGTGCGCCAGACCAGGGCACACTTCGGTTGTCTTTTGCTTTCTTTGTTTTAAACCCTTTCTTGGTCCTTTTATTGGTCTATTGTGAACCTTTGGCACCTGTAAAACTTATAATCTAGAGCAAACTAGTTAGTTCAATGATTTGTGTTGGGCAATTCAACCACCAAAATCAATTAGGAAAAGGTGTAAGCCTATTTCCCTTTCAGTTAGGTAGTTAGAAGCATTTGTTAGGCAGCTAATTCTACTAACATTTTTTAAACTAACTAATTAGTATATTGAAGTTGAAGTTAAAGCATGATAATGGCAGACCCTACGGCCATCGGCGGTACGATGTGAGTAGCGATGGCAACAGACACATTTTACCCGTGTGCCCGCGGGTAAAAACCTATAGGGTGCGGGTTTGGGTGTGAGTTTGTACCCATGGGTACGGTGCGAGTTTGATTCTTAACTCGATGAGTTTTTTCGTGGGTAAGAAAATATTGTACCCGTACCCGTAAACCCGCAATGAATATATGTATATATACTTATATATATGTATATATGTGTATATATGTGTATATGTGAGTATCTTTGTGTATATATGTGTATATATATTATATATATACATTTTTGTATATGTATATTTATATGTGTATAAATATATGTATATATAGATGATATATATGTAAATATATGTGTATAATTATAGTGCAAGTACCCATTTTATGTGTATAATTATAGTGCAAGTACCCATCTTGGGTTTGTGGTATCCGCGTGTAGCGGGTACGGGTAACATATTGTACCTAGGGGTGAAAATGGGTCGGGTATACCCGTCGGGTACCAGATACGGATAGCGCAAGTACCTATTTTTTCTATACGGATTCAGGTGTTTTTATATTCGGGACAGATACGGGTAATACCCTGTTAGTGCATCTTCGGATTTGGGTCGAATACGGAACGAGGACTACCCGATAAATACTCGAATATTCAAGTAGGATACGAGTACCCGTTTTTTCTTTTTCTTCATAATAATATAGTTATCAAATCATAATTTTTACATATGAAATCAGATGAAGATAAAGTTCATATGAAAATTGTAGAGCTCGAAAAGGTCTATAACTTTGTAGTACATCACATTTTTGTTTAAACAGACCTTTAGACCAAAATCATTGAATTAATATCCAAATTTATATCAAATTAATAGACTTTATCATTTTCATGTGAGGACTTAAGGTTATCTCCATGTCAAAACTTAAGGTTATCTTTTTATAGACTATGTATTAGTACTCATTTGCAATTTTTGGTCGACGCTACAATATTTTTATGAATTTAATTGTATTTTGATGATTTTCTACAACAAGAAATTACTAATACACAAATAGCCTAAAAAATTCATGATTTTTTGCGGAAGCACAACATATGTACATATATAACCATAAAAAATATTTGGATCATAAGATTTATAAGATGCATGTGTTTCTTCCATTTCACTTTAACTTATTTATATAAGCTACATGTGAAATCACTCTAAGTATCCAAGTTTCAACATAACAAGTACTTTACTTTATCATTTTCATGTGAGAACTTGAGTTATCTTCGTATAGAATGTTTATTAGTTTTTGTAACTTATTTGCAATTTTTGAGTGAAACTAGAATATTTTATAACTTATTTTTGTAACTTATTTTATTTGCACGGTCGGAACAAGGACGTAACGTACGTAGCCCAAGCGTCAGAAAAAAAGGTGCGGATGATCCGTATCCTGAGTGTACCGTGCGGACCTGCAGCCAAATCGTGCCGAATCTGGCTCAGCCTCCCGTACTGACTAGGGGTGAAAACAGGTCGGGTATATCCGGCGAGTACCTGATACGAATAGTGTAAATACCTGTTTTTCGTATACGGATTCGAGTATTTTTATATTCGGAACGGATACGGGTAATACCCGGATAGTGCAACTTAGGATTCGGGTAGGATACGGAACGAGTAATACCCGTTAAATACACAGATATTCGGGTCGAATACGGCTATCCGGAATTCGGGTACCCATTTTTTCTTTTTCTGCATAATAATATAGTTATAAAATCATAACTTTTACATATGAAATCGGATGAAGATAAAGTTTATATGAAAATTGTAGAGCTCGAAGAGATCTATAACTTTGTAGTAGATCACATTTTTGTTTAAACATATCTTTAGACCAAAATTATTGCAATAATGTCTATATTTATATCAAAATAATAGATTTTATCATTTTCATGTGGGACTTAAGATTATCTTTTCATAAACTATTTATTAATATTGGTAACTTATTTGCAATTTTCGGTCGACCCTACAATATTTTTATGAATTTAATTGTATTTTGATGATTTTTCTACAACAAGAAATTAATAATACACCAAATAGCCTAAAAAATCATAAATTTTTACGGGGACACAACATATATCCACATATAGTTCTCAAAAACATTTGGACTATAAAATCCATATAATGTTGGTGTTTCTTCCATTCCACTCCCACTTATTGCGTGAGTTACACGTTAAATCATTTTATGTATCGAAGTTTCAACATAATCAATATTTCAATTATCATTTTTATGTGGGGACCTGAGGTTATATTTGAATAGGATGTTTATTTGTTTGGTAAGCTTTTTGCAATTTTGGGTCAAAAGTAGTGTATTTTATGAATTTTAATTATATTTTAATGATTTTATGTAGAAAGAAATTAATAATGTATAAATAATCTCAGAAATCCATAAAATTATACGAAGGTACAATATATGGCCACATATAGTCATAAAAAATAATGGGAACATAAAATCCATAGGATGTCAACGTTTCTTCTATTTTATTTTCACTTATTACGTGAGTTATACGTGAAATCACTCTAAGTATACAAGTTTCAACATAATCAATACTTCATTTTACCATTTTTATGTGGGAACTTGAGATTATCTTCTATTAAATGTTTATTAGTGTTGATAATTTACTTTCAATTTCGTGGTCGAACAAGAATATTTTATGATAACCAATTAATGCATTATCCGATAAGTATCTGATATCCGATCAAATAATATCCGTACCCATCACTTATCTGCCCGGATAAATATCCGGTCCCTGTATCCGTATCCGTCCCTTTTCTAACTATCCGTATCCGATCCTGAATCCGTTTTAAATACATTAGGGTAGAATACAAGATGAGCTACTATCTATCCGTATCCATCCGTTTTCACCCCTAGCACTAACGACGCAGTGCCACTGCTTTGTCACGGTAGAGGTCCTTTCGTTGAGCACTATATTTAAGTTTGTCTCTAGCAACATCCTCTATATTCATCCTTTATATCCGTCCTTTACAGTCTCCTCTAAAAGATTCTATCCTCTATATCTCATTTCTCTCTAACAACGTCCTCTGTACTCAAAAATATCTATATTAGGGACATTTTTTATTTTTATTTTTTGTACATACATATTTGTCATACTCTCAAATGTATTGTGCATATTTTAGTTTTTCTAAACCGGTTATTTAAAGTATTCAAAATGAATAGAGGACCATTTAGAGAAACTCTATATATAGAGAATCCAGCAACGTTCTCTAAATTTAGAGGATCGTTTAGAGGACCGTTTAGAGGACACTGCTAGATAGCGTAGAGGATCATTTGATCCTCTATATTTAGGGTACAGAACCCTTTAGGGTCCCTTGCTGGAGCTAGCCTAACATCTAGGTACGCCTGAATAATCCGGTCATGTGGTCCAGACAATCCAGAGTTCTAGTCCGGATGGTTCGTGATTAGATTAACTTAGACAAAAGTATTTATCACACGCGTGCTTATCCAACTAACCACGCTAGAATCTGTTGGTATACTTGTAGGAACGGATCCAGACCCATATATTATGATCAATTAATACGCGACACGATCGATCTAATCATTATATTTACCAGTTTCTTTACATTTTTTGCTCTAAAAGTAGCAGGAATTAGTCTTCTTTATCCCTAATCTTCACCTCTATCTCGACTCTGCTATTTAGAGCATCTTAGGTTGCCTGTCGACCTCAAGACGATCCTAGAATATTTTTCTAGAGGTGAGATTCAGATTTTACCCAGGATCTATGAAGTCCTCTACCCGTCTCGTGGACGGTCCACTATCCATACACGAACAGTCCACTTGCCTGCAGAGAAGACTAGAACCCCTCTAAACAGTTGAGGAGAGTCCGACCGCTTATCGCGGCGCGCTTCGACAGGGAGGACCCAAAAGCGAGCCAATACTGATGGTTTTAGCTCGCCAGTCACTCCAGAAAACTACAGGGAAATCTAAAATTAGAGATAGGGATGCAGCCTACTATTCACGCATATGGCATATCATGATTTCAATGGATTCAGGCATAACAACAATTTAATAAAGATTTCATGGATTCAATATGTATTCGGAGATGTGCGGTTAGACCAACTCTAAAAGACTGCTAAAAAATTATTCTTTAAAATTTAATATTAGGGTCTACTGTAAAAAAAGTTTCCTTAAAAAAATTCTAAACCCGAAGCAGGCTGCTAATAAATTGATCCTAAATTTTTGAAACAACCTAACCCTACACACTTCCGGTCCTTTAGGACCCGTTCAGTTGTACCGGAATAAGGCAGGATTCATTTCAGCTCATCAAAATCTATATAAATTAGATAAATAATTTGGGTAGGAATTAGTCCGAGGCTCCAATCCCAAACAACCGAACTGAGCCTTAGCCATGTACAAGCAACGTGTAAGACAAAAAAAAAATGCGGGAAACAACTGGATGAACGTGTGCTGAGCAGATTAGGAAAGAATATGCGACGTGGCAATTTGAGGGAGAAAAGGTTATGTTTTATGTATCCGGGACGCTAAGATATGCATTTTTTTCCCAACAAATGCTTTACGGTTTGCTTTAGGGGTTTTATTGGAGTTGTTATTATTCCTAAACATAACAGAGCAATTGTCACCACGAAACAGTATAACCGTTTACAACACCATATGAACTGGTATCACGTCTCCGTTGCTGTCGCATCCCGTGTTGTGTTCACCTCCGTGGCGGCCCACTCGTGCGGCCACCTCTAGCGCGCTTGTACAACCACACCACGACCGCCAACAAACGTGTCGTCGTGCATGGTTGCCGTGCGTGCCAGCACAAACTGTCGTGCAGTCCAAATGAGCAGTATGGTATGGTCACATGCTCAGATCAGCACCGAGCAGCAACTGCATTAACTCGTCGCTCAAGGTGGATAAAGTATGCTGAGGCTGTACTGGATCAGGAAAATAGAGAATTTGCGCTATAAATAATAGGGAGGCACGCTCTCAAGATCTCACCTGCTATCGATAACTCTCCGGACCTTAGAAAACCATGTAAAGCTATAGTTGATCAAACGAACGGCCCCGACACGACACAGGCCTGATGCGGCACGATCCATTTAGGGTACGACGTCTGCTAACCATGCCAAATCAGGCCGATAGCCTGTTTTGCTAAATAAAAAAATCAGTTAAAAAGAAACTTAGGGGAGAGGAATCGAAATCACGCTGGGTTGTAAAGGAGGCGTGCATTGTTGGGCGCTTGTTTGCATGTGTTGGATAGCCAATATATTTTAATTTTATGTAAACTTGTTTTTTCAAAATAAAAATCATGCCGGGTCGGGGCGGCACTACGGGCCGATAGAGCGTCCCAAGCACGGCACGCCGTCGGGCGACCGAGCAAGTGGGGCGACTGAGTCACCCGCCGAGCAAGTCTGCTAGACAGGGCGGGCGGTCAAGTCCCTCACTAGGAAAATTTAAGCGATGAGCCAGAGCCGCGGGCATACGTCAACCACGACAGTGCGTGGCGGCAGGAGCCTAGGATATAAGACACGGACGCAAATCTCCTGTCAGGGACGACCTCAGCACCAGAACCTCTTATAGTGGCTGGTATGGCAGAAACGACAAGACATGACGCTATATTGAATGAACCAATCCACACGCATGGAAGGACAACACTGAGCCTATAAAGGCGAAGTGGAACCATGTCGTGTTAGTCGAGTCTCGGACTTGCGCCATGGGGCTCGCCATGCATCACCACAAGGACGTCACCCAGGAACCCGCTTCAAGGACAGGAACAACGGGTGGCACCATGTCTGGAAGCGCTACTTTGAGCAACCAGGAGAAAGGGGCCCGGACAACGTATGAAAGGAGTTGACTTGCCTGTGGTACATTGATAAAAGAGTCCCTATCATAGTTAGTCAAATTAGAAGAATAATTAAAGGATATGGCTGCATATGACTTCTTGTTGGTGCTACCTGTTGGGGGTCTGCTTCGTCGCCGAAGGTCCCATAAGAAGAAACACCTTTGGAAGATTGACACAAAGCCGAAGCTATCAATCAGAGAGCTTCGAAGTATATTTCCAGATGCACCGACTTAAAGATAAAATGACCAATCGAACCATGATAGCTTGTATTATGATTATAATCATTTGTAAAGGACATGAATGTAATTTCTCACAGGCTGCGTCCTGTGCCTATAAATAGATGAACAGTATCCCTGTACTGCTCACACTATCTTGTATTTATTCGTGCATAACGCTTGGATTTCTGCCTTCTATCAAGCCGAAGGTACAAATGTAATTAAATATGGTCTTTAAATTTATCCAAGTTTATATAATGAAGTTATGTGAATGATATTATATGATTATTCATATTATTTTTCATGTTTCATATGCTTCGTCTTTCATTAACATATACCGATATTATGAAGGTACGTCCTTCATAACCTTTGTCCGAAGATCGTTATATCCCAAGGAAGATAATGCTTCGAAGGACGAAGGACATTAACATTTAACATTTTATGTTGCCTTGTTCTTAACTCAAAGCATTTGAGAACAAGTCCTCAACATTGGCACCCACCTCCGGTGAACTCACTTCCACTGTTGAGTTGATGGCTTCGTTCAACAATCAAGCTGAAGCTGCTTCGGCTATGAAGCTGGTGCTCCCGATAACAGGTGGTTCATGCTCAGAACCGGCCAACAAGAAGTAGAAGAAGGAAGCTCAGAGAAGGGTGCAGCATGTTGGGGTGCAGGGACCCTTCATCAAGTCAAAATGGTCCCACATCCCAATCACCTTCTCCTAGGAGGACCTTCAGCTCAAGGATTACCCTCATAATGATGCTATGGTCATATCTTGTGTCATCAAGGGATTTCTGATCCACAATGTTCTGGTTGATATAAGCAGTGCAGCGGATATCATATTTGCTAAGGCCTTCAGACATATGCAAGAGCCAGAGGACAAGATTCATGATGCTACACACCCTCTTTGTGGCTTCGGAGGAAGGCAGATTGTAGCACTTGGCAAGATCACAATGCCAGTGACCCTCGGATTTGTCCACAATACAAGGACTGAACAGGTTGTGTTTGATATTGTTGACATGGAATACCCCTACAATGCAATCATTAGTCGTGGGACACTTAATGCTTTCGAAGCAATTCTTCATCCAGCATATCTATGCATGAAGATACCTTCGGAACAAGGACCTATTGCTACTCATGGAAGTCAGGAACCTGCCAGAAAGGCTGAGGGAAATTGGACAGACTCAAAAGCGATCCACAATATAGATGGAGTTGAAGCTTGTGAACAGTACAAGTACAGAAGAGAGAAGGCTGCTTCGCCTGATCAGCCGAAGCCTATGCTTCTATGTGAAGACATAGCAGAGCAGAAGGTATTGCTGGGGTCTCAATTATCTGAAGAGCAGGAGAAAACTTTGATAAGATTTTTATTCAACAACAAAGATGTTTTTGCATGGTCGGCCAATGATCTCTGTGGTGTCAACATGGACGTCATTGAACATTCACTCAATGTCGATCCATCCTTTAGGCCCAGAAAGCAAAGGCTTCGGAAAATGTCTGATGATAAAGCCGAAGGTGCTCGGAATGAAGTAAAAAGACTTCTCAGTGCTGGTGTCATCAGAGAGGTAAAATATCCAGAGTGGCTAGCCAATACTGTTATGGTGAAGAAGGCCAATGGCAAATGGAGAATGTGTATTGACTTCACAGATCTTAACAAGGCCTGTCCAAAGGACGAGTTTCCATTACCAAGAATAGACTCTCTTGTAGATGCAGCAACTTCTTCAGAGCTTATGAGTCTGCTGGATTGCTACTCCGGATATCATCAGATATGGATGAAGAAGGAGGATGAGCCGAAGACTAGCTTCATAACTCCCAGTGGCACCTATTGTTATCTTCGGATGCCTGAGGGGCTCAAGAATGCTGGAGGAAGCTTCAACAGAATGACAGCCAAGGTCCTTCACTCTCAGATAGGCAGAAATGTGCTAACATATGTTGATGATATCATAGTAAAAAGCACGAAGCAAGAAAATCATATTACTGATTTGCAGGAAACATTTGCTAATTTTAGGCAAGCTGGCCTGAAATTAAATCCAGAAAAATGTGTCTTTGGAGTAAAGAAGGGCAAGTTCCTTGGCTGTCTAGTTTCAACGAAGGGGATCAAAGCTAACCCAAGCAAGATCGAAGCTATCCTTCGGATGGAGCCGCCAAGCACAAAGAAGGGGGCTCAACGGCTGATAGGAAGACTGGCATCTTTGAATCGATTTATATCTAGATCAGCAGAAAGAAACTCACCATTCTTTGAAGTACTAAAGTCAGCCGAAGTTTTTCAATGGGGCCCAGCTCAACAGAAAGCCTTCAAAGAGCTGAAGCAATACTTGATTGATCTAACAACATTAACTCCACCTGTGCTAGGGGCTCCATTGCTATTGTATGTGGTAGCTTCGCACTCTGCAGTGAGTGCGGCGCTTGTACAGGAGAAGCTTGAAGGACAAACTAAAAAGCAAGTCCCAGTATACTTCATCTCTGAAGTTCTAAGTTTATCAAAGAAAAACTATACATAATTGGAGAAGGTGTTGTATGCTGTGTTAATGGCCTCTAGGAAGCTTCGGCATTATTTTCAAGCATACCACATAATTGTTCCTTCATCACAGCCTCTGAAGGATATTATAAGGAATAGAGAAGCTACTGGAAGGATTGGAAAGTGGGCCGCGGAGCTTAATGAATTCACCATTGATTACGTACATAGATCTTCAATCCAATCCCAAGTGTTAGCAGACTTCATCGCTGATTGGACGCCAGGGGCTCACGAAGAAGAAATAAACAAAGATACCAAAGCTTGGACAGTGTTCTGCGATGGTTCTTGGGGAACCTTCGGTGTAGGAGCAGCTGCGGTCCTAGTGGCACCTTCAAAAGTCAAAACATGTTATGCAACCAAATTGGATTTCAGTTGCACAAATAATATTGCTGAGTACGAAACACTTCTGTTGGGGCTTCGAAAGTTAAGGGCAATGGGAATAAGAAGGGCCATCCTAAAGACTGACTCTCAAGTTATTTCTGGCCATGTGGACAAAAGTAGCAAGGCAAGAGATCCGAAGCTCAAAAGATATCTAGATACAGTTTGAAGGTCGGAGGCTTCTTTCGAAGGTTTTTCTATCAAGAATATTCCAAGGGGTGAAAATGAGCATGCAGATTTGCTAGCCAAATCGTGGCTCAGGGGCTCCCTTTACCTTCTGAAGTATTTTTTGAAACAATAAAAGCACCTTCGGTTGAACTCATTGAGAGAGCAGTACTTACTATTTCTCCAGTACACAGTGAAGATGGGAGGACTGAAATTATATCTTTCGTCCAAGGCAATTGTCTTTCAAGTGATGAAGCTTATAACAAGAGAATGGAGGCAAGGACAAGACCATATGTGTTAATAGAAGGGGAATTGTATAAATATGGAGTCTGTTCCCCACTCCTCAAGTGTTTATCAAGAGCTGAAGGTATTGAATTAATGAAAGAGATACACGCAGGTCTGTGTGGATCTCATATTGGCTCTAGGCCCTTGCTGGGAAAAGTTTTTTGACAAGGATTTTACTGGCCGAAGGCAGCTTCGAATGCAGCAGAGCTAGTCCAAAAATGTGAAGGCTGTCAAAAATGTGCAAGAGACCAGAAGCAACCTTCATCTCTCACTCAGTTAATACAGCCCACTTGGCCGTTGCAAAGATGGGGCCTTGATTTGCTAGGCCCACTTCCACCAGCACAAGGTAATTTAAAATATGTTGTGGTGGCGGTAGAATATTTTTCCAAGTGGATTGAGGCGAAGCCTTTGGCCACAATAACTTCGGTCACAGTCTAGAAATTCTTCTGGCAAAACATTGTTTGTCGCTTCGGTGTGCCGAAGGCTATCACTGTAGACAATGGAACACAGTTTGATGCCGAAGCTTTCAAGGAATTCTGTGATCAAATTGGCACGAAGATTCATTTTGCATCAGTCAGACATCCAGAGTCAAATAGACTCGTCGAAAGAGCAAATGACATTATAATGACAGGAATAATGAAGTTAATCTTCAATCAGCCCAGAGGAAAGTGGTCAAATGAGTTGATTAAAGTGGTGTGGAGCCACAACACAACAATATCAAGGTCAACAGGTTTTACACCATTCAAGTTATTGTTTGGTGACGAAGCTATAACCCCAGAAGAAGCTAAGGCAGGGTCAATTAGAACAGTAGCTTCGGCAGAGGACGAAGCTGATTATTCTGTGACAAAAGATGCTATAGAAGGGACCGGACTTCAGGCTGTGGAGAATATCAATAAATACCAAGCCGAAATAATAAAATGGCATGACAGAAAAGTTCGGCTAAAAAATATTAAGCCAGGGCATTTGGTACTTTGGAGAGTGGCCAATCCATACACAGTAGGAAAGTTACAGCTAAAGTGGGAGGGACCCTTTGTGGTGGTATCTTCGTCAAGACCCGGTTCTTACAGATTGAAGGATATTGTCGGCAACGACATTCCTAGATCTTGGAATGAGGATGAGCTTCGGCGATATTATGTGTAACTTGATGTAATCTTTTTCATTTTTCCTATGGCACCCTTTTCCTTTTCAAAGAGGGAGAAAGGTTTTTAATGGGGCCATAGTTTGTAATTTTTTCTCTCTTATTTAGCTCTACGAGAGCAAAATCCCCCAAAATATGTAAATGTAAAATTTGAGCATGCACCATCGAGTGTAGAGAAAAAGGAAAAACAGGGAGAAGCTCGAAAGTTGTCCCTAAGGGGATGCAGAGCACGACGAAGCTAAAAAAAGCCATTCCTAAGGGAGCGCAGCGTAAGTTTTCTGCTCAAAAGTCGTTCCTAAGGGAATGCAGAGCCAAATACTGCCGAAATATAAGGCGAAGCGCGAAAAGTCAACGCGAATACCGCCGAAATAGAAGGCGAAGAAGTTCAAAAGACGTTCCTAAGGGGATGCAGAACTTACACTAAAAAATAAGCGGTGAAGCCGAAAAATAAGTGGCAAAGAGACTTCAGTCATTCCTAAGGGAATGAGGATTATGGTTGTGGCTTTGTATGTGTGTGTTTGGACATCCATTCGCACGTCACATTACATCATACATTGCATTCATAAACATTCATTTAGACATACATAGGATCATCATCATCATATCATACGAACACAGGCAGATGCTTCAGCTATAAGGATAAGGCTTCGACAAAAAGAAAAGAAGCAGTTTCATGCTTCGTTGTGTACGAAAAGAAGGGAAGGTGTTTTTCGCCTTCGGCTCAAAAAATATAAGTTTCGTCCACATCAAAGCAGTTCATACATGGATGAAAAGGTAGAAATATATTACAAGGTATGGACAAATTTACAGAATAAGTATCTGATTCTTAAATTACAATATTTTTACAAGGATAATACAAGATTTTTTCTAGAGTTTTTTCGCAGCAAGGTCTTCAGCTTCATCATCATTAAGCTTCGGATCACCTGTCAAGCTCCGGCTCACTGTTCCTCAGCTTCGTCATCCTGTACATATAAAAGTGGTATGACAAAAGTGCAAATTTCAAGGAGAAGGTAAAGCAACAGGCACAAATTTCTTACCGACTTAAGGTGGCTTCGAGCTTCGTCGCAAGCCATGTCTCGCCCGCCCTTCGTCTAGATTTGCGTTATGAATCTATTTCCTATGCTTTGAGCCAGGCTAGGGATATCAGTTAAATCTGCCGGTGATAAGCTGAAGTTTGGTCTATTAACAATTTTCCCATGCGTGCAACCAGATTTCATGAAGGCAACAAATGTGCCCCGAGAAGCTAGCAAGGCACAGAAATCGCCGTGTCCAGCTATAACTTCATCAAGAACATCAACTTCGCCCTTTATGTGTTCGAAGGTTCCTGGCAGGTCTTCAACTGAAGGATTGAATTTCTCAGAGCTGGCTCCGACCGAGTTGAAAACCTGCTTTAGCCGCTGCACGCATCGGTTGCTGAAGTCTAGACATTTATCTTGAAGCTCTTTCAGTGATTTCTGCAAACTTGAACTCTTTTCGACTTCAGCCTCAAACTTCGCATCAAATTTCTGCTTTTCTTGTTCGAAGCTTTCCGACTTTGAGAGGAGTTCACTATTCAATTTTGCAATTTTGGCTTCAACTTCTGCCAGTAAACCCTCCACTGTTTGAAGTTCGAAATCTTTCTTTTCAAGAGCAGCTGCATGATCTTTTATTTTGCTCTCTAAACCTTCAATTATAACCTCATGTTTTTTGTCTTCAAGGTCCTGTTGCATCTTCAAAGCCTTACTTAATAGCATACTCTATGCAAAAGCAACCTTCGTCAGAAAACTCCTTCGTCGTTAAAACAATGAAAAACTGAAGAAAAGTTTTTACCTTGAAATTAGAATAGAACAAACTACCGACAATATGCTGTCGTCGGTAGCGACTGATATCGGCCTCAAGCTTCGGGAAACCAATACTCTTCGATAGAGTACTGATAACCTTCGCTCCAGTTTGGTCTCGGAGGCAACCTAAGCTTTCATCGTCAATGCCGCCGAAGAGCAGCGCTCCTGGTTTGTAACCACAGGATATAGCATAGTCTTTTAACTCTTCTTTCTCAGCTTCAGATAACTCCTGACCAATTATGTTTTGGAAATCGAAGTCCTTTTCCTCAGAAGTATCTTCGGCTTTCTCCTTTTCTTTTCTAGGCACTGTGGCTAGGGTCTCTTCAGCGGCTGTAGCAGCTTCTTCCGTGGCCATATTCAGGAGCATTTTATCAATATCAGAAAATGTGCTCTCTAGATTTGTGTCTTCAGCAGTTCCAGCTTTGGTGGGTGCAGCTTCGGCAGCAGTAGCGCTCTCGACAGCTGGTGTTTTTGACGCCGAGGCCGGCGGTGGTGTTTATTCAACGGCTTCAATCACATGAATAATTCTCCGTTTTTTCGGCCTAGCAGGCTTCTTCTCTGCCGAGGGCTCCTTCTTCTTCTGTAAAAGCTTCGTCAGATGTGGCCCCAGTAGACTTAGCTTGTTAGGCAAGGATTCAGTCATTACCTTTAGGATTTCTTCCACGTCGGCAGCAGAAGGTGTTGAAGGAACTTCTTCTTCTAAATCAGCTTTCGGCTCCGGAGCTGGGGCCTTTCTTTTCTTCGGCACAGCCACCTTCGGCTCAGGACTGGATTTTTTCTTTTTTGCCAAAATTTCATCTTCTTTTATCATCCTGGCAGCTTGTCTTTGTATAATACTGACAGCCCTTTTCTGTTTCGGCCCTTCGGCACCTTTGTTTAAACTTTCGTAATCTGGGTATTCAAAATTCAAAGCGTCCATTACTCGATTTAACCTTCATTTCGGCCGAGTGCCGAAGGCTGCTGTCATCACTTGATCTTCTTTTTTCATGTAATTGCCCAGGATTTCGTTGCACATAACTTCAATTGTGTCCAACCATTCTTGTCAGGGCTCTTTGAAGTGTTTCTTGAACTTTAAATGATAGGGCATCCAAACGAGTTCATTCTTCTTCTTCTCACCTTTAAGCTTCGGCATACCCCACTCCCTTAGCGTTGGGAATACCCTGTTGGCTAGATATTCCTGAACTAAATCCCTAGTACCAATATGTTCAAATACAACTCTAAATTCGCCCACAACATCTGGGCATGGTTCCCCCGGTGTCATGTTACACTGAGGCCTAGTCAACCCGAAGGTTAGCTCCAGCGGGCTCTGAACTAGCTTCTCCTTTTTCTCATCAATCTTAACATAGAACCATTCAGTCTTCCAACCCGTTGGCCACTTGGTACGGTAGCTGACCACCGGTGTCTTCATGTCTTTGCGGTATGCAAAATTATAATAGCCAAAATTCTCGTGCAATCCATCTTCTCTAGCCTTCGTCTGATAGTGGAGTTTGTGTACCCGACAGAAGGCTTCGGCAAGTGGTTCCACTCCTTGCCTTCGAAGAGCCCAAATAAAGACGCTGAGCCAAACGATAGCGTTCGGAGTCAGCCGATGAAGATAAATCTCAAAATTTTCCAAAACATCTGCAATCATCCCGTGCAGAGGAAACCTCAACCCTGCTTTGAAGAAGCTTTTAAAAACTACCACTTCATCATTTTCTGGTTTCAGGATGGTCTCTTCCCCTCCAAATCGAAGCAACTTCTTGTCGGCTTCCCCGAAGTAGCCTAGCCTCGTCATCATGGGCATATCAGCTTCGGAGATAGTCGACTTTCCAAAATCCAAATGGCTGGGTTTGGATGGCATAGCGATGTTATAATCAATCTCTTCTTCACCAGTATCGCCCTCTTCAATATCTGCCTGCTCGGCTTCAGTAGCAAGAGCACCTTCGTCAGAGACGCCTTCCGTTGCAACCAGTCCCGATCGCCTCATAACTTTGGAGATTGGAGCAGTTTCAGCAGCTTCGGTTTCCTCTTCGTCGCGTGTAATCCTAGCTGTTGATCGCACCCTGGCCATTTGATGTTGAACTTTTTGTGTTTTGACGAAGTTGATTATTTCTTGTCTTTGCCGAAGCTCCCTCTTGTCACGAAGCTAGAGCAAAGCGATCCTTTGATTGAGAATACGACGAACAAGCTTCGGCTGTGGTCAAATTTTTCGGCAGCACAACAGTACAATAGCAGTAAATGCTGTGGTAACTTCACACCTACCCGTCTGTTTATATAGTGCTGCAGGTGGGAAGGTGAATCGTCAAGCCGTGCGCACCCGCTGAACAGCCACTCGTACCCACTGAACGGTGGACCATAGTGCCCAGGAAGGTGAATCACTAGATCGCGCGTACCCGTTGTATGGTGGGACCACCTTTCACTCGGAATATTTAAATCGTTTCTCGACAACGAGCTCAAGGAAGGTGTTTTTCGGACCTTCGGCATTCCGAAGCCTGAGAATTTTTCACGGGTCAAGCTCGTTACGAAAAACGACCTGGCACCGTGAAGGGGCTACTGTTGGGGGTCTGCTTCGTCGCCGAAGGTCCCATAAGAAGAAACACCTTCGGAAGATTGACACAAAGCCGAAGCTATCAATCAGAGAGCTTCGGAGTATATTTTCAGATGCACCGACTTAAAGATAAAATGACCAATCGGACCATGATAGCTTGTATTATGATTATAATCATTTGTAAAGGGCATGAATGTAATTTCTCACAGGCTGCGTCCTGTGTCTATAAATAGATGAACAGTACCCCTATACTGTTCACGCTATCTTGTATTCATTCATGCATAGCGCTTGGATTTCTGCCTTCTATCAAGCCGAAGGTACAAATGTAATTAAATATGGTCTTTAAATTTATCCAAGTTTATATAATGAAGTTATGTGAATGATATTATATGATTATTCATATTATTTTTCATGTTTCATATGCTTCGTCTTTCATTAACATATACCGATATTATGAAGGTACGTCCTTCATAACTGTCGGCGTTTTGACCCCGGGGGGTCCCTGGACCGACGAGTAAATTGTCGCCGCGTGCCCCAGCCTAGATGAGTCGGCGCGAGGCGGAACGCGAAGGGGGGAGAGCAGCCGGAGGGAGACAGGCGTGGGAGGTGGAACCCGCGGCCTTCGTGTTAGCCCCGCGCCCAGGTCGGGTGCGCTTGCAGTAGGGGGTTACAAGCGTCCACGCGGGAGGGAGCGAGCGGCCTTGCGCGAGCGCCGTCCCATCCTTCCCCGCGCGGTGAACCCTCTGTAAGAGGGCCCTAGACCTCCCTTTTATAGGCGTAAGGAGAGGATCCAGGTGTACAATGGGGGGTGTAGCAGTGTGCTAACGTGTCTAGCGGAGGAGAGCTAGCGCCCTAAGTACATGCCATCGTGGCAGCCGGAGAGGTTTTGGCACCCAGTTCGTGTGGTGTCGTGGCTGTCGGAGGAGCGCTGGAGCCTGGCGGAAGGACAGCTGTCGGGGCTGTCGAGTCCTTGCTGACGTCCTCTTGCTTCCGTAAGGGGGGCTGAGAGCCGCCGTCGTCATAGAGCGTGCGGGGCGCCATCATTACTCGTATAGTGGAGTGAGCCAGATGGGACGCCGGTCTTGTTCCCCGTAGCCTGAGTCAGCTCGGGGTAGGGTAATGATGGCGCCTCCTGTTGACGTGGTCGGTCCGTGCCCTAGGTTGGGCGAGGTGGAGGCTCCTCCGAGGTCGAGGTCGAGTCTGTCTTCCAAGGTCGAGGTCGAGTCCGAGCCCCCGGGTCGGACAAGGCGAAGACCGTCGGCTGAGGCTGAGCCTGAGTCCGAGCCCTAGGGTTGGGCGAAGCGGAGTTCGTCGTCTTCCGGGGCTGAGCCCGAGTCCGAGCCCTGGGGTCGGGCGGAGCGGAGTTCGTCGTCTTCCGGGGCCGAGCCCGAGTCCGAGCCCTGGGGTCGGGCGGAGCGGAGTTCGTCGTCTTGCGGGGTCGAGCCCGAGTCCGAGCCCTGGGGTCGGGCGGAGCGGAGTTCGTCGTCTTCCGGGGCCGAGCCCGAGTCCGAGCCCTAGGGTCGGGCGGAGCAGAGTTCGTCGTCTTCCGGGGCTGAGCCCGAGTCCGAGCCCTGGGGTCGGGCGGAGCGGAGTTCTTCGTCTTCCGGGGCCGAGCCCAAGTCCGAGCCCTGGGGTTGGGCGGAGCGGAGTTCGTCGTCTTCCGGGGTCGAGCCCGAGTCCGAGCCCTGGGGTCGGGCGAAGCGGAGTTCGTTGTCTTCCGGGGCTGAGCCCGAGTCCGAGCCCTGGGGTCGGGAGGAGCGGAGTTTCCCATGGCGCCTAGGTTCGGACTTGGCTGCTGTTAGCCTCACTCTGTCGAGTGGCTCAGCAGTCGGAGCGGCAAAGTGACTGCGGTCACTTCGGCTCTGTCGACTGGAGGGCGTGCGTCAGGATAAAGGTGTCAAGCCACCTTTGCATTAAATGCCTCTGCGATTCAGTCGGTTGGCGCGGCGATTTGGCCAAGGTTGCTTCTTGGTGAAGACTGGGCCTCGGGCGAGCCGAAGGTGTGTCCGTTGCTGGAGGGGATCCTCGGGCGAGACGTAGATCCTCCGGGGTCGGCTGCCCTTGCCCGAGGCTGGGCTCGGGCAAGGCGTGATCGCGTCCCTCGAATGGACCGATCCTTGACTTAATCGCACCCATCAGGCCTTTGCAGCTTTGTGCTGATGGGGGTTACCAGCTGAGATTTAGGAGCCTTGAGGGTACCCCTAATTATGGTCCCCGACAGTAGCCCTCGAGCCTCGAAGGGAGTGTTAATACTCGCTTGGAGGCTTTTGCCGCACTTTTTTTTGCAAGGGGACCAGCCTTTTTTGGTTGCATTTTGTTCCGGTGGGTGCGCGCGAGCGCACCCGCCGGGTGTAGCCCCCGAGGCCTCGGAGGAGTAGTTTGACTCCTTCGAGGTCTTAGTGCGTTTCGCAACACTCCGGCTGGTCTGGTTGTCCCCTCATGCGAGCTGGCCGTAGCCCGGGTGCACGGTCGGGTCCCAAGTTCTCGGGCTGGTATGTTGACGCTGTCAACGGTTTGGCCGGAGCTGGGTTTGCGAGAGCAGCCCCCGAGCCTCTGAATAGGGCGAGAGGACGGTCGAGGACAGACTCGACTTTTTTACATACGCCCCTGTGTCGCCTTTCCGCAAGGAGGAGGGGGGAAAGCGCCATGTTGCCCTCGGAGGGCGTCGAACATGGTGTCTCCGGTGAGCTGCTGGCGGGTAATCCGAGTGAATGCCCGTGCCCCATTTGTTAGGGGTCGGCTAGAGGCCCGGAGGCGCGCTCCAAAAGTACCTGCGGGTGATCTGCCGGACCCGGTCCCCTTTTGACGGGGTCCGAGGGCTCGATGCCTCCCTCTGATGGGATTCCGTTACAAGATCGTTCCCGCTGGTCTCGGAAATGTCCTAGGGTACCTCGGGAGCGTAGCCCGAGCCTTGGTTATGTATCGAACGTACCCAGGGTCATCCCTCGCTCTGTGTCTGAGGCGACTGTGAACCCTTCGAGGGCCAGCCTACGAACCCCTGATCAGTAGTGGGCGCGGAGCCCGAGTGGCCTGAGGCGGCCGTTGAACCCTTCCGAGGGGCCGGCCATCGAACCTCTGACCAGTAGTGGGCGCAGAACCCAAGCGCTTTGAGGCGGCCGTTGAACCCCTCCGAGGGGCCAGCCTTTGAACCTCTGATCAGTAGGGAGGCTCGGGGCATGTTTCCTTCACGGAGAAGGATCCTTTTCGGGGTATCCCCCTTTCCCGGTCCCTGTTGTAAGAGAGAGAAAGAGAAAAAGGAAAAGGATACGAAATCGAATGACGTGGTGTACCTTTTTCGACGCGGTCATTATGGCGAATGCGAAGCGTCGCTTGCTTCTCCTGCCTGAGTGTAAAGCCCAAAAATTGGTATAAGACAAAAATAATAAAATAAATAAATAAAGAAATTAAAACCGTAAAGTAAGATATCTCAAATTATACTTGTGGTTTGAATCTTGGGGACTGAATTTTGAAACTAAGAATTAACCTAGAAAAGAAATAATAGAAAGATTTCATATTTATTTGAGTAAATACTCCTTTCATCAATATTATATTTAGAAGCATTTACTAATGTAAGTAATAAATAAATATGTAAAAGAAACTTTGCATCCAGTCCGAGTGTTTGTACTGTGCATTTAAATTGACTTAAAACTTGAACTCTATTTGAGTTGAATCTGAAACTTAGAAATTGAAAATAGAAATAGGGATAAAAAAAAGAAAAAGAAAGCTTACCTCGGCCTGGGCCAAATGCGGTCTGGCCCAGTACCACTCCCACGTCGTGGCCTAAGTTACAGCCGCTGGCACACCACGCTGACAGGCGGGCCGAGCTCGCCAGTTTCTCAGCTCAATCCGCGTGCGTGTCTAGTGACTGCTTTGTGGACCCCGCAAGTCAGGCTTATCCCCTTCCCAGTGAATCCCCTTTCACAGTGCTGTGTTTCCGAAATTGCCGGGAAAACTGCGGACTCGTCCGGTGCGTGGGGTTGTTGGGATTTGGTGTACGAACCCCTATATAATCCAGGTCAGGTTCCCCCTCCCTCGATCAAGCATGCTCGAGCCGCAAAACCGATGAACCAACGCCGCAGATTTTGAGATCGCGCACAGAGAAAATGAGATGGCCACCGCCACGCGTACCTGGGCGTCCACCCTAGCTGAAACCTGCTTGAAGGCTCCAGGGTTCACGTGAGTCAACTGAAACACGGTCACGGCGAAATCTGCACGCTCGACCGATTGGAGGACAGCTGGGGGAGCACCTTCTCTAGGGTTCAGGCGCGTCGTTTGCAGGCGAGTGGGAGCACTAGGGGGGGGGGGGGTCGGCTGCTAGCATTTTCTCGCCGCCGTTGTGGACCATGGGACCTTCGGGGCACACTGTGTTGGGTGATCGATTGAGTCAACAGCGACTGCTTGCCCAATTTGTCTTACATCGTTGCTGATCCATGGCTCGCGGCGGGATCACCATTCACCGTGACCGGCTCCCTCTCCCTTCATTGCGCACGGTACGAATCCTCCCCAAATTTTCGCTTTGCCGTTCGCATCATGTAGCACGCGTCGGGGCCATAGGGGGTGGTCTGGAGCACCGGATCCGGAACTCCGGTGATGGCCTCCGCCATGGTTGCACGGGGCGCCGCCATGCTCCGCCGTTGGGTAGGAGAGAGAGGCTCTGACCGTTGATCTCGTAGTGGGCGTGCCAGATTAAAAGAATCGTACCCCTTCGTGGCTCTGATCCATACCGTCGATCTAGCAATGGACGGTGTGGTATAGGTCATGTACTCATGAAAACCCTGGCCGTAGGGTTTTGATCCAAGGGATAGTGAGAGCATACCGGTTCAGATGAGTGAACTTCTAATCTGAGCCCTTGATTCACGATCTCACGACACACAGTTTGACGTACCCCTTCGGTTAGCACGTTTTGCAAAAGAGACCTCCTATTTAACTATAAACAACCCGCAGTCCACACTGTGGGAATACTGAGTCTTAAGAAAATTGTGATTTAGGCCCCCGATCTTTTAGGAAATATTGTGCCCAGTCCAGAACACTTAGGGTATTTAGAAACTAATAAAGAAATAGGTTTTTAGTGTGAAAATAATTACATAAACTTGTATAATTCATAGTTAATTCATTTTAGCTCCAAATTGAGTCATTCTAGTTGCAATAATTTTGTATTAACATTGTCTACCAACCAGTAACATTGTTTAGCCATGAAACTTGAATTAAAATTGTCCATTTGAATTAATCTGTTCTAAGTACTCAATAAACTCCAGACATTCATAATTCAATAACCGTAACTCCGTTTTGATCCATTCTAGTTGCATTAGTCCCACAATAATAAGTATTATCATCTGGTAATTTTGTTTTGTCATAAAATATAGGTTAAAATGTTGCACTTAGTCTATTCTATATTTAACCACGTGGATCTTCGGAAAATCATAACTCGGTAGCCGTAGTTCCGAATTTAGTAATTCTTGTTCCTACGATCTCGTAGCAACGCGTAGATTATTATTACGTAGTTTATTCTTATGTTTGGTGTGATGTTAATTTTGTATATACCATGTTTGTCTGTATTGCTACGTTTAGCAGTGAGGACACGTGTCACCTGAAGATCATCCTGGTACCTGGAATCTCAAGTCCCAGGCAAGTTGTGCCCTTGATCACTTCTTTTTACCTATTCATGTTCTGATTAATCATAATGATCTGCATAGGTTAATTTTGATGGGACCCAATAGGTTACCCTAGTTTGTCTATCTTTATACCTTGTTTACCACTGAACTTTTTGGGTAGTACTTGCTAGTGCTTTATGTGGTTTTAGGTATGAAGATACATTACTCATGATTATACTTTTGTTATCCGTTGTTATTTATCGTTCATGATAAGATCATTATGTTAATTGGAACATGGAGCGACCACCCGGGAAAACAGTGCTACCACAAGGGTATAATGGGACGCCCTTGGCTGATTAATTAGGAAAGCTAGTGGAGGACTACCTTACCCGAAAGGGGCAAGGGCAGTAGGGGAGTGGTCAGTGTAGGGAGGCCCTCGGGAGGATTTTGCTGCGATGGCGGTCCTGCAAGGGATTCCTGCATTGGAGCTTCCTATAAACTGTAGCGGGTTTTCTGAAGCTAGTGGAACTTTGTAAAGGCCTCGTAGTGTTACCCTGCCTCGCCTCCTCGGTAGAGGTGTATGGGAAGTCGCAATCCCTTGGCAGATGGGTAACATGACTTGTGGGTAAAGATGCGCAACCTCTGCAGAGTGTAAAACTGGTATACTAGCCGTGCTCACGGTCATGAGCAGCTCGGACCCTCACATGATTAATTTATGGAACTAAATTCAAATTGTCATATGCATTGCATCGCAGGTGATGTTGTTACTTTTGTTCTACTGCTTAATTGGGTTGGTATTTACTTATACTTAGTAATTGCTAATAAAATTTTGACCAACTTTAAAAGCAATGCTCAGCTCTAACTATCCTCTTTGGTAAGCCTTACACTTCACATGAACTCCCACCTTTGGCGAGTTCATTCACATTATTCCCCACAACTTGTTGAGCGATGAACGTATGTGAGCTCACTCTTGCTGTCTCACACCCCCCCACAGGTCAAGATCAGGTACCGCAGGATGAGGCGCATGGAGGATGCTGCGATGAGTTCGTGAGAGAGATCTAGGCCGTCGTCTCCCAGTCAACTTTGGGTTGCTAGACCGTTGTCTCCTTATAATGTAATTATTTATTTATTTTGTATAGAACTCCTGTTATATAGTAAAGATGTGACATTCGATCCTGTGCCATGATTCATCATATGTGTGAGACTTGGTCCCAGCACACCTGGTGATTATGTTCGCGCCCAGGTCTTGGTGCCCCGAAACCCGGGTGTGACACTGAGGCGCCGCCTGTCCCGTCGTGGAGTTAATTCGACGGGGCGAGTGGTTCGCGAGGCGGCCATTGCGCGTGTGCGAGCCATTCGAGGAACGGAACACGGGCGCGCCGTCTTCACGCCACGAGAGAGGGTTCTCTCGCTGCCCCTGGATGGGACGTAAGCTTGGCTGACGACGTGACCGCTGCTCCTGCCCGCCTGCCACCGCCATTACTGCCGGCCCATTTTTGGTCGTATTGACCGTCGTGCCTGGCTAGCACTGCTGGGTCATACGCAGGGTTGCCTCGAGTCGCGGTACTGGTTCCGCAGTCGAGGAAGCGCGGTAGTGGTGCGAGTGGCGGTGCAGTTGCTCGCACGTAGCAACCGGCGTGCCGGTTGCATGACGTGTGGGCCTAGGCCTCCATGCTAGGTGCGTTGGAAGTCAGAGGGGCGCGCCCACTTGGCACGGTCGCATGCCGCCTGCATGGCTGTCCGCCCTTTCACCCGCTGGTCTGGGCGAAAGTGGAGGAATGCTTGTAACCGCCGGGCAGTTGCATGCACCGCACGCGGCGGTTTGGCTTCTTCTGCCCTGGGCCAGTTTGTACGACGCGTGGGACCCAGCCCCCGCGCCGTAGGGGGAGGACCTTGGAGCGTGTTGGAGAAGACTCAGCCCACGACGGCTGGAGGTGCAAGTAGGGAGAGTCGCCTTTAAAAGGAGGGTGACCCCTTGAAAAGCGACCATGTCTTCGCGTTCCCTTGTGCGTTGCGCCTTTCCAGCTTCCGAGCCCCCGGATGGGGGACGCCCGCAATCCTTTCGCCTTATCGTCGGAGGGACGCAACTTCGAGGAAGTCGGTACCTTTCAGCCATCGTTCAGCTTCAAGGATTTTCATCATGCAGCCCGGCTGCATCCCCTCGCCGGTGGTCACCCAAGACGGTGACCACCAGCCCCTGGGTGGGGAGAAGCAAGCCGGGCTGCGATCTTGGTCCCGCCCTCAGCTTCAAGGATGTTCATCATCCTTGCTGGGGCGGAGGCCGGGCTGAGCCGGAGCTCTACCTCCCGCGCGGGTTCGTGGGTCAGCCTCTCCTTCAGCATTCAAGGGAGAGGGCGCTCACTGGCCCTGCGAGAGGGGCGGACTTCGACAACTCGGGGCTGGTCGATGGCGGGCGTCGCCAGCTTTAGCACGTTGGGCTCGCCGGCTTGGCTCCCGGTGCCCCCTCCCGCCGCAAGGGCGGTTGTCGCGCCGTGCGCACGGGTGGACCGCCCAAGACGTCGCGCGCCGCTAGGGCGGCGTTCGTGTTCTGGGGCTATCCTGCCTTTGCACCGGTACGGCGCCTTCGCGCGAAGGTCGGTGCCCCGCTCGTCCGAGAGGATCCGAGTGGGGATCTGCCGATAGGCTGACGGCTCCGGTCGTCGATGCCGAGGTGGATGCGGCTCGAGAAGTCCCCATCATCGACGGGGTCACCGCCACCATCCGCGCTCCGGGCCTCTAGCTCTTTGTACTTGTCCTCGCCCCTCGAGCATCGGCGTGGGCGAGGGCAAGGTTGCAGCGGCGTCCGCCCTGAGGCCATCGCTGCTGCAGTTCGGCCACCCGGAGCGGGGGTCGTTGTCGCTGCTGCCGGGGCGGGCGGCGGCGAGCCACCCGTCGGCCTTCTGTTGCTCCGCAGGCCCCCCAATCGTGTGGGGTTGTTCGTACCTGCGGAGGTGGAACCGGGGTTCCGTTTGTATTGGCACCTTGTGTGCCGGTCTTTTGTTCATTGTGGCTGTCGGGGCCTGAACATGTATGTATTCTCGGCGCGGAGTCGTGTTTTTTCTTCATTTCGAGCACTAAGACTCGCCTGTCCACTATCAGAACCGCTTCACCGAGCGTGAGTCGCCTCGTGAAAAGGTGACGAGTGAGGTATCCGTATCCCGGAGGCGTAGGAGTCCCTCGGCTCGGTCGACCTTGCTGTCCAAGGCTTCTCCTGCTTAGTTAAAGGAACCCTCGGCCGCTCTTCGATGAGCCGAAGACGGTGAAAGGGAAATGTGCCCTTGGGCCATTTCTAAGTATTTTGGTGATTGAGTGCCAACACAAGTGCTTTTGTGTTAATCTATGCAATGTGGTGGACAAGTGCAAATCAAGTTGAAAGGTATGTTTCTAGACTTAGTACATTGTTTTATGGACTAATGTATTGTGTCTAAGTGCTGGAAACAGGAAAAACTGAATTGGAAATGAGATGGCTATGTTCAGCCGAAGTCAGCTCGGTCTGGGTGCACCGGACAGTGTCCGGTGCGCCAGGCCGACTCGGGCGAACAAGCTGCTCTCGGGACTTCGACGGCGGTGTACGACTATAATTCACCGGACTGTCCGGTGGTGCACCGGACTGTCCGGTGAGCCGTTCACAGGCGAACTCGTCGCTCTCAGGAAACCATCAACGGCGTACGGCTAAAATTCACCGGTCTGTCCGGTGAGCCAACAGTCAGCCGGGGCAACGGTCGGCCGAGGATTCCGCGCGTGACGCGTGGCCGAGCCAACGGTCACATTGGTGCACCGGACTGTCCGGTGTGCACCTGACAGTGTCCGGTGCGCCAACGGCTCTCAGACTCCAACGGTCGGCTTCGCCAAATAAGGAAAGCAATCTGCACCGGACAGTGAACAATGGATGTCCGGTGGTGCACCGGACTGTCCGGTGCGCCAGTCGACAGAAGGCAAGATCTGCCTTCCAGGATTGCTCTCAACGACTCCTAGCTGCCTTGGGGCTATAAAAGGGGCCCCTAGGCGCATGGAGGAGTACACCAAGCATACTTGCAACATTCCTAAGCACCAAGACATCGATTCCGCGCATTTGTTTCTTTGTGATAGCATATAGAGCTCTAGTGGAGTTGTGAACTCATTGGGTTGTGTTGCGAGCTCTTGTTGCGACTTGTGTGCGTGTTGACACTCTGATTTTTGTGTCTTGTGTGCGTTGCTAATCCCTCCCTTGCTCTGTGCTTCTTTGTGAACTTCAAGTGTAAGGGCGAGAGGCTCCAAGTTGTGGAGATTCCTCGCAAACGGGATTAAGAAAAGCAAGCAAAACACCGTGGTATTCAAGTGGGTCTTTGGACCGCTTGAGAGGGGTTGATTGCAACCCTCGTCCGTTGGGACGCCACAACATGGAGTAGGCAAGCGTTGGTCTTGGCCGAACCACGGGATAACCACCGTGCCATCTCTGTGATTGATCTCTTGTTGGTTATTGTGTTTTGTTAAAGATTCCTCTCTAGCCACTTGGCGGTTATTGCGCTAACACTTAACCAAGTTTTTGTGGCCTAAGTTTTAAGTGTTACAGGATCACCTATTCACCCCCCTCTAGGTGCTCTCAATTGGTATCGGAGTCGTTCTCTTCACAAAGGGACTAACCGCCCGAAGAGATGGATCCTAAGGGGAAGGGTATCGTGATCAACGATAAAGAGAAGGAATCTTTCGTCAACGAGCCGAAGGATGACAAGCCTACCGACTCGGGCTCGGGCCATAGACAGAAAGATGGGAAGAAGAAGAAGAAGACGAGGCGCATCAAGGAGATCGTCTACTACGACGACAGCGATGAGTCTACTTCTTCCCAAAAGGACGACGACCACAACGACTACGAGAGAAGGAAACCGGTCAATTCGAACTTTTCTTTTGACTACTCTCGTATTCCGCAAAGTACAAATACTCATTTGCTCTCCATTCCACTTGGCAAACCTCCTCACTTTGATGGAGAGGACTACGGATTTTGGAGCCACAAAATGCGTAGTCACCTGTTCTCTCTCCATCCGAGCATATGGGAGATTGTGGAAAGTGGAATGAAGTTCGATAGCTCGGATAGCCCTATTTTTATTAATGAACAAATTCATAGAAATGCACAAGCCACTACTGTGTTGTTAGCCTCCTTGTGCAGGGACGAGTACCATAAAGTGAGTGGCTTGGACAATGCCAAGCAGATCTGGGACACCCTCAAGATTTCTCATGAGGGGAACGACGTCACCTTGCTCACTAAGATGGAGTTGGTGGAGGGCGAGCTCGGACGATTCGCGATGATAAGGGGCGAGGAGCCAACCCAAACATACAACCGGCTCAAGACCCTTATCAACAAAATAAGGAGCTACGGAAGCACGCGATGGACGGACCACGACGTCGTCCGACTGATGCTAAGGTCCTTTACCGTTCTTGATCCTCATTTGGTGAATAATATTCGTGAGAATCCCAGGTACACCAAAATGTCGCCCGAAGAAGTCCTTGGAAAATTCGTGAGCGGGCGAATGATGATCAAGGAGGCAAGATACGTGGACGACGCATTGAATGGTCCAATCAACGAGCCTCAACCCCTTGCTCTCAAGGCAACAAGAAGCAAGGAGACGCTACCTAGCAAGGTGGCACAAATTGAGGCGGCCGGACTTAATGATGAAGAGATGGCCCTCATCATCAAGAGATTCAAGACGGCGCTAAAGGGTCGCAAGGGGCAGCCAAGCAAGACCAAGACAAAGGGGAAGCGCTCATGCTTCAAATGTGGTAAGCTTGGTCATTTTATTGCTAACTGTCCCGACAATGATAGTGATCAGGATCAAGGGAACAAGAGGGAGAAGAAGAAGAACTATAAGAAGGCAAAGGGTGAGGCACATCTTGGCAAGGAGTGGGATTCGGATTGCTCCTCGTCCGACTCCGACAATGAAGGACTCGCCGCCACCACCTTCAACAAGTCATCCCTCTTCCCCAACGAGCGTCACACATGCCTTATGGCAAGGGAGAAGAAGGTATGTACTCGAAACTCAACTTATGCTTCTTCAAGTGAGGACGAATCTAGTGATGAGGATGAAATAGATTATTCATGTTTATTTAAGGGCCTAGATAGAACCAAGGTAGATAAAATTAATGAATTGATTGATGCCTTGAATGATAAGAATAGGCTTTTAGAAAAACAAGAGGACTTGTTGTATGAAGAACATGACAAATTTGTAGAAGCACAAAAATCTCATGCCTTAGAAGTTAAGAGAAATGAAATGCTTTCTTGTGAATTATCTTCTTGCCATGAGACGATTTCTAGCTTAAGGAGCATTAATGATGGTTTGAATGCTAAGTTAGAAATAGCTAGTAAATCAACAACTTGTGTAGAAAATGTTGTTATTTGCAATAGATGTAAAGATTTTGATATTGATGCTTGTAGTGAACACATAGCTTCTATTGCAAAGTTAAATGATGAAATGGCTAGTCTTAATGCCCAACTTAAGGCTAGCAAAAGTGATTTTGATAAACTAAAATTTGCTAGGGATGCCTACACGATTGGTAGACACCCCTCAATTAAGGATGGGCTTGGCTTCAAGAGGGAAGCCAAGAACTTAACAAGCCATAAGGCTCCCATCTCCGCCAAGGAGAAAGGGAAGGCCCCTATGGCAAGTAGTACTAAAAAGAACCATGCTTTTATGTACAATGATAGAAGACAGTCTCATAGGAGTTGTAATGCTTTTGATTCACATGCCTATGATTCTTATGCTATGTTTGCTCCCAGTTCTTCCTATATGCATGATAGAGATATGCCTAGGAAAAATATTCATCATGTGCCTAGAAAGAATATTGTTCATGTTCCTAGGAAAGTTATGAATGGACCCTTTACAATTTATCATGCTTTAAATGCTTCCTTTGCTATTTGTAGAAAGGATAGGAAGATAGTTGCTAGGAAATTAGGGGCAAAATGCAAGAGTGATAAAACTTGCATTTGGGTCCCTAAGACAATTGTGACTAACCTTGTAGGACCCAACAAGAGTTGGGTACCTAAGACCCAAGCCTAAATTTGCCTTGCAGGTTTATGCATCCGGGGGTTCAAGCTGGATTATCGACAGCGGATGCACGAACCATATGACGGGGGAAAAGAAGATGTTCACCTCCTACGTCAAGAATAAGGATTCCCAAGATTCAATCATATTCGGTGATGGGAACCAAGGCAAGGTGAAAGGTTTAGGCAAGATTGCAATAACAAATGAGCACTCTATCTCTAATGTATTTTTAGTTGAGTCTCTTGGATATAATTTACTATCTGTCAGTCAATTATGTAATATGGGATATAATTGTCTATTTACAAATGTAGATGTGTCTGTCTTTAGAAGATGTGATGGTTCACTAGCTTTTAAGGGTGTACTAGACGGCAAACTTTATTTAGTTGATTTTGCAAAAGAGGAGGCCGGTCTAGATGCATGCTTAATTGCTAAGACTAGCATGGGCTGGCTGTGGCATCACCGCTTAGCACATGTGGGGATGAAGAACCTTCACAAGCTTCTAAAGGGAGAACACGTGATAGGTTTGACTAACGTGCAATTCGAAAAAGATAGACCTTGTGCAGCTTGTCAAGCAGGTAAACAAGTGGGAGGAGCACATCACAGCAAGAATGTGATGACCACTTCAAGACCTCTGGAGCTGCTGCATATGGACCTCTTCGGACCCATCGCCTATCTGAGCATAGGAGGAAGTAAGTATGGTCTAGTTATTGTTGATGACTTTTCCCGCTTCACTTGGGTGTTCTTTTTGCAGGATAAGTCTGAAACCCAAGGGACCCTCAAGCGCTTCCTAAGGAGAGCTCAAAATGAGTTTGAGCTCAAGGTGAAGAAGATAAGAAGCGACAACGGGTCCGAATTTAAGAATCTTCAAGTGGAGGAGTTCCTTGAGGAGGAGGGGATCAAGCACGAGTTCTCCGCTCCCTACACACCTCAGCAAAATGGTGTGGTAGAGAGGAAGAACAGGACGCTCATAGATATGGCGAGGACTATGCTTGGAGAGTTCAAGACCCTCGAGCGTTTTTGGTCGGAAGCCGTGAACACGGCTTGCCACGCCATCAACAGGGTCTATCTTCACCGCCTCCTCAAGAAGACTTCATACGAGCTGCTAACTGGTAACAAACCCAATGTGTCTTATTTTCGTGTATTTGGGAGCAAGTGTTATATTCTTGTGAAGAAAGGTAGAACCTCTAAATTTGCTCCCAAAGCTGTAGAAGGGTTTTTATTAGGTTATGACTCAAATACAAAGGCGTATAGGGTCTTCAACAAATCATCAGGTTTGGTTGAAGTCTCTAGCGACGTTGTATTTGATGAGACTAATGGCTCTCCAAGATAGCAAGTTGTTGATCTTGATGATGTAGATGAAGAAGACGTTCCAACGGCCGCGATACGCACCATGGCGATTGGAGATGTACGGCCTCAGGAACAATTGGAGCAAGATCAACCGTCTTCCTCAACTATGGTGCATCCCCCAACCCAAGATGACGAACAGGTTCCTCAACTATGGTGCATCCCCCAACCCAAGATGACGAACAGGTACCTCAAGAGGAGGCGCATGATCAAGGGGGAGCACAGGATGTTCAAATTGAAGAGGAAGAAGCACCTTAGGTTCCTCCAACCCAAGTTCGAGCGACGATCCAAAGGGATCATCCCGTCGACCAAATATTGGGTGATATTAGCAAGGGAGTAACTACTCGTTCAAGATTAGTAAATTTTTGTGAGCATTACTATTTTGTCTCTTCTATTGAGCCTTTCAGGGTAGAAGAGGCCTTGCTAGATCCGGACTGGGTGTTGGCCATGCAGGAGGAACTCAACAACTTCAAGCGCAATGAAGTTTGGACACTGGTGCCTTGTCCCAAGCAAAATGTTGTGGGAACCAAGTGGGTGTTCCGCAACAAACAGGACGAGCACGGGGTGGTGACGAGGAACAAGGCTCGACTTGTGGCAAAAGGTTATGCCCAAGTCGCAGGTTTGGACTTTGAGGAGACTTTCGCTCCTGTGGCTAGGCTAGAATCAATTCGTATTTTGCTAGCATATGCCGCTCACCATTCTTTCAGGTTGTACCAAATGGATGTGAAGAGCGCTTTCCTCAACGGGCCGATCAAGGAGGAGGTGTACGTGGAGCAACCCCCTGGCTTCGAGGATGAACGGTACCCCGACCACGTGTTTAAGCTCTCTAAGGCGCTCTATGGACTTAAGCAAGCCCCAAGAGCATGGTATGAATGCCTTAGAGACTTTTTAATTGCTAATGCTTTCAAGGTCGGGAAAGCCGATCCAACTCTTTTTACTAAGACTTGCGATGGTGATCTTTTTGTGTGCCAAATTTATGTCGATGACATAATATTTGGTTCTACTAATCAAAAGTCTTGTGAAGAGTTTAGCAGGGTGATGACGCAGAAATTCAAGATGTCGATGATGGGCGAGTTGAACTACTTCCTTGGGTTCCAAGTGAAGCAACTCAAGGACGGCACTTTCATCTCCCAAACGAAGTACACACAAGACTTGCTAAAGCGGTTTGGGATGAAGGACGCCAAGCCCGCAAAGACGCCGATGGGAACTGACGGACACACCGACCTCAACAAAGGAGGTAAGTCCGTTGATCAAAAAGCATACCGGTCCATGATAGGTTCTTTGCTTTATTTATGTGCTAGTAGACCGGATATTATGCTTAGCGTATGCATGTGTGCTAGATCTCAATCTGATCCTAAGGAGTGTCACTTAGTGGCTGTGAAGCGAATTCTTCGATATTTAGTCGCTACGCCTTGCTTCGGGATCTGGTATCCAAAGGGGTCTAACTTTGACTTGATTGGGTACTCAGATTCCGACTATGCTGGATGTAAGGTCGATAGGAAGAGTACATCGGGGACGTGCCAATTCTTAGGAAGGTCCCTGGTGTCATGGAATTCTAAGAAACAAACTTCCGTTGCCCTATCCACCGCTGAGGCCGAGTATGTTGCCGCAGGACAGTGTTGCGCGCAACTACTTTGGATGAGGCAAACCCTCAGGGACTTTGGCTACAATCTGAGCAAAGTCCCACTCCTATGTGATAATGAGAGTGCTATCCGAATAGCGGAAAATCCTGTTGAGCACAGCCGCACAAAGCACATTGACATCCGACATCACTTTTTGAGAGACCACCAGCAAAAGGGAGATATCGAAGTGTTTCATGTTAGCACCAAGAACCAGCTAGCCGATATCTTTACCAAGCCTCTAGATGAGAAGATGTAACACCCTGAATTTGGGGGTATAAAATTTCTTTTCTAATATCCACCAAATTCAAGTGTTACTCTCTCGGTTCTTCGCTTTCCTTTCTCTTTTTCCTAAAAATGGAGAATTATTTTATATCGATGTGTAAGTCTAGTAAAATAAAATCCTAGAGGTGTTTCGGTTGTCGCATCATGCTGGAGCATTCTTTCATTTTGTTTGATGAGTGAATTTGTGAAGCATGCACCTAGTAGGGAATTCAATTGGAAATAAAAAGGAGAAAAAGAAAGAAAATAGGAAAAGGCCCAATATTCCCTCCCAGCCAATGGCCCGCTACCTCACCTCGCCTTCCTCGTGGTCGGCCCAGCCGCTGCCCACGAGCGCCCCAGCAGAAGCCATTCCCCAGCGCCGCCGCCCACCCCGGCCCCACGCGTCAGCTGTGGACCCAACTGCCATCTCTCTCTTCCCCAACTTTCCGTCTGCTCCCACACGATGCACGCGCCTCATCCCATTTTTCTCGGATTCGCACAAAACCGTCTGCGCACAGCAACCTCACCCCCTCCCTCTTCCTTCTCGCACAGCAGCAACCTACGCCCTTTCTTCTCTATGTGTTGTGTTGCCATGGTTGGAGGAGCCGCCTCGTCATCTTCCTCGTGTCGCTAGAGGAGCAGCCCCGTCGTCACCCTCTTCCTTGCGTGCCTGCTCCGTTGTTCTTCATGCGCAGGTGACAAATCATCTCCTTCTCCCCTCTTCTACAGGCTTTTCTTCTTCCTCTACACTGCAGCCATGGCGGCCCCTGGTGCCGAGTGCTGGCGCCCAAAGCCCCCGCTCGTTCCTCGTCCGAGCCCCTGCAAAGCTGCGCGCGCGCTCCAGGCTGAACTGACCTCGCTGTTACGTTGTCGCCGCTCCGCAGCACCCAGAGTGCGTCCAGCCCCTCTCCTCTCGCAGCCTTGCCCGCCCAGGTGCCCGGCCAGCGCGGCGCCCCCTGCTGCGAAGCCCCCGCCTGACCCCGGCTGCTCCCACCCATGAGCGCCCTGCACCTTGAGCGGTGGGCATGGTCGAGCTCACGGCGAGCTCGCTCGAGCCCTGCCCCACTCCCTAGCCAGCGCGTGGGCAAGCGCAGACCCACTAGCGAGCGTGCCTAAGCCACCTTGGCCGGCCATCTACCCCCTGCTAGGCCGAGCGCCATGAGTACCCAGCCCGGCCAGCGAAGCATCACAATCCGATAGTGCTCCCTGTGCATGCGACCATGTGCTCCCTGTGCATGCGACCATGCATCCATCAAAACCGCAGAGAGCAAACCGCCTAGTGGCTCCCACTTCGCATGCAAGGCATTGACCAAATCTCCATTAGCCAATGTAAATCTCTAGAATCCCACGCGCATGCACGGCTGCATGACTTTCTAAATTAAAAACTACCCATATAGATCTTGTGCACCTACTCACCTTGAGATCCTTTGTGTGGCTCCTTGCCGGCCAATAAAATTACGTTAGGTCGCATCAAATCCACGATTTATTAAATACTTCTTAACCTTTGCGTTAGACTTTCGATTTATTTTATTTCAGCTGCATTAGCTTCGTAGTAATACCGTCAACATGTTAAAAATATTATTTTCTCATTACACATGTTTTATTCATTCATTCGTTCGTTTGTTTATTTGATGATTATTGAAATAGCAATCTAATAAGACTCGTTTGCAGTTACAATCTGCACTTCTATAAAAAAATGTTAACATGATTAATACTCATATAAATGTTTTTTATTTAATACTCGCTTAGTGTAAACACGACGTCAATCTAATAATTCACATATGTCGCGTCTTTTAAAACATGATTATTTAAATTACAAGTTCTACAGAATGTTTCTATAAATATAATTTGCGTCGTCAACCTATCTGTTTCGCCGCATTAACTTATATTAATAATGATGATTGCATGGTAGTAGTATTATTTTACCATGACGCGTGATATAATTAATTAGTTAGTTAGTTATTTACTCGATGGTTATTGAAAATAACTTTCTAATTAAAACTAAGCAATAGCATTAATTTGCGCTTTATACACTTTATAAATACATGATCAATGTAATTATGCTAATTCAAATATTTTTTGAATTAATACTTATTTAGTATAAACACGATATCTATTAGCGGTTCTCATATGTCGAGCACGGGTATCGCGCGTGATAATAAATGGTTTTCGCTTATAAACACTTATGTTAATAACGTTAATTCATTAGGTCACATATTTTAGATAATTAACTTAAGATTTACTCTACTAATATTTATTAGATTAATATTCCAATTAGATTAAATGTGTGGTGTTCAACTTACGCTTTTATAATAAACATTGACATGACTAACATTAACTTAACTACTTTTTATTTATTTAATATTTGTTTAGTATAAACACGTCATTTATTTAGTTCTCCTCGCATGTCGCGTGTGCTGGTTCGTGCGTCGGTCGCGCTGGTCGCGCGCATTGTTTTGTGTGTCGTCAGCATGCTACGTCGCGCGTGTCCACACATCGGTTGCACGATGTCATGTTGTTTCGCGCGTCGTAAATTCGCCTCGCTTAAAATCTCTCGTTGTAATTAAATTACTGGTTTAACTAATAGCTGCTAGTTTAACAGGTTAAGCGAAATTAACTAGTAGCTATAATTTATATTTGATAACACCGAATTAAATGTCCTAGTTCATATTCGTTTAGCGTAAACGCGATAACTTGTAGAATGTAACTCCGACTCATGTGTTTCTTATCCTCGCATAACCGTATAAGCGCTCTCAATTTTATATTACTCGTTTTTATGATATTTTATCTTGTATGGTGTAATGTTCTTATGCATATGTATATGTTTGTTTGCTTGTGCCTGTTTGTATTCGCTGTGCGTCACGAATAGATTGCAATCTGTTTCCGAGCTTCGAGGGATCAAAATCAAGCTTCGGCGACCAAGTGATCTGGCTCTTCAAGTTCTACAAAGTTGAAGACCCTGAGCATCTGTTTGGTGAAGGCAAGTGTCCTCTGACCTATTATGTCTCATTCACTTATAATTCATTGTCCCGCATTACTCAATTGAAACCTAAGGATTGACTAGCTTTCTATTTACCTTATCCTTGTTTACCTTTTGGGTTATCATGGTTAGCATTATGCTATTGCTTTACTTTAATCAATGAACATGATGTGAATATTATGATACGATGATGTTATCCCGATGATGTTCTTGTGATACTTTAGGGGGCTCAGGCTGTTTTCTGAGTACCTCTCCGTAAGGACCTGTTCGTTGAGAGACCACTCGGGATAACAGTGCAACCATGAGGGTGAAATGGGATGCCCTTAGCTAATTAATTAGAGGAACTAGAGGTGTAGTTGCTTCGCCGTCGTGCCGTCAATGGGGTCCAGGCACAGTGCTTGCTCTGCCGAGGCTGGGTGCCGAGGTTCTTTCGTTTTGCTCTTGTTAGTCACCCTTCTGCGGGGAGAGGTACTGTGTTTATCAAACTGGAGAAACCTAACGGGCGGCTATGACCTCTAGGGAATCTTTGTAAAAGCTACGTAGTGATACCCTGCCGGACCACCTAGGAAGTGATCAATGGGGAGTCATGATCCCCAGGCAAAATGGGAATCACGACTCATGGGTAAAGTGTGCGACCTCTGCAGAGGGTTAGAAACTGATATATCAGCCGTGCTCACGGTTATGAGCGGCCTTGGGATCCTCTTTGATTAGAGATACTTGATCAGAGATGGTTGGTTTACAGATGATGATGAGGATGGTTATGATTATGCTTATGGTAATGGTAAGTGGTATTCTTTCCGTTTAGAAGGGGTACTTTTGGGTTAACAACTTGGGTTAATGTTAAAACCTAGCTCTCTACTAGTAATAATTACCTGATCAACTAAAAGCAACTGCTTGACATTAACCCCACATAAAGCTAGTCCACTTCAGCCAAACGGGACATTTGCTGAGTACGTTGATGTGTACTCACCCTTGCTTTCACAAAACACCAGGTTGCCTTTGGTGCAATCTATGCTCAGGTAAAGAAGAAGGCGTCGAGACGAATCTCTAGGAGTTCCAGGACTTCGACGAGTTCGAGGATTAGGCTAGCGACCTCCCCCAGTCAGCTGCCTGTGGTGGGTTTATTTACGTTGGCTACGTTTCTATTCGGTGTACTTTGATTATATTATGTAAATGACTCTAGTCTTTATATTATTACTTACTCTTTATTGTAATTCGAAGCATTGTGCTATGATGAGTCATTTATGTAATCGCTGTGTACGTGAATTACTGATCCTGGCACGTACATGGTTCGCATTCGGTTTACCTTCTAAAACTGGGTGTGACATAAGTGGTATCAAAGCCGTGCTGACTGTAGGACCGCTGACCTAGAGTAGCATTGGCCATTTTAAGGACTTCTTGACTGTTACTTCACCTCATCCTTGATTCTGCTTCAAAATTTCAGTCATATTGACTAATTCTATGTTGTGCTCCTATATGCCCCCTTGTCAAAAGTATTTTATTCTAGTATGGTATATACTTCTCTCAATCTATTAGATCCGATCTCACTCTTGTGCTTGCGACATCTTTGTAGATGCCCCCTGACCATAACCTTTTTGTCTGTTGGGATTCTTCCCTCTTCTGTCATTAAATTGCTACTCTTTGACTATCTTTGTTCTCTTAATATTAACATGCTCGTACTCATAGATTTTTCAATACTCTTGTTTCAAATACTTACATCTGAATTTCCACTACCTACTTAGACATTTCAGTTTATATGTCCGTGGAGTTCTTGTCTCCTGAGACCCCTTTCTATTCCGTTTTGAAGCCGTTATCTTTTAGCTTTTCCTATTCCCTTGGTCTTGGTATGCTCGTACCATTGGAATCTTGCATACTAATATTTTTATATATGCTTACCTTCATATCCCAATGATTGTTCAAAACCTTTCGATTAATATGCCTTTGATCACCCTTGCTTCTTGATGGTCCATGAGCGACCATTCTATTTCACACATCCTTGATGATCTCACCGTTTCCTCATAACTTCCCTCGGTAATAATTTCTGTTACTTCAACCCTTCTGTTGGAACCTTACCTATCTTACACATGATGTTTTCTCCACATTGTTGTTTCGCGAGTCTTTCCTTAATTATATCCTTTGTCATGCTTTTACTTATTATCATATGCACCCTTGACACCTCTATATCCTACATTGATGGTTGTCTCATACCTGCCCTTAAAAACCGCCCCTCTTCCGTCTCATACCTTCCTTCTCTTGGTCGTATCCTCTTCTTTGGCTCGCGAGTTTGTAACCTCATCCTTTGTTGTGCTTTTGTTTCTTATTGGCTTTACCCTTCTCATCTCTCAATCTTAACTTGGCGATTACGCTATGTTCGTTATCTAAAACCTCCAATCTCCCACCTTAGTTCAAGCGTGGTCTCTTACTTATCTCACCCGTGGATATATCCTATACTTTACCACTTGCAAGACTTATCTTAACTCTATTTTTGGTTGTACCTAGATTCCTGTTTTTATGCACATTTACCTCTTCCTTTATATCCTTGCCTATTATCACCTTTGACCCTTGACCTCTCTCCATACTTACCATGATGTTTACCTATTTTTCTTAGCCTCACTTATTCCATTTCAATCCGAGAGTGTTGTTTTCCCTATCCCGCTCTTGTTCGTTTCCTTTCACTTTGTCGCTTTGCAATCTTGCCTCACCTTAACTTCATCCTTTGTTGAGCTTTTGTTTGATATCATCCTTACCTTTGTAATATGTAGATCTTGCCTTGATACTTATCTTAGGTCTGCTTCTTGAAATCCCCTCTTTTCGATCTCAATTCGAGAGATATGTTTTACTTATCTCACCCTTGACTATATCCTCTTCTTTACCGCGTGTAGGCCTAGACTTAACTCCATTCGTTATTGTATTTGTACCACTTGCTCTTCTATGCCTTTATCTTTTCTATTACACCCTTGTCCGTTATCACCTTTGGCCCTTGCGATATTTATGTCTTCTACCTAAATGCTTACCTTAAACTTATCCTTTAAATCCTCCCCTTTCTTTCAACCCAGTTTGAGAGTTGCGAGTTACCTACCTCTCCCTTGATTTCTTTTCACTTCTTGTTGCCTTACAAGTTTTGTTTCAATTCCATCCTTTGCTATGTGTTTTATTTGCTATCACCACCTCCTTGTCATCCATCGATCTTGCCTTGATACTAATCTTTATTCTGGCTCTTTAAAATCTCCTCTCTTCCACCTCGATTGGAGAGTGGTTGTTTACCTATCTGGCCATTGGACATACCTCCTTTTTCATCTGCATGTCTTGTCTTAACTCCATCCTTTGTGGTACTTATATCCTTGGTTATTATGCGCATTTACCTCCTCTCCTACATCCTTGTCCGTTATCACCTTTAAACCCTCGTGATATCTATGCCCTTGCCCTCATGCTTACTTTGAACCTACCCTTTAAAGCCAGTTCTTTTTCATCGTTGTTTGAGGATAATGCCTCACCCACTTCACCATTGATTGCTTCCCCTTCTTTGATGCCTCACAAGTTTTGTCTAAAATACATCCTTGGTTGTGTTTGTCTGTTATCACCTTAACCCTTGTCATCCCTTGATCTTTACCATGATGCTTATCTTGCACCTGCATTTTAAAGCCTCCTCTCCCATTTCATTTCAAGAGTGATGTCTTGTCTATCCCTCTCTTGTTCATTCCCTTTTTCCTCTGTCGCGTTGCAAGTCTTGTCCTAACTCTATCTTTTGGTGTGTTTTTGCCTTTCACCTCCCTTACCTTTGTAATCTCTAGATCTTTCCATGATGTTATCTTATGCCTACCTTTTGAAATATCATCTTTTCCATCTCGATTTGAGAATGGTGTTTTAACTATCCTGACGTTGGTTGCATTCTCTCCCTTGTCGGTTACAATCATTGCTTTAGCTCCATCCTTTATTATGCTCATGCCGCTACCCTCCATGTCTTATTATTCCCCTTGCCTTTTGTTGGCCTTAGAGGAAAGACCACCATTTAATTAAAAGGAACGTATAGCAACGAGATGTTTGTTGCTGTGTGCTCATGATGTTTGTCCTTCTGCTATGACTGATTTGCTTCTTTGGAATGAGTGTTGATGTGTTGTGGCCCTTGGTCCGCAATGGAATCTGTTTACCAGGTGAGTGCCATAGAGTTAAGTAGTTGGGTTTTCCCCCTGCTCTCTCTAATCCGTCTATACTTACCTTTTCTCGCTATTCTTTCCTCTTGCACCTGTCCATTTGGCAACCTCCAACTCCTCCAAATCAGTCAAGATCAGAGTCGGCAACATCTTCACCAAGTGCATATCAACACTCCTGTTAAGGGGGTTAGCCGCAAACCCCAATGAAGACAATGCGATCAACATCAACCAACAAGATCAGAGTGGCGCAACGAAAGCGTGTGTGGGTCCTAACCCACAGGTCCAGGAGATCCTCAAGAATTGCATCAATCGGTCTCAAGCATCTGATGGTCAAAGCAACAAATCCACAAGTCAGGACGACAGAGTCAAAGTTGAGTTAGAAGAAACTATGAAAGACTAATGAACCAATCTCATTTTCTTGCTAGCCTCTTCTTGAATCTCGAGGACGTGATTCTGTTAAGGGGGTTAGATTTGTAACACCCTAAATTTGGGGGTATAAAATTTCTTTTCTAATATCCACCAAATTCAGGTGTTACTCTCTCGGTTCTTCGCTTTCCTTTCTCTTTTTCCTAAAAATGGAGAATTATTTTATATCGATGTGTAAGTCTAGTAAAATAAAATCCTAGAGGTGTTTCGGTTGTCGCATCATGCTGGAGCATTCTTTCATTTTGTTTGATGAGTGAATTTGTGAAGCATGCATCTAGTAGGGAATTCGATTGGAAATAAAAAGGAGAAAAAGAAAGAAAATAGGAAAAGGCCCAATATTCCCTCCCAGCCGATGGCCCGCTACCTCACCTCGCCTTCCTCGTGGCCGGCCCAGCCGCTGCCCACGAGCGCCCCAGCAGAAGCCATTCCCCAGCGCCGCCGCCCACCCCGGCCCCACGCGTCAGCTGTGGACCCAACTGCCATCTCTCTCTTCCCCAACTTTCCCTCTGCTCCCACACGATGCACGCGCCTCATCCCATTTTTCTCGGATTCGCGCAAAACCGTCTGCGCACAGCAACCTCACCCCCTCCCTCTTCCTTCTCGCACAGCAGCAACCTACGCCCTTTCTCCTCTATGTGTTGTGTCGCCATGGTTGGAGGAGCCGCCTCGTCATCTTCCTCGTGTCGCTAGAGGAGCAGCCCCGTCGTCACCCTCTTCCTTGCGTGCCTGCTCCGTTGTTCTTCATGCGCAGGTGACAAATCATCTCCTTCTCCCCTCTTCTACAGGCTTTTCTTCTTCCTCTACACTTCAGCCATGGCAGCCCCTGGTGCCGAGTGCTGGCGCCCAAAGCCCCCGCTCGTTCCTCGTCCGAGCCCCTGCAAAGCTGCGCGCGCGCTCCAGGCTGAACTGACCTCGCTGTTACGTTGTCGCCGCTCCGCAGCACCCCAGAGTGCGTCCAGCCCCTCTCCTCTCGCGGCCTTGCCCGCCCAGGTGCCCGGCCAGCGCGGCGCCCCCTGCTGCGAAGCCCCCGCCTGACCCCGGCTGCTCCCACCCATGAGCGCCCTGCACCTTGAGCGGTGGGCATGGTCGAGCTCACGGCGAGCTCGCTCGAGCCCTGCCCCCCTCCCTAGCCAGCGCGTGGGCAAGCGCAGACCCACTAGCGAGCGTGCCTAAGCCACCTTGGCCGGCCATCTACCCCCTACTAGGCCGAGCGCCATGAGTACCCAGCCCGGCCAGCGAAGCATCACAATCCGATAGTGCTCCCTGTGCATGCGACCATGTGCTCCCTGTGCATGCGACCATGCATCCATCAAAACCGCAGAGAGCAAACCGCCTAGTGGCTCCCACTTCGCATGCAAGGCATTGACCAAATCTCCATTAGCCAATGTAAATCTCTAGAATCCCACGCGCATGCACGGCTGCATGACTTTCTAAATTAAAAACTACCCATATAGATCTTGTGCGCCTACTCACCTTGAGATCCTTTGTGTGGCTCCTTGCCGGCCAATAAAATTACGTTAGGTCGCATCAAATCCACGATTTATTAAATACTTCTTAACCTTTGCGTTAGACTTTCGATTTATTTTATTTCAGCTGCATTAGCTTCGTAGTAATACCATCAACATGTTAAAATTATTATTTTCTCATTACACATATTTTATTCATTCATTCGTTCGTTTGTTTATTTGATGATTATTGAAATAGCAATCTAATAAGACTCGTTTGCAGTTACAATCTGCACTTCTATAAAAAAATGTTAACATGATTAATACTCATATAAATGTTTTTTATTTAATACTCGCTTAGTGTAAACACGACGTCAATCCAATAATTCACATATGTCGCGTCTTTTAAAACATGATTATTTAAATTACAAGTTCTACACAATGTTTCTATAAATATAATTTGCGTCGTCAACCTATCTGTTTCGCCGCATTAACTTATATTAATAATGATGATTGCATGGTAGTAGTATTATTTTACCATGACGCGTGATATAATTAATTAGTTAGTTAGTTATTTACTCGATGGTTATTGAAAATAACTTTCTAATTAAAACTAAGCAATAGCATTAATTTGCGCTTTATACACTTTATAAATACATGATCAATGTAATTATGCTAATTCAAATATTTTTTGAATTAATACTTATTTAGTATAAACACGATATCTATTAGCGGTTCTCATATGTCGAGCACGGGTATCGCGCGTGATAATAAATGGTTTTCGCTTATAAACACTCATGTTAATAAAGTTAATTCATTAGGTCACATATTTTAGATAATTAACTTAAGATTTACTCTACTAATATTTATTAGATTAATATTCCAATTAGATTAAATGTGTGGTGTTCAACTTACGCTTTTATAATAAACATTGACATGACTAACATTAACTTAACTACTTTTTATTTATTTAATATTTGTTTAGTATAAACACGTCACCTATTTAGTTCTCCTCGCATGTCGCGTGTGCTGGTTCGGGCGTCGGTCGCGCTGGTCGCGCGCATTGTTTTGTGTGTCGTCAGCATGCTACGTCGTGCGTGTCCACACATCGGTTGCACGATGTCATGTTGTTTCGCGCGTCGTAAATTCGCCTCGCTTAAAATCTCTCGTTGTAATTAAATTACTGGTTTAACTAATAGCTGCTAGTTTAACAGGTTAAGCGAAATTAACTAGTAGCTATAATTTATATTTGATAACACCGAATTAAATGTCCTAGTTCATATTCGTTTAGCGTAAACACGATAACTTGTAGAATGTAACTCCAACTGACGTGTTTCTTATCCTCGCATAACCGTATAAGCGCTCTCAATTTTGTATTACTCGTTTTTATGATATTTTATCTTGTATGGTTGTCGGCGTTTCGAGACCGGGGAGTCCCTAAGCCGACGAGTGAGTGTGCTGCGTGCCCCAGCCCAGATGGGTCGAGCGCGTGGGCGAGCGCGAAGGGGGGAGAGGCGAGGTGGCCGGAGACGGGCGTGAGAGAGGTGGAAGTCCCGCGGCCTTCGTGTTCGTCCCGCGCCCAGGTCGGGTGCGCTTGCAGTAGGGGGGTTACAAGCGTCCACGCGGGTGAGGGAAGCGAGCGGCCCCAAGAGAGCGCCTGTCCCGTCCTCGGTCCCGCGCGGCCAACCTTCTCTAAGAAGGCCCTGGTCCTTCCTTTTATAGTCGTAAGGAGAGGATCCAGGTGTACAATAAGGGGTGTAGCAGAGTGCTACGTGTCTAGCGGAGGGAGAGCTAGCGCCCTAAGTACATGCCAATGTGGCAGCCAGAGAGATCTTGGCACCCTGCTGGCGTGATGTCGTGGCTGTCGGAGGAGCAACGGAACTTGGCGGAAGGACAGCTGTCGGAGCGGTCGAGCCCTTGCTGACGTCCACCTGCTTCCGTAAGAGAGCGGAGAGCCGCCGCCGTCATGGAGCTTGGGAGGCGCCATCATTGCCTATCTGGCGGAGCTGGTCAGATGGGACACCGGTCTTGTTCTCTGCGGCCCGAGTCGGCTCGGGGTAGCGTGGTGATGGCGCTCCCTGTTGACGTGGCGGGCCCGCGCCCGAGGCCAGGCGACGTGGGGGCTCCTCCGAAGCTGGGGTCGAATCTGTCTTCCGTTGCCGAGGCCGAGTCCGAGCCCCTGGGTCGGGCGAGGCGGAAGTCGTTCGGCGGAGGCCAGGGCGGAGTCCGAGCCCTATGGTCGGGCGAGGCGGAGTTCGTCGTCTTCCGGGGCTGAGCCCGAGTCCGAGCCCTGGGGTCGGGCGGAGCGGAGTTCGCCGTCTTCCGGGTCTTAGCCCGAGTCCGAGCCCTGGGGTCGGGCGGAGCGGAGTTCGCCGTCTTCCGGGTCTTAGCCCGAGTCCGAGCCCTGGGGTCGGGCGGAGCGGAGTTCGCCGTCTTCCGGGTCTTAGCCCGAGTCCGAGCCCTGGGGTCGGGCGGAGCGGAGTTCGCCGTCTTCCGGGTCTTAGCCCGAGTCCGAGCCCCGGGGTCGGGCGGAGCGGAGTTCGCCGTCTTCCGGGTCTTAGCCCGAGTCTGAGCCCTGGGGTCGGGCGGAGCGGAGTTCTCTTTGGCGCCCCTGGCGAGGCTTGACTGCCTATCAGACTCACTCTATCGAGTGGCACTGCAGTCGGAGTGGCGCAGGCGGCGCTGTCCTTCTGTCAGACCGGTCAGTGGAGCAGCGGAGTGACGGCGGTCACTTCGGCTCTGCCGGGGGGCGCGCGTCAGGATAGAGGTGTCAGGCCACCTTTGCGTTAAATGCCCCTGCAACTCGGTCAGTCGGTGCGGCGATTTAGTCAGGGTTGCTTCTTAGCGAAGCCAAGGCCTCGGGCGAGCCGGAGATGTGTTCGCCGTTAAAAGGGGGGCCTCGGGCGAGACGGAAGTCCCTCGAGGTCGGCTGCCCGAGTCCGAGGCTAGGCTCGGGTGAAGCGTGATCGAGTCACTCGTATGGACTGATCCCTGACTTAATCACACCCATCAGGCCTCTGCAGCTTTATGCTGATGGGGGTTACTAGCTGAGAATTAGGCGTCTTGAGGGTACCCCTAATTATGGTCCCCGACAGTAGCCCCCAAGCCTCGAAGGGAGTGTTAGCACTCGCTTGGAGGCTTTCGTCGCACTTTTTTGTAAGGGGACCAGCCTTCCTCGGTTACATTTTATTCCGGTGGGTGCGCGCGAGCGCACCCGCCGGGTGTAGCCCCCGAGGCCTCGGAGGAGTGGTTTCACTCCTTCGAGGTCTTAATGCCTTGCGTAACGCTTTGGCTGGTCTGGTCGTTCCCTCATGCGAACTGGCCGTAGCCCGGGTGCACGGTCGGGGCCCAAGTTCTCGGGCTGGTATGTTGACGCTGTCAACGGTTCGGCCGGAGCCGGGTTTGCGAGAGCAGCCCCCGAGCCTCCGCACAGGGCGAGAGGATGATCAGGGACAGACTCGACTTTTTACATACGCCCCTACGTCGCCTTTCCGCAAGGAGGAGGGGGGGAGTGCGCCATGTTACCCTCGATGGGCACCGAACATGGTGTCTCCGGTGAGCTGCAAGCGAGTAATCCGAGTGGACGTCCGTGCCCCGTTCGTTGGGGGTCGGCTAGGGGCCCAGAGGCACGCCCAAAAGTACCTGCGGGTGATCTGCCGGACCCGGTCCCCTGGCGACGGGGTCCGAGGGCTCGATGCCTCCCTCCGATGGGATTCCGTTACAAGATCACTCCCGCTGGTCTCGGAAATGTCCTAGGGTACCTCGGGAGCGCAGCCCGAGCCTCGGTTATGTATCGAACGTACCCCTGGTCATCCCTCGCTCGGCGTCTGAGGCGACTGTGAACCCTTCGGGGGCCAGCCTTCGAACCTCTGATCAGTAATGGGCGCGGAGCCCGAGTAGCCTGAGGCGGCCATGGAGCCCTTCGGGGGGCCGGCCTTCGAACCCCTGACTAGTAGTGGGTGTCGGGCCCACGCGATCTAAGGCGACTGTTGAACCCTTCGGAGGGCCAGCCTTCGAACCTCTGATCAGTAGGGGGGGCTCGGAGCCTGGTTCCTTCACAGGGAAGGATCCTTTTCGGGGTATCCCCCTTTCCCGGTCCCTGTTGCAAGAGATAGAGAAAGAGGAAAAAGGGAAAAGGATACGAAATCGAACGACGTGGCGTACCTTTTTTGGCGCGGTTATTACGGCGAAGGCGAAGCGTCGTCCGCTTCTCCTGCCAGAAGTGTCGCCTGTCCCGCCGCGGAGTTAATGCGACGGGGCGAGTGGTTGGCGGGGCGGCCGTTGCGCGTGCGCGAGCCGTTCGAGGGACGGCTATTTTGCATCGCGCCTTTTGAATCCCGCGTCCGGTCCGGGCGGAGCGCTAGAAACGGTTTCGCCCTGGTCTTTATATACTCGGGAGAGAACCCGGCGACGGTTCTTCGCTCCGCTTCCTGCCTCTTTCTTTAGGTTTTCGCAACCCGAGAGGCTTTGACCAGAGGAGAGGAAAACGCCCTTCCTGCCCCTTGCGCCGCCATCCCTTCCGCCTTGTTGATGGCTGACCGAGTGACCATCATCTCCCCGCGTGATCCGTGGCCATTTTCCACGGTGACGGCGAGCGATCTGAAGGAGCTGGTTGGCGAAGGTTTGCTTCGCCCCCTCACCGACGGGCAGCGACCTGAGTGGATTCCTCCCACGGGCGGAGTCGCTCCATCCCCACCGCCGGGGTACGTCGTGAGCTTCATCTCCTTCCATGAGCGGGGATTCGGCGTGCCGACTGGCCGCTTCATGCGGGCAATCCTGTTCCACTATGGGGTGGAGTTGCACAACCTCTCCCCCAATTCTATCTCGCAGGCCGCTATCTTCGTGGCGGTGTGCGAAGGGTATTTGGGGATCGCTCCCCATTGGGATTTGTGGACCCATCTCTTCCTCGCCGAGCCATTCGCCTTGCCGATGGGGGAGAGAAGGGTTCGTGCAGCGGTGCGGGCCGGCGGCTGCACTCTCTTGCTGAGGCAGTCGCGGGCGTCGCAGTACATTCTTGCCATCCTTGCGTCCTCGAACAAGGGGTGGCAGCGCCGGTGGTTCTACCTCCGGAATGACGGTGAGTTGCTCCCACCATTCTCCCAGCGGGTAGTCACCGCCGCCACCGATGCCTGGCGCCACGGGACCCCGCACGAGAGACAGAAGAATCTCAAACCTCTTCTCCAGGCCCTGAAGGAGTTGCGGGAAGGGGGACTCACCGCTGCGGGAGTGGTCGCCGCCATCCATCGTCGGAGGGTGCTTCCTTTGGCGGAGCGGCGGCTGCCGCTCTGGGAGATGACTCTGGAGGCTGACTGGGAGGGCTCGCAAATGTCCCCTGATCCTCTTCCCTTCGACGCCCTCCAATGGCGAGTGTCGGCTGCGATGGGGAAGCCGGACCCTCATGCCTACTCCCAGCTTCGGATGCGCCCCGACCAGGGGTGCGTAACTCTGGTGAGTACTCACCCCCTCCTTCATACATCGGGTTGCTCCGGGCTCTTACGATCGGGTTTCATTCTCCCCTTCTTTTAGGAGGTGGGATGGCACAAGCCCTCCCTGCCACGGGTCCCGGAGGACGCGGTGGATCGAGCAGCGCGGCGGGTCGCCGTAGAGGAGAAAAAGAAGAAGAAGGACGCGGAGAAGGCCCGGGCCCGCGAGCGGAGGCGGGCTCGGGACGCCTTGGAGAAGCGCCGCCGCCAGCAGGAGAGGGAAGGGCTCCCGAGGGAGCCATCGCCAGAGATGCCCGACGACGACGATGACGACGATGATGAAGAGGAGGATGACATGGCCGCCCGTCTCGGCCTCAGCCCCGGCTTGGGGTGTGGCCAGGAGTTGTCGGGCCAGCCCCCGAGCAGGCAGACGCCGTCAGCCCCCGGAGTTGGGGTGTCGGGGTCCCGGCCCGAGGCGCGGGGGCGACCCGAGAAGTCACCTGACCCCTCAGCCGGAGGAGCTGAGGTGGCTCCGGAGGGCCAGATCAGGGCGTCTGCTCCCCAGGGGCCGCCGCTCGTGCCGGTGGCGCATGGGGGTGACCCTCAAGTCATCGCGGCTGTGCCCGGGCAATCTGCTCCCCGGGCGTCCAAAACGAGGGTGGCACCGAAGGTGCCGGTGAAGCGGACCTCGGCGGCTGTTCCGGGAGCCGGGATCCAAGAAGGCTCCCCCCAGGCGCGGTGGATCATGGCCCGAAGTGGGTGAGTATCTCGGAACGTCTTCGTCTTGGCTTCCCATTCGTGTGTCTCGGCTGTGATCTTCCCTTTCTTTCTCTCTCTTCTTTTTTTTATCCAGCAAGCGAAGCCATGGCCAGACCGACCTGGCACCCCGGAAGGTCCTCAAGACGGCACCGGACTGCGCGGTCAGCGCCGCCTCGGGTCTTGTCGTTCAGCCGACCCTTTCGCAGGGTGTTCCACCGCAGGGGGCTCGGGTGTCGCCCGTCTCTGGGGAGCGGGCTCCCAAGGCTGGCTCTTCTGCCGAGGTGGCCATTGTGATAGGGGAGGCGGCCGATGCTGACGTGGCCCCGAGCCTGCCCGTCGTGCCGGCCACGCCGGCACCGGTTGCTGCCGAAATCGCCGCCGTCCCAGTCGGGGAGCGACCGGTTGCTGCCAGCGTCAGGATGGTCGACGCGTCGGCGCCCAGTGCCTCAGAAGAGGTGGGTGTGGGCGCGCGATCCATCCAGCCGAGTGGCAGCCTTATCGCTGTGCAGCGGAGCCCCGAGGCCCGGCGCCCATCGCTCCGATTCCGGACCCGCGAGGCCTCGGACCCTGTCTTCGTCCTCGACGATGAACGGGAGGACCAGTCCTGGGATGAGCTTCGCGAGTGTGCTGAAGCAACGGTGGGGTCGCTCCGGTTGTCGCTGGAGGTTCTCTGCAGGGATGTCCCCAAAATCCTCCAGGTAACGGTTTCAGGCATACCTTTTCCTTTCTGCGAGCGAGGCGTTCGTCGTGACGCCCTGTCTCCTTCCTCCAGGACTCGACGGATCGGAGCGCCGCCAAGTCATCATTCATCCGCCGCGAGGCCGATGTCTGGGGCTCGCTGCGATCCCTGAGGACCTCGCTTGCCGGGGCTACTGCGCGCCTTTCTCAGCAGGACGCCAAGGTTGCGGACCTCCAGTTGCTTTGCGCTGACCTGAGGGCCGAGGCGGCAGCAGCGCGCGCGGAGGCGCAACGGCAGCGGTCGGAGTTCGCCCAGGTCGTCGAGGAGCGGGACCAATCTCGGGGCCGAGCTACCGAGGCCGAAGGCCGGGCTGAGACCCTCGCGGCCGACCTAGCCGCAGCCCAGGTCGCGGCCTCGGAGCAGCGTGCCCGAGCCGGAGGTACGCCATGGCTGTCCCTGATTCTTGTTTTTGTCGGTTTCCTCTGCTTGTGCTTGAGGTCTTTCTTCTCGTTGTTCGCAGAGCTTGAGTCCGCCCTTGACGAGTCCGCCAAGGCGCTCGCCGAGGCGCTTGCCGGAGCTGCCGAGCAGAGGGAGGCTGACCTCGCGGCCATGTCCGAGGCCGTCTCGGACGTTTATCGTAACCTCGGCTCCGGCGACGTCCCGTCAGGAAGCTCCCCTCGAAGCCGCCTTCAAGCCTTGGGTGATCACGCGCGCGGCAGAGTCCGCGAGGCGCTACACCACGGCGTCAGGCGGGCCTTCGCCGTGCTCGCTTCCCACTACGTTGTGGACCTGGAGCGGGTTAGTGAGGGGTACTGTCTTCCTGACGAAGACGAAGCTGCCCTGGCAGAAGTCCAGCGGCTCGACGCGGTCGCCGCGGGTCCGAGCGCGGCGCTGGTGACCACCTTTGAGGCGGAGATCCTTCCCCCTGTGCCGTCACCGGAGGCCGAGATGGACCTTACCGACGGCGGGGACGGTGCTGAGGGCGCGGCTCCTTCCCAAGGCGGCGCCTAATTCTTGTTAGAACAATTTCTTGTTGGATGTGCGTCTCACCGCGGCCGCTGAGGCCTGAACACTTTGTCTTTCTTGCATGAAGTCGTACTCTCCTTTCTTCCCATTTGCGTGTCCGTCCTAGCTCGTCAATAATAGGGTGGCTTCCCGAGTTGGGTCATTCTTCGTGGCAGGTGATGAGTGAGGTATCCTTAACCCGGAGGCGCAGGAGTTCCTCGGCTCAGTCGGCCTCGCCATTTACATGTACCCACGTTCGCTCCCCGAGACCCTGCTTCTGGCATAGCCGGGAGAACGCGAGAGGCCCCTTTTTTGATTGAAAATTCTGACGCGGAGAAGTACGCCAAATCTTGACGCAGAGGGGTTCCCCCTTTTTAGCCCCCGAGGGAGGGTCGGGCTCTGCCGAGGCGAGGCCGACTCTCCCTTGATGACCGAGGCGCAGAGGCTGCCTGACGGGTCGGACTCAGGCCCGAACATCCAGCGAGTGCTCGGCGACATCCCTCGGTATGTCGGGCATGTCCGAGGGACTCTACGCAAAGACGTCGGCGTCTGCGCGGAGAAAGTCGACGAGCATTGCTTCCTATTTGGGGTCGAGCCCGGAACCGATCCGGATCTGCTCGGAGGTGTCGCCACTGGGGTCGAGTGGGACGGCCTTAACCGTCTCCGCTGGCTCGAAGTTGCCGGCATGGCGCTTCACATCTGGCACCTCTTTAGAGAGGTTCTCCAGGTCGGCGATGAGGGCCTCGGACTCGGCGAGGGCCTCGGCGTACTCCACGCACTCCACGTCGCATTCGAATGCGTGTTTGTACGTGGGGCCGACGGTGATGACCCCGTTGGGGCCCGACATCTTCAGCTTCAGGTAGGTGTAGTTGGGGACGGCCATGAACTTCGCGTAGCATGGCCTTCCCAGTACCGCGTGGTAGGTTCCTCGGAACCCGACCACCTCGAACGTCAAGGTCTCCCTTCGGAAGTTGGAGGGTGTTCCGAAGCAGACGGGGAGGTCGAGTTGTCCGAGGGGCTGGACGCGCTTCCCAGGGATGATCCCGTGGAAGGGCGCAGCGCCTGCTCGGACGGAGGACAGATCGACGCGCAGGAGCTTGAGGGTCTCGGCGTAGATGATGTTGAGGCAGCTGCCCCCATCCATCAGGACCTTGGTGAGCCTGACGTCGCCGATGACGGGGTCGACGACGAGCGGGTATTTCCCCGGGCTCGGCACGTGGTCGGGGTGGTCAGCCTGGTCGAAGGTGATGGGCTTGTCGGACCAGTCTAGGTAGACTGGCGCCGCCACCTTCACCGAGCAGACCTCCCGGCGCTCTTGCTTGCGATGCCGAGCCGAGGCATTCGCCGCATGCCCACCGTAGATCATGAAGCAGTCGCGGACCTCGGGGTATTCTCCTGCTTGGTGATCTTCCTTCTTGTCGTCGTCATGGGCCCTGCCACCCTCCGCGGGTGGCCCGACCCTGTGGAAGTGGCGCCGGAGCATGGCGCACTCCTCGAGAGTGTGCTTGACGGGCCCCTGATGGTAGGGGCACGGCTCCTTGAGCATCTTGTCGAAGAGGTTTGCACCTCCGGGGGGCTTCCGAGGGTTCTTGTACTCGGCGGCGGCGACAAGGTCCGCGTCGGCGGCGTCGCGTTTCGATTGCGACTTCTTCTTGCCCTTCTTCTTAGCGCCGCGCGGAGTAGATGCCTCGGGAGCCTCTTTCGATGGGCAGCCCTGGGGCTGCTTGTCCTTTCGGAAGATAGCCTCGACCGCCTCCTGGCCAGAGGCGAACTTGGTGGCGATGTCCATCAGCTCGCTCGCCCTGGTGGGGGTCTTGCGACCCAACTTACTCACCAGGTCGCGGCAGGTGGTGCCGGCGAGGAACGTGCCGATGACATCCGAGTCGGTGATGTTGGGCAGCTCGGTGCGCTGCTTCGAGAATCACCGGATGTAGTCCCGGAGCGACTCTCCCGGCTGCTGCCGGCAGCTTCGAAGGTCCCAGGAATTCCCGGGGCGTACGTATGTGCCCTGGAAATTGCCGGCGAAGGCTTGGACCAAGTCGTCCCAGCTGGAGATCTGCCCCGGAGGCAGGTGCTCCAACCAGGCGCGAGCAGTGTCGGAGAGGAACAGGGGGAGGTTTCGGATGATGAGGTTGTCGTCGTCCGTTCCACCCAGTTGGCAGGCCAGACGGTAGTCCGCGAGCCACAGTTCCGGTCTCGTTTCCCCCGAGTACTTCGTGATAGTAGTCGGGGGTCAGAACCGGGTCGGGAACGGCGCCCGTCGGATGGCCCGACTGAAGGCCTGCGGACCGGGTGGTTCGGGCGAGGGACTCCGATCCTCCCCGCTGTCGTAGCGCCCCCCACGCCTGGGGTGGTAGCCTCGGCGCACCCTTTCGTCGAGGTGGGCCCGACGGTCGCGTCGATGGTGCTCGTTGCCGAGGTGGCCCGGGGCCGCAGGCGCGGTGTTGCGCGTGCGCCCGGTGTAGACCGAGGCTTCCCGCATGAATTGGGAAGTCGCGGCATGAGGTTCCGAGGGGTATCCCTGCCTTCGGGAGGCAGTGCTCTCGGCCCGTCGGGCCGCAGCGCCTTCCAGGAGATTCTTGAGCTCTCCCTGGATCCGCCGACCCTCGGTAGTTGATGGCTCCGGCATCGCGCGGAGGAGCATCGCTGCGGCTGCCAGGTTCTGACCAACCCCGCTGGATGCGGGCGGCGGCCTGACCCTGACATCGTTGGCGACGCAGTGCTGGAGACCTTGGGGCAGGTGACGTATTTCTCCGGCCGGGGGTTGGCCCGCCCATACCTGTCCGACGTCCCGACGGATCGGCTCAAGCGCTCCTGTTCCCCCGTTGAGCCTGGCCTGCGCCCCGCGGACTTGCTCGAGTTGTGGGTCGTGACCCCCCGCCGGAACGGGGACCACAGCTAGCTCCCGCGGGATGTCGGCGCGAGGCACCGGCCTAGGAAGATCACCGTCCTCCGGCATGCCGAGATGGTTGCCTTCGGAGGGATCCCCTAGCTCGATGTGGAAACATTCGCGGCTTGGGCCGCAGCCCTCATTGTCAAGGCTGCGGCTTCCGTCGGAACAGTCGGAGAGGCAGTAGTTACATGCGGTCATGAAGTCCCGCATGGCACTGGGGTTGCCAAGTCCAGAGAAATCCCAACAGATGCTGGGATCGTCATCTTCCTCGGACCCAGAGGGCCCGTAGGTCGAGACGTCCATCAACCGGTCCCAAGGCGACCGCATATGAAACCCCAGTGGGGTTGCACTCGCCTCAATGAGAGCGCCCGTCAAAGCAAGGTTGCTAGGCGGGTTGAGGCCGAGTCGAAATGACGTAAGATGGGAGTTAGTCAGTACCTTTTGGTCAACGCGGAGCGACGTAGTCACATCGGGGACTGGTTGCGCCGTCATCTCAGGTACAAGGGTGACGTCCTGCAAGCTCTCCGCGAGCGCGCTGGTGTCGTCTCCTCGCTCGGGATCGGCGTGTCGCGGGGGGACGGCGCTTGCCTTCGTCTCGAACGCGAGGTCGACGCCCGGCGTGCCTTCCGTCGGGGCGTCGGGGGCATCGATTCGCTCGACGGCCGACGAAGCGCGGCCTCCCGCTTGGCCTTGGTTGCCCCGCCTCCTCCTCCGTTGGCGGGGGAGAGGACGGAGCGAGCTCGAAGGTTGTTCTTCCACCATGCGGGGAAGATGTCGTCGATTCCGCCGCCGGCGGGCGGGTTGTCGGCCGCCATTGTCGTTGTCGCACGGCGGTGGAAGGAGTATCATGTCGTAGCTGCCGTTGAAGGACATGAACTCAAGACTCCCGAAACGAAGCACCGTCCCGGGCCGGAGAGGTTGCTGGAGACCGCCCATCTAGAGCTTGACGGGAAGCTGTTCGTCAACACGTAGTGTGCCCCTACCTGGCGCGCCAACTGTCGGCGTTTCGAGACCGGGGGGTCCCTAAGCCGACGAGTGAGTGTGCTGCGTGCCCCAGCCCAGATGGGTCGAGCGCGTGGGCGAGCGCGAAGGGGGGAGAGGCGAGGTGGCCGGAGACGGGCGTGAGAGAGGTGGAAGTCCCGCGGCCTTCGTGTTCGTCCCGCGCCCAGGTCGGGTGCGCTTGCAGTAGGGGGGTTACAAGCGTCCACGCGGGTGAGGGAAGCGAGCGGCCCCAAGAGAGCGCCTGTCCCGTCCTCGGTCCCGCGCGGCCAACCTTCTCTAAGAAGGCCCCGGTCCTTCCTTTTATAGTCGTAAGGAGAGGATCCAGGTGTACAATAAGGGGTGTAGCAGAGTGCTACGTGTCTAGCAGAGGGAGAGCTAGCGCCCTAAGTACATGCCAATGTGGCAGCCGGAGAGATCTTGGCACCCTGCTGGCGTGATGTCGTGGCTGTCGGAGGAGCAACGGAACTTGGCGGAAGGACAGCTGTCGGAGCGGTCGAGCCCTTGCTGACGTCCACCTGCTTCCGTAAGAGAGCGGAGAGCCGCCGCCGTCATGGAGCTTGGGAGGCGCCATCATTGCCTATCTGGCGGAGCTGGTCAGATGGGACACCGGTCTTGTTCTCTGCGGCCCGAGTCGGCTCGGGGTAGAGTGGTGATGGCGCTCCCTGTTGACGTGGCGGGCCCGCGCCCGAGGCCGGGCGACGTGGGGGCTCCTCCGAAGCTGGGGTCGAATCTGTCTTCCGTTGCCGAGGCCGAGTCCGAGCCCCTGGGTCGGGCGAGGCGGAAGTCGTTCGGCGGAGGCCAGGGCGGAGTCCGAGCCCTGGGGTCGGGCGAGGCGGAGTTCGTCGTCTTCCGGGGCCGAGCCCGAGTCCGAGCCCTAGGGTCGGGCGGAGCGGAGTTCGCCGTCTTCCGGGTCTTAGCCCGAGTCCGAGCCCTGGGGTCGGGCGGAGCGGAGTTCGCCGTCTTCCGGGTCTTAGCCCGAGTCCGAGCCCTGGGGTCGGGCGGAGCGGAGTTCGCCGTCTTCCGGGTCTTAGCCCGAGTCCGAGCCCTGGGGTCGGGCGGAGCGGAGTTCGCCGTCTTCCGGGTCTTAGCCCGAGTCCGAGCCCCGGGGTCGGGCGGAGCGGAGTTCGCCGTCTTCCGGGTCTTAGCCCGAGTCCGAGCCCTGGGGTCGGGCGGAGCGGAGTTCTCTTTGGCGCCCCTGGCGAGGCTTGACTGCCTGTCAGACTCACTCTATCGAGTGGCACTGCAGTCGGAGTGGCGCAGGCGGCGCTGTCCTTCTGTCAGACCGGTCAGTGGAGCAGCGGAGTGACGGCGGTCACTTCGGCTCTGCCGGGGGGCGCGCGTCAGGATAGAGGTGTCAGGCCACCTTTGCGTTAAATGCCCCTGCAACTCGGTCAGTCGGTGCGGCGATTTAGTCAGGGTTGCTTCTTAGCGAAGCCAAGGCCTCGGGCGAGCCGGAGATGTGTCCGCCGTTAAAAGGGGGGCCTCGAGCGAGACGGAAGTCCCTCGAGGTCGGCTGCCCGAGTCCGAGGCTAGGCTCGGGTGAAGCGTGATCGAGTCACTCGTATGGACTGATCCCTGACTTAATCGCACCCATCAGGCCTCTGCAGCTTTATGCTGATGGGGGTTACCAGCTAAGAATTAGGCGTCTTGAGGTACCCCTAATTATGGTCCCCGACAATGATGTAATGTTCTTATGCATATGTATATGTTTGTTTGCTTGTGCCTGTTTGTATTCGCTGTGCGTCACGAATAGATTGCGATCTGTTTCCGAGCTTCGAGGGATCAAAATCAAGCTTCGGCGACCAAGTGATCTGGCTCTTCAAGTTCTACAAAGTTGAAGACCCTGAGCATCTGTTTGGTGAAGGCAAGTGTCCTCTGACCTATTATGTCCCATTCACTTATAATTCATTGTCCCGCATTACTCAATTGAAACCTAAGGATTGACTAGCTTTCTATTTACCTTATCCTTGTTTACCTTTTGGGTTATCATGGTTAGCATTATGCTATTGCTTTACTTTAATCAATGAACATGATGTGAATATTATGATACGATGATGTTATCCCGATGATGTTCTTGTGATACTTTAGGGGGCTCAGGCTGTTTTCTGAGTACCTCTCCGTAAGGACCTGTTCGTTGAGAGACCACCCGGGATAACAGTGCAACCATGAGGGTGAAATGGGATGCCCTTAGCTAATTAATTAGAGGAACTAGAGGTGTAGTTGCTTCGCCGTCGTGCCGTCAATGGGGTCCAGGCACAGTGCTTGCTCTGCCGAGGCTGGGTGCCGAGGTTCTTTCGTTTTGCTCTTGTTAGTCACCCTTCTGCGGGGAGAGGTACTGTGTTTATCAAACTGGAGAAACCTAACGGGCGGCTATGACCTCTAGGGAATCTTTGTAAAAGCTACGTAGTGATACCCTGCCGGACCACCTAGGAAGTGATCAATGGGGAGTCATGATCCCCGGGCAAAATGGGAATCACGACTCATGGGTAAAGTGTGCGACCTCTGCAGAGGGTTAGAAACTGATATATCAGCCGTGCTCACGGTTATGAGCGGCCTTGGGATCCTCTTTGATTAGAGATACTTGATCAGAGATGGTTGGTTTACAGATGATGATGAGGATGGTTATGATTATGCTTATGGTAATGGTAAGTGGTATTCTTTCCGTTTAGAAGGGGTACTTTTGGGTTAACAACTTGGGTTAATGTTAAAACCTGGCTCTCTACTAGTAATAATTACCTGATCAACTAAAAGCAACTGCTTGACATTAACCCCACATAAAGCTAGTCCACTTCAGCCAAACGGGACATTTGCTGAGTACGTTGATGTGTACTCACCCTTGCTTTCACAAAACACCAGGTTGCCTTTGGTGCAATCTATGCTCAGGTAAAGAAGAAGGCGTCGAGGTGAATCTCTAGGAGTTCCAGGACTTCGACGAGTTCGAGGATTAGGCTAGCGACCTCCCCCAGTCAGCTGCCTGTGGTGGGTTTATTTACGTTGGCTACGTTTCTATTCGGTGTACTTTGATTATATTATGTAAATGACTCTAGTCTTTATATTATTACTTACTCTTTATTGTAATTCGAAGCATTGTGCTATGATGAGTCATTTATGTAATCGCTGTGTACGTGAATTACTGATCCTGGCACGTACATGGTTCGCATTCGGTTTACCTTCTAAAACCGGGTGTGACAGAAGACCTTTTGCAGGCTGCGTAGTGAGCTAAATGTCTTAGATTCGCGGAACTTGGATTGAATTGTAGCATACATGTGTTTATGCCTTTGATCATGTTCATTCTGCATTTTGTTGCTTATTGTGGTGCTCAAGTTGTACAAACACTCCCTAGACCTCACAAGTCCTTTTTTCAAGTGATGCACATATTTAGGGGGAGCTGTGCTAGAACTTGACCCTTTGAGACTAACCATGTACTTGAGTTTGGTTGTTTTAGTCTCAAAGGAGGATTGAAAGGGAAAAGGTGGACTTGGACCATGCAAGACTTCCACTGCACTCCGATGAAAAGAGTAACTTTTCCAAGTTCATCTTTATACTCTTATTGCCTATTTGCTCTTAGTCGAAGATTTTGGTGAGGCAATAGGGTTAAACGGCCAAGATTGATCCCGTTTTGGTGCTTGATGCCAAAGGGGGAGAAAATAAAGGCCAAAGCAATAGATGGATCAGCTACCACTTGAGAAATTTTGAAAATAGTAGATTAGAGCTTTTGGTTTGTCAAAACTCTTTTATTGTCTCTTATGTCAAAAGTTGGCCTCTTGTGGGGAGAAGTGTTGATTATGGGAAAAGGGGGAGTTTTTGAAAACCTTGATCAAATTTCGTTGGAATACCTCTCTTTTTGTCTCTACAAGTGGATTTGACTTAGAGATAGGAATTTGAGTTTGATTTGCAAAAACAAACCAAGTGGTGGCAGAGAGTGATCCATATATGCCAAATAGGATTCAAAACAACCTTGAGTTTTCATTTGCTTTGATATTGCACTTGTTCTAGTTGCTTTATGTTGTGTTGGCATAAATCACCAAAAAGGGGGAGATTGAAAGGGAAATGTGCCCTTAGGCCATTTCTAAGTATTTTGGTGATTGAGTGCCAACACAAGTGCTTTTGTGTTAATCTATGCAATGTGGTGGACAAGTGCAAATCAAGTTGAAAGGTATGTTTCTAGACTTAGTACATTGTTTTATGGACTAATGTATTGTGTCTAAGTGCTGGAAACAGGAAAAACTGAATTGGAAATGAGATGGCTATGTTCAGCCGAAGTCAGCTCGGTCTGGGTGCACCGGACTGTCCGGTGGTGCACCGGACAGTGTCCGGTGCGCCAGGCCGACTCGGGCGAACAAGCTGCTCTCGGGACTTCGACGGCGGTGTACGACTATAATTCACCGGACTGTCCGGTGGTGCACCGGACTGTCCGGTGAGCCGTTCACAGGCGAACTCGTCGCTCTCGGGAAACCATCAACGGCGTATGGCTAAAATTCACCGGTCTGTCTGGTGGTGCACCGGACTGTCCGGTGAGCCAACAGTCAGCCGGGGCAACGGTCGGCCGAGGATTCCGCGCGTGACGCGTGGCCGAGCCAACGGTCACATTGGTGCACCGGACTGTCCGGTGTGCACCGGACAGTGTCTGGTGCACCAACGGCTCTCAGACTCCAACGGTCGGCTTCGCCAAATAAGGAAAGCAATCTGCACCGGACAGTGAACAGTGGATGTCCGGTGGTGCACCGGACTGTCCGGTGCGCCAGTCGACAGAAGGCAAGATCTGCCTTCCAGGATTGCTCTCAACGGCTCCTAGCTGCCTTGGGGCTATAAAAGGGGCCCCTAGGCGCATGGAGGAGTACACCAAGCATACTTGCAACATTCCTAAGCACCAAGACATCGATTCCGCGCATTTGTTTCTTTGTGATAGCATATAGAGCTCTAGTGGAGTTGTGAACTCATTGGGTTGTGTTGCGAGCTCTTGTTGCGACTTGTGTGCGTGTTGACACTCTGATTTTTGTGTCTTGTGTGCGTTGCTAATCCCTCCCTTGCTCTGTGCTTCTTTGTGAACTTCAAGTGTAAGGGCGAGAGGCTCCAAGTTGTGGAGATTCCTCGCAAACGGGATTAAGAAAAGCAAGCAAAACACCGTGGTATTCAAGTGGGTCTTTGGACCGCTTGAGAGGGGTTGATTGCAACCCTCGTCCGTTGGGACGCCACAACGTGGAGTAGGCAAGCGTTGGTCTTGGCCGAACCACGGGATAACCACCGTGCCATCTCTGTGATTGATCTCTTGTTGGTTATTGTGTTTTGTTAAAGATTCCTCTCTAGCCACTTGGTGGTTATTGCGCTAACACTTAACCAAGTTTTTGTGGCCTAAGTTTTAAGTGTTACAGGATCACCTATTCACCCCCCCTCTAGGTGCTCTCAGCCGGAGGTAACGGTGTCAGCACGGACAGAGGCAGAGCTGGCTCGAAAAGAAGATTTGGTCGGCCAGAGCCTGGCCGGGTCGTCCACTGGCGGGACCGACGCCGGAGTTGAGCCGCCGAGGCCACAAGCCTGGCTGATGTCTTCGGGGGACAGCTGGCCGAGGCCTCGGGGTGGCCGGCCGAGCCGTCTGCTCGAGCCGGATTCGTGGAGAAGACCCTGGCGGTGATGGCCCGGGTGTGGTGCTGATGTCGTCCTTCAGAGTGGAGATCCTCCAACCGCGTCACCGTCCGAGGCTAGGTCAGACCCCACCGAAGGTGTAGTTGACGCCGAGGGTGCTGCTGCCCCCTTCAACTGTCGACGTCCAAGCCTGCAGGATCGGGTTGTCTTGTAGTGTGTGTATGTTTTCTGCGGCCGCCGAGGCCCAAACATACCATCGTCGTGTTGTAAAGCTGCGTTTCTTTTCCTCTTGTTTCGAGTATCCGAACTTACTTGTCGGTAACAGAATTGTTTGTGCGGGCGAGAGTTGCTTTTCACAGAAGGTGATGAGTGAGGTATCCGTATCCCGGAGGCGTAGGAATCCCTCAGCTCGGTCGGCCTTGCCGCTTACACGCACTCTTACTCGTCCATAGGGTTCTGTCACCGACGCAGTCGAGAAGGCCCGAAAAACCGTTCCGGCAGAGGAGCTTTCGAGCGTGAAGACTTGTTCGGTCCGCGGAATCACTTATCCGAGCACGAGTTACTTATCGCAGAAGGTGATGAGTGAGGTATCCGTATCCCGGAAGCATAGGAGTCCCTCGGCTTGGTCAGCCTTGGCTGCTTACGTGTACTCCGTCGTTTTCAGGATCCACTTTCGAAGTAGTCGAAAAGCACGAAAGGCATTCTGGCAGAAAAGATTTTTTTTCTTTTTTCGAGGAAAATTTCGACGCAGAGGGGGTTCCCCCCTTCTAGCCCCCGAGGGAGGATCGGGCTTTGCCGAGGCAAGGCTGACCCTTCCTTGACGACCAGACTTTGTGTGTGAATGGGGTGTACGAATAACTTGGAAGCATCTTAAGGGTAGAAGCGACGTAGCTGTTGGATGTTCCAAGCGTTGCTGTAGACCTCGCCTTGACTGTTGGCCAGCTTGTATGTTCTGGCTTCAGAACCTTGGCGACGACGAACGGCCCTTCCCAGGGAGGCGTGAGTTTGTGCCGCCCTCGGGCGTCTTGTCGCAGCCGAAGCACCAGGTCGCCCACCTGGAGGTCTTAGGACCGAACCCCTCGGGCGTGGTAGCGTCGCAGGGACTGCTGGTACCGCGCCGAGTGTAGTAAGGCCATGTCCCGAGCCTCTTCCAGCTGGTCCAGTGAGTCTTCTCGATTGGCTCGATTGCTTTGGTCGGCGTAGGCCCTCGTCCTCGGGGAACCGTATTCTAAGTCTGTGGGCAAGATGGCCTCGGCCCCATAGACTAGAAAGAACGGTGTGAAGCCCGTGGCTCGGCTCGGCATTGTCCTCAGACTCCAGACCACCGAGGGGAGCTCCTTCATCCATCGCTTGTCGAACTTGTTGAGGTCGTTGTAGATCCGCGGCTTGAGCCCTTGCAGGATCATGCCGTTAGCCTGCTCTACTTGCCCATTCGTCATGGGGTGACCCACGGCGGCCCAGTCCACCCGGATGTGGTGATCCTCGCAGAAGTCCAGGAACTTTCTGCTTGTGAACTGGGTGCCGTTGTCGGTGATGATGGAGTTCGGGACCCCAAAGCGATGGATGATGTTGGTGAAGAACGCCACCGCCTGTTCGGACCTGATGCTGCTTAGGGGTCGGACCTCGATCCACTTGCAGAATTTGTCGATGGCGACCAACAGGTGCGTGTAGCCCCCGGGTGCCTTCTGCAAGGGGCCGACGAGGTCTAGACCCCACACAGCAAACGGCCAGGTGATGGGTATGGTCTGCAGAGCCTGAGCGGGCAGGTGGGTCTGCCTCGCGTAGAACTGACACCCTTCGCAGGTGCGGACAATTCTAGTGGCGTCGGCCACCACCGTCGGCCAGTAGAAACCTTGTCGGAAGGCGTTTCCAACAAGGGCTCGAGGTGCTGCGTGATGGCCGCAAGCCCCCGAGTGTATCTCTTGTAAGAGCTCCTGGCCTTCAGCGATGGAAATGCATCGCTGGAGGATGCCCGAGGGGCTGCGGTGGTAGAGCTCCTTCTCGTCTCCCAGCAAGATGAACGACTTGGCGCACCGCGCCAACCGCCGAGCTTCGGCTCGGTCGGGGGGGTAGCTCTCCTCGGTGGAGATATTGCAGGTACGGGGTCTGTCAGTTTCGGTTAGGCGTGACCCCGCTCCGCATCCCCTCGATGCGCAGTGCCTCACCCTCGGGCTGAGCCGAGGGTGGCTCGGGCCGAGCCGAGGGTACCTCGGACTGAGCTGAGGGTGCCTCAGGCTGGGCCGAGGCCTTCTCGGGCTCGGTCGTGTCGTCGGTCTTGACAGAGGGTTGATGCAGGTCTCGGGAGAATACGTCCGGGGGAACCGTTGTTCGCCCCGAGGCTATTTTAGCCAGCTCGTCCGCAGTCTCGTTGTAGCGTCGGGCGATGTGGTTGAGCTCGAGCCCGAAGAACTTGTCTTCCAGGCACCGAACCTCGTCGCAGTAGGCCTCCATCTTCGGGTCGTGGCAGTGGGACTTCTTCATGACTTGGTCGATGACGAGCTGTGAGTCACCGCGAGCGTCGAGGCGTCGGACCCCTAGCTCGATGGCGATTCACAACCCATTTACCAGAGCCTCGTACTTAGCCACGTTGTTGGATGCCGGGAAGTGGAGGCGTAGCACGTAGCGTAGGTGCTTCCCGAGGGGCGAGATGAAGAGCAGGCCCGCGCCGGCTCCCGTCTTCATCAGCGACCCGTCAAAAAACATGGTCCAGAGTTCCGGTTGGATCGGAGCTGTTGGGAGCTGGGTGTCGACCCATTCAGCCACGAAGTCCGCCAAGACCTGGGACTTGATGGCATTCCGAGGGGCGAATGAGATCGTCTCGCCCATGATCTCCACCGCCCACTTTGCAATTCTACCCGAGGCCTCTCGGGACTAGATGATCTCCCCCAGGGGGAAGGATGACACCACAGTTACCGGATGAGACTCGAAGTAGTGTCGCAACTTCCGCCGCGTCAGGATCACTGCGTACAGCAGCTTCTGAATTTGTGGGTAGCGGATCTTGGTCTCGGACAGTACCTCACTGATGAAGTAGACTGGCCTCTGGACGGGCAATGCATGCCCCTCTTCTCGTCTCTCAACCACAATCGCGGCGCTAACCACCTGAGTGGTCGCGGCGACGTAGATCAAGAGGGCTTCTCCGGCAGCGGGGGGCACCAAGATGGGCGCGTTCGTGAGGAGCACCTTCAGGTTTCCGAGGGCTTCCTCGGCCTCAGGGGTCCAAGCGAAGCACTCGGCCTTCCTTAAGAGGCGGTACAGAGGCAGGCCTCTTTCGCCGAGGCGCGAGATGAAACGGCTCAGAGCTGCGAGGCATCCCATGACCCTCTGTACGCCTTTCAAGTCCTTGATGGGCCCCATGCTGGTGATGGCTGCGATCTTCTCCGGGTTGGCCTCGATGCCCCGCTCGGAGACGATGAACCCCAAGAGCATGCCTCGGGGAACCCCGAAGACACACTTTTCGGGATTGAGCTTCACGCCTTTCGCCTTAAGACATCGGAATGTCACTTCAAGGTCGAAAATGAGGTCGGAGGCTTTCCTCGTCTTGACTACGATGTCATCGACTTAGGCCTCGACGGCCAATGTGTTCGCCGAACACATGGTTCATGCACCGTTGGTACGTTGCACCCGCATTCCTCAAGCCGAACGGCATGGTAACATAGCAGTACATGCCGAAGGGTGTGATGAAAGAAGTCACGAGCTGGTCGGACTCTTTCATCCTGATCTAGTGATACCCTGAGTAGGCATCGAGGAAAGACAGGGTTTCGCACCCAGCAGTGGAATCCACGATTTGATCGATGCGAGGCAGAGGGTAGGGAACTTTCGGACATGCTTTGTTTAGACCAGTGTAGTCTACACACATCCGCCATTTCCCCCCTTTCTTTCTCACAAGCACAGGGTTGGCAAGCCATTCGGGATGGAATACCTCTTTGATGAACCCTGCCGCCATTAGCTTGTGGATCTCCTCGCCTATGGCTCTGCGCTTTTCTTCGTCGAATCGGCGCAGAGGCTGCTTCACGGGTCAGGCTCCAGCTCGGATATCCAGCGAGTGCTCGGCGACTTCCCTCGGTATGCCGGGCATGTCCGAGGGACTCCACGCAAAAATGTCGGCGTTTGCGCGGAGAAAGTCGACGAGCACTGCTTCCTATTTGGGGTCGAGCTCGGAGCCGATCCGGATCTGCTTGGAGGCGTCGTTGCAGGGGTCGAGAGGGACGGACTTAACCGTCTCCGCTGGCTCGAAGTTGCCGGCGTGGCGCTTCACATCTGGCGCCTCCCTAGAGAGGTTCTCCAGGTCGGCGATGAGGGCCTCGGACTCGGCGAGGGCCTCGGCGTACTCCACGCACTCCACGTCGCATTCGTACGCGTGTCGGTACGTGGGCCCGACGGTGATGACCCTGTTGGGGCCCGGCATCTTGAGCTTGAGGTAGGTGTAGTTGGGGATGGCCATGAACTTGGTGTAGCATGGCCTCCCCAACACTGCGTGGTAGGTTCCTCGAAACCCGACCACTTCGAAAGTTGGAGGGCGTCCCAAAGCAGACGGGTAGATCGAGTATTTCCCCGGGCTCGGCACATGGTCGGGATGGTCGGCCTAGTCGAAGGTGATGGGCTTGTCGGACCAGTCTAGGTAGACTGGCGCCGCCACCTTTACCGAGTAGACCTCCCGATGCTCTTGCTTGCGGTGCCAAGCCGAGGCGTTTGCCACTTGCCCACCGTAGATCATGAAGCAGTCGCGGACCTCGGGGAACTCTCCTGCCCTGTGATCTTCCTTCTTAGCATCGTCGAGAGCCTTGCCACCCTCTGCGGGTGGCCTGGCCTTGTGAAAGTGGCGTCGAAGCATGGCACACTCCTCAAGGGTGTGCTTGACGGGCCCCTGATGATAGGGGCACGGCTCCTTGAGCATCTTGTCGAAGAGGTTGGCACCTCCGGGAGGTTTCCGAGGGTTCTTGTACTCGGTGGCGGCGACAAGGTCCGCGTCGGCGGTGTCGCGTTTCGCTTGCGACTTCTTCTTGCCTTTCTTCTTGGTGCCGCGTTGAGTTGACGCCTCGGGGACATCTTCCGGTGGGCGGCCCTGGGGCTGCTTGTCCTTCCGGAAGATGGCCTCAACCGCCTCCTGGCCAGAGGCGAACTTGGTGGCGATGTCCATCAGCTCGCTCGCCCTGGTGGGGGTCTTGCGACCCAGCTTGCTCACCAGGTCGCGGCAGGTGGTGCCGGCGAGGAACGCACTGATGACATCCGAATCGGTGACGTTGGGCAGCTCGGTGCGCTGCTTCGAGAATCGCCGGATGTAGTCCCGGAGAGACTCTCCCGGCTGCTGGCGGCAGCTTCGGAGATCCCAGGAGTTTCCAGGGCGCACGTACGTGCCTTGGAAATTGCCGGCGAAGGCTTGGACCAGGTCGTCCCAGTTGGAGATCTGCCCCAGAGGCAGGTGCTCCAACCAGGCTCGAGCGGTGTCGGAGAGGAACAGGGGGAGGTTGCGGATGATGAGATTATCATCGTCCATTCCACCCAGTTGGCAGGCCAGCCGATAGTCCACGAGCCACAGTTCCGGTCTCGTCTCCCCCGAGTACTTCGTGATAGTAGTCGGGGTTCGGAACCGGGTCGGGAACGGCGCCCTTCGTATGGCGCGGTTGAAAGCCTGCGGACCGGGTGGTTCGGGCGAAGGACTCTGATCCACCCCGCTGTCGTAGCGTCCCCCACGCCTGGGGTGGTAGCCTCGGCGCACCCTCTCGTCGAGGTGGGCCCGATGGCTGCAGTGATGGTGCTCGTTGCCGAGGCGACCCGGGGCCGCAGGCGCTGTGTTGTGCGTGCGCCCGGTGTGGACCGAGGCTTCCCGCATAAATCTGGAAGTCGCGGCGCGATGTTCCGAGGGGTACCCCTGCCTTCGGGAGGCGGAGCTTTTGGCCCGTCGGACCGCGGCGTCCTCCAGGAGATTCTTGAGCTCTCCTTGGATACGCCGCCCCTCGGTGGTTGATGGCTCCGGCATCGCGCGGAGAAGTATTGCCGCTGCGGCCAGGTTTTGGCCGACCCCACTGGAAACCGGTGGCAGCCTTACCTTGACGTCATCGGCGATGCGGTGCTGGATGCCCTGGGGGAGATGACGCGCTTCTCCGGCCGGAGGTTGGCCCGCCCATTCCTGCCCGACGTCCCGGCGGATCAGCTCAAGCGTTCCTGTTCCCTCGTCGAGCCTGGCCTGCATCTCGCGGATTTGCTCGAGCTGTGGGTCATGACCCCCCACCGGGACAGGGACCACAGCTAGCTCCCGAAGGATGTCAACGCGAGGCACGGGCCTAGGGGGATCACCGTTCTCCGGTATACCAAGATGGTTGCCTTCGCCGGGACCCCCTAGATCAACGTGGAAACATTCGTGACTTGGACCGCAGTCCTCGTCACCGAGGCTGCGGCTACCGTCGGAACAGTCGGAAAGGCAGTAGTCGCATGCGGTCATGAAGTCCCGCACGGCACTGGGGTTACCAAGTCCGGAGAAATCCATACAGAGGTCGGGCTCGCCATCTTCCTCGGACCCCGAGGGCCCGTAGGTCGAGATGGACGTCAGCCGGTCCCAGGGTGACCGCACATGATACCCTAGAGGGTTTGGACTCGCCTCTATGAGAATGTCCACCGAAGCGAAGTTGCTTGGCGGGTCGAGGCCGAATCCAAAAGGCGCGAGATGGGAATCGGTCGGTACCTTTTGGTCGACGGGCGGTGACGAAGTCACGTCAGGGACTGACTGCACCGTCGTCTCAGGTACGAGGGTGACGCCCAGCAAGTCCTTCGCGAGTGTGCTGGCGTCGTCCGTTTGCTTGAGGTTGGTGTGTTGCGGGGAGACGGCGCTCGTCTTCGTCTCAGGCGCGAGGCCGATGCCCGACGCGCTCTCCGTTGGGGCGCCGGCGCCGTCGACTCGCTCGACAGCCAACGAGGTGTCGCCTCTTGCTTGGCCTTGGTTGCCCCGCCTCCTCCTCCGTCGGCGGGGGAGGGGACGGGACAAGCCCGAATGTCGTTCTTCCACCACGTGGGGAAGGCGTCGTCGATTTCCCCACCGGCGGGCGGGTTGTCGACCGCCATTGTCGCTGTCGCGCGGCGGGGGAAGGAGTATCATGTCGTAGCTGCCGTCGAGGGACATGAACTCAAGACTCCCAAAACGGAGCACCGTCTTGGGCTGGAGTGGTTGCTGGAGACTACCCATCTAGAGCTTGACGGGAAGCTGTTCATCAACACGCAGCAGGCCCCTACCTGGCGCGCCAACTGTCGGCATTTCGACCCCGGGGGGGTCCCTGGACCGACGAGTAAATTGTCGTCGCGTGCCCCAGCCCAGATGGGTCAGCGCGAGGCGGAACGCGAAGGGGGGAGAGCAGCCGGAGGGAGACAGGCGTGGGAGGTGGAACCCGCGGCCTTCGTGTTAGCCCGGCGCCCAGGTCGGGTGCGCTTGCAGTAGGGGGTTACAAGCGTCCACGCGGGAGAGAGGAGCGGCCTTGCGCGAGCACCGTCCCGTCCTTCCCCGTGCGGCCAACCCTCTGTAAGAGGGCCCTGGACCTCCCTCTTATAGGCGTAAGGAGAGGATCCAGGTGTACAATGGGGGGTGTAGCAGTGTGCTAACGTGTCTAGCGAAGGAGAGCTAGCGCCCTAAGTACATGCCATCATGGTAGCCGGAGAGGTTTTGGCACCCAGTTCGTGTGGTGTCGTGGCCGTCGGAGGAGCGCTGGAGCCTGGCGGAAGGACAGCTGTCGAGGATGTCGAGTCCTTGCTGACGTCCTCTTGCTTCCGTAAGGGGGGCTGAGAGCCGCCGTCGTCATAGAGCGTGCGGGGTGCCATCATTACTCGTATAGTGGAGCGAGCCAGATGGGACGCCGGTCTTATTCGCCGTAGCCTGAGTCAGCTCGGGGTAGGGTAATGATGGCGCCTCCTGTTGACGTGGTCGGTCCGTGCCCTAGGTTGGGCGAGGTGGAGGCTCCTCCGAGGTCGAGGTCGACTCTGTCTTCCAAGGTCGAGGTCAAGTCCGAGCCCCCGGGTCGGACAAGGCGAAGACCGTCGGCTGAGGCCAGGGCTGAGTCCGAGCCCTGGGGTCGGGCGAAGTGGAGTTCGTCGTCCTTCGGGGCTGAGCCCGAGTCCGAGCCCTGGGGTCGGGCGAAGCGGAGTTCGTCGTCTTCCGGGGCTAAGCCCGAGTCCGAGCCCTGGGGTCGGGCGGAGCGGGGTTCGTCGTCTTCCGGGGCCGAGCCCGAGTCCGAGCCCTGGGGTCGGGCGGAGCGGAGTTCGTCGTCTTCCGGGGCCGAGCCCGAGTTCAAGCCCTGGGGTCGGGCGGAGCGGAGTTCGTTGTCTTCCGGGGCCGAGCCCGAGTCCGAGCCCTGGGGTCGGGCAGAGCGGAGTTCGTCGTCTTCCGGAGCCGAGCCCGAGTCCGAGCCCTGGGGTCGGGCGGAGCGGAGTTCGTCGTCTTCCGGGGCCGAGCCCGAGTCCGAGCCCTGGGGTCGGGCGGAGCGGAGTTCGTCGTCTTCTGGGGTCGAGCCCGAGTCCGAGCCCTGGGGTCGGGCGGAGTGGAGTTTCCCATGGCGCCTAGGGCCGGACTTGGCTGCTGTCAGCCTCACTCTGTCGAGTGGCTCAGCAGTCGGAGCGGCGCAGGCGGCGCTGTCCTCTTGTCAGACCGGTCAGTGGAGCGGCGAAGTGACTGCGGTCACTTCGGCTCTGTCGACTGGAGGGCGTGCGTCAGGATAAAGGTGTCAGGCCACCTTTGCATTAAATGCCCCTGCGATTCGGTCGGTTGGCGCGGCGATTTGGCCAAGGTTGCTTCTTGGTGAAGACTGGGCCTCGGGCGAGCCGAAGGTGTGTCCGTTGCTGGAGGGGGTCCTCGGGCGAGACGTAGATCCTCCGGGGTTGGCTGCCCTTGCCCGAGGCTGGGCTCGGGCGAGGCGTGATCGCGTCCCTCGAATGGACCGATCCTTGACTTAATCGCACCCATCAGGCCTTTGCAGCTTTGTGCTGATGGGGGTTACCAGCTGAGATTTAGGAGCCTTGAGGGTACCCCTAATTATGGTCCCCGACAATAACCTTCGTCCGAAGATCGTTATATCCCAAGGGAGATAATGCTTCGAAGGACGAAGGACATTAACATTTAACATTTTATGTTGCCTTGTTCTTAACTCATAGCATTTGAGAACAAGTCCCCAACACTACCCTTATCTTTGTTCTTGCACTTCTTAGGATCATGATATGATACATAATCATCACCATCATCAGAGCTACTTGATAGCTCACTTGATGATGCATCATACTCCTTGCTTTTCTTCTTCTCTCTTGTTGCCCTTCTCTTGGCTCTTTCTTCTCTTTTGATTATTCTTTCTTATTTTTGCTGAAGCTTCTCTTCAAGCTTCTTCTTCTTATCTCGTTCTTCTCTTCTTGCAACCTTGGTTGTTCTCCTTTCTTTTATTCTCTTTCTTCTTTCCCCATCGGTGGACCTAGGATTTTTTTTATGGAAGTCTCACTTGTTGTTGAAAGTGAGAGCTCTCTACTTTTTCCAACATCCTCAACCAACACATCGACCTCTCAGAAACTTCAACCAACTTTCATACTTCATGCAGTTAAGCGTATACGAAGAAACCATCTCCAATACCACTTGTAAGATCTCCTAGAGTGAGATGGAGGCCTAGAGGGGGTGAATAGGCTTGCAAAAATTCAATTTGGAATTCGATCAGAGTTGAGTGTGGCACTACTAACCTTATATGACGACATTGACGACCTATGCAGGGAGTTCAAACCAAATTCAAAATGATACTTGCAGAACTTAGATTAGGTAAATTCCTAACCTCTCGGCAGGTATGAAGATCACAGATCCAGAGCTAATTCAAGTATATCACTAGTGAGCAAGTAGATCGATCACAAAACATAACTCAACAATATGAACTTGCAAGAATGTAAATGAAGCACGAAAGACACCGATTTATCCCGTGGTTCAACTCGCCACCAAGGCTTGCCTAAGTCAACGTTGTTGAGGATGCCACAAAAGGTTATGCTTGCCACTAATGCTTGCCCCTTTATCTCGTTCTCAAATCAAGAGACCAAACTCTTGAAGCGAGGGGTGATTTCTTAGCTACGATTGATGGTTACAAACTCCCTACGCTACCACACAAATTGGCAAACGCACGATGACGCCTAGCCAGCTAGAAGCAAGCTCCAAGAGTAACAAACTCTCTAGATCCGTCGGCCAAATGTGAACCAAATGCTCTTTGAGACGGGAAATCAATGGATCCACTCTCCAATAGAAGTTTGCTGCCTTTTCTTTCAAGTTTTGATGGATGTAATCAAAGATTTGCTTGGGAACTTGAGAGGGAACAATGGAGAAGAATGGACTGAGCGGTTTTCTATCTTGTAACGAGCAAATGCGAGGAGGAAGAAGTTGTAGCCGTTGTGAGTGAATGGATGGGTATATATATACTCAGTGTTCCAATATCTATATAATAAGGGCAGCACTGTACGCTCTAGCCAAATCAAGAGTTAGAATCTAAAACTTTAGTGGTTGATTTGGTTGGGTATGAGGATGTCAAACTTGGATTTTGAACATCTGGTTCAACAATTGACTAAACATTCTTGAGCTCCTTTTATAGTACATCATTTTCTAAACTCAAGATTCAAAACATAAAATAATTCAAAACAATTGAGTCGGCAAAGCCTCTATTGATGATTGAGGAGGGGGTCCTTCAACCTTTATGGCATCCTCTACTTGTCATTTCCATAAATCTCATTATTAGTTCTCTAATTCAGTGGTCATCGACACCAAAACCCTCATCAAAGATAGGGGTGGGCACATTTTTACCATAAACCAAAAACCAAACCGAACCGTACCGAACCGAACCGAAATTTCAGTTTTTTTGGTAGTTCGGTTCGGTTTCGGTTTTTGTATCTAAGAAGTTCGGTTTTCGGTATCGTAATCGGTTTTCACCGTATAGCGAACCGAAAAAACTGAATACCAAACTTTATCAATTCTCAAATTTGACTATTCAATTATGTGAACTAATTGTGTGATATAATTAAATTGTTATTCACTTATTTGTATGTGATGTATGATGTATATCTAAATATTTGTACCTATATAATTTTTACTTTTTAAAATTATGTGTAATCTATCATGTAAACTTGTTGTATGTATTGTCTTGATTATAAGTTTGGTATTCGGTTTTTACCGAAAACCCGAAGTAAAAAACCGAAACCGAACTTCTCGGATTTTCATTTTCTAGAAAACCGATTGGTTTCTAATGTTTGAAAAACCGAAGTTTTTTAAAACCGAGAACCGAAGTTTAGAAAAAAAAACCGAATGCCCCGCCCTAATCAAAGAGAGCTTTAGTCAAAGACAAACGAACCCATGCGAGAAACGATAGTGGTCGACCGACATGATTTTATTGATGCTGCAAAACTTGACAGACTTCTCCAATATGGCAATATCTATTCCTCTAATAACGTGGACGTTTGCAAGAAAACTAAATTTAGGTATCAAATAAGGGAAAAAAATAAAATACAGTTAAAACAGATGGACAAGGATTATTTCCTCCAATGTCGTCCTCTCCTCCCCCGGCGCCGTTGGCGCCGTTTACATCTCTGCGTCATCCAGGGCGCCACCGTCGATCGAGCGGTGCCGCGTGTACACACGTATGAACGCCAGGGCAAGGCGAGAGAGCTAGCACGCCGGCGCGCGCGCGCGATCGATGGAGCCCATGACGTACGATACGGTCCGGCACTGCCAGTGCCACCGCTTTCCTTCTCGTCTTACAGCCCCGGCGCTCCGCCGGGATTCATGCACGCCGCGCTTTCCGCGCAGTCGCCGTCGCTCTCGACCGCGCGCGCCTAGCCTAGCCCCGGCCGGTCGCCATCCCATGCACGGCTTTTGGTTCGCGGTTAGATGCTGCATGCGACCGTCGCTGTTGCGTGAAAGGGCCACAGGGACAGCCGGTTCCTCCTGCTAGGCGTGTCTGGTGAATTTCTTCTTCACTTTGATTGACGACGCGGGTGCGCGCGCTTTATTTATTGACTAGGTATATGCCCGTGCGTTGCCACGGGAGACATAGATATGGAATGACAAACATAATTATAATACATAAAATCCGTGTACCAAAAATATCACGGTAACACTATTATTATAAATATTGTGACTCAAATATAATGAACTGACGTCGAACAAACATTATAATATCACACAAACTATTTATAAAGAATTTTCAAATGGTTTGTTTGTTGCACCCAAAAATATATCTAAGCCAATTCTTTTGGTGATGCCGAGCAACCTGCTAAACTTGCCTGCAGTGATGACAGGCCAGAGGCTTTCACAATGACTGAAAGCACTACAAACTGTGGGGATGAACTGTTGACAAATGTCGAAGAACCTGTGGCCAGTACAACAAAAGAACAATTATCGGAAGACATTGAGACTATGCTAGATAATAATAAAGGTGAGGGGGCTCTATTCTATTAATCTCCTCGATTCCCTGGTTTGGATGCCCCGTTTATTAGTTGCGATCTTGTAACTTCTATTGATCTGCAAGAATTTAGTCCCCTTGAAATTAGGCAGTGGATGTGGTCGACCATGAATGTCCCAACTCCTTTAAGATTATAGGGCTCTCCGACACATGATGAAAGCCTAGATGCATTGCTGTCAAGCTTCAAGACATGAAAGCCTTTCTTCGGTTGTCACTTGGACTCCCATTGGCAGCTTCTAGGTGTAAAACTTTAGCAGAAGCAGCAACAAAATACCCATACAGCTACTTTGTCTCTTCGGGGATGTGCATGGCAAAGCCACGTTTCATTTTCTCGATTCTAAGAAATTAAATGTTAAAAAATGATTAGTATATGAGATTCCAACCAGATTAAGAAACTTTATCAAGATAAGGTTCGCGATCAGGTATTTTTAATGTTCCAGTACAGTGCGGGAAGATCCTTAATAGAAAAGAAGTGATTAGATTACCTGGTGATTGTGACATTAGAGTAATACAGGAACTAAATGTGAGGATTAGTGACCCTTTCTATGCTTATAGTTTATACTAAACCTCATTGGTAAACAAATGGTTAATGCCTTTGTAGTTTTGCTATATATTGTAGCATTAGATAAATACAAGACTGTTTTAAAAAAAGATAAATACAGGAAACAACCTATTTGGGAACAACTTTTTCCAAGGTTTTGTCAACTGAGCATAAAATATTTTGTTTTGCTGAAGAAAATAAGTCGCATCATAAGCTAAATGTTTCCTGATATCATGCATTTATTACTGCACATTTCCTACAAGAAAGTAGAAAACGACTATATATATTTACAGTGTCAAGCAACCTACGTGGGAGCAAGCTTTCCAAGACGACGAACCTTCGCGTCAGTCGTATCATCGACCACACTTCCTGATATCTCGATATAATACGACTTTCCAGGCATTCGAGGGAGCTCTCTCCCTACAAGCAAATCAAAATCTTTCTAGTGGAGCTCTCTCCCATTTACAAAGACTCTAGTGCTACCACCAGCGCAATTCTTGGGCATCAGATAGTTGAATTATTTTATAAATGGCTGCAAGGAACGAACAATAGTGTGTGATGACCGGAAATAGACAACGCTCGAGAAAATATGAACATGTAGAAAGTTCGACTTACTGGTATGATGCCTCTACATTCTTGTCCAAAGACACCCCCAAAATCCAGCACCATAGTCATACCTAAATTACAAAAAGTATGTGTTACTTTGCTTTTGACAATTCAGAATGCATTGTGAACTGAAGTTCCCAATAAACCATCAATGGTGCTGAGAAGTGAAGATCTAGTAGAATTTATTTCAAAAGACGAAGAAAAACAAGTGATACACTCATCATACTAACTTAAGGTCCAAATAATGGTAAGTGTTTCTCTGCACATTGTCGGTCTCCAAAATGTACTCATACTACTCATATATCAACCCAGATATGTACAAAGATATCGTCGTCAACATCAAAATAGTTTGACAATACACGTTCTAGGGTAAATTTATTCTTTGTCCAGAGGCAGATCCTTGTCAAAGTTACACTAAATTTAACTGGCTCGTCTTATTCAAAAAAATATTATTTTTATCTTATATCAAAAAAAATATTGTTGGGAGTGTGTCCACTCCCCAATTTTTAGCTGCACTGCAGACATTCGGTGCTGTAGATTGGGGTGGAGAGGAAATACCTCGACGATGCAAGTGCCACAACTTCCGCCGCCACCGCAGTTCATCACCTTGCCCTGCGAGCGATACAACAAGACCACGCTTTGTCAGGCAGGCTACAGCACAACACAAATGAAGAAGAAGAAAAGCAGAGCCCACGTATGCGGCGTAGAGCTCGATCTTGTTCTCATTCATGACGTCACAGAGGAGCTTCTCGTCGCTGGTTGCCTCCGCCCGGTCCACCGGGAAGGAGCCGTCGGCACCGGGCTTCAGCTACCGAGCATCACAGAGTGCAGACCAAACAAATAAGGCCTCCAACGACCATGCATACTCCCGCTTCGGCGTTGGAGGAAGGGCAAGAGAGAGGCAGGCTTACCCCGATGAAGCTGATGCTAATGATGAATCATTCTCGCCAATGTAGAGGTCGTACGCCTTCCAGGTGTGGTCCAGTGCGCAAGGCTTGCCGGCGTCGAGACGGTCCCATGGCTTGCCCTTCCCAGACCAGTGCATGAGGCTGACGAGCCCGTTATGGAGAGGGCGGCAGCTACCGAACACGTTGTCGCCGCCCAGGCCATGCTGGTTCCACCATAAACAGAAGTACAAGAATGACCTATTTGTGTTTCACAGGGTTAGTTGCATTAATCATCATCGTATTCTAAATCTCTAAACCTTGAGAAATAACTAAAAAATGAGATACGACTAATGCACAGGCAGTCAAACTTACTGTCTGAGTCGCAAGTATAGTCTTGCAAGCTGGAAGCTGTTGTTGAGTAAATGGATGATCTTCAAAAACATCAGAATAGAGTCATATACATAACAAGACCTCCTACTTGTTTCAAATTTAAACCGCAAAGATAACATCATCAAATAAATTACTCTATGCTACTTCTCCCTTATGAATCACTTCATTAAAAAACTTTATGAAACGATCGCCTAATCTTTGAAAGATATTTTTTTTGGTTCGAAGCACATCAAATTCTGCATATGGTGCAAAAAATCTAGTCCTCAAAATCACTACAAATCAGGTTTGTGAAAGAAACAAATAACACAATTCTGCTTCTTTATCAGAGGAGAGATTGATTACCCTGAGGCCTATTGCTAATGCACTTCTTCATGGTGGCTGCCAGGTCTTCCTAGCTAGAGCTCGGCCCGGCTGTATCGCCATGCGTCGACACCATTGATATCCCTAGCAAAGACTCTAGCCCTACAGCAAAGACTCTAGCTATTTGTTTCAAGAGTCTTAAGAACTTGATTACAAAATCATCAAACAAACATGGGAATTCCCCGTCTTAAGAACTTGATTACAAAATTTGCCATTAGTTATTGCATATTTCTGATGTTGCAACCAAAATATGCGCCCTTAGCTGGCTGACCGGTCGGCCGGCTGACAGGAGCCGAGGGAAGGAATTGGGTGGCGAGGAGAAGACGGTGGTGGAGCTGAGCAATCGTCTCACCAGAGCTTAGCGAGACGCCTTCCTCTTGCCCCGGCCCCCTGGCGCGCTGCCTCCGCGTCCTCTCCCATCGGCCATCGCCCACCTTCCGCTTCCCCAGGTCGGGGCGACGCCAGGGCCACAGTGACCGCGGGAGGCCGCCACGTGAGCGGCGGGAGCGCCGCGCGTGCACGACGCGGCCGCCACGGGTCCGGGAGCCGCGGGAGGAACCGCGTGGCGGTCGAAGCGCCCACAGCGGAAGCCATCGCCGGCAACGAGCTCCGACGCGGCGCGACGGGTGGAGCTCCGGGGCGTACGGCCGCGGGTCGAGGTGGACCGGAGCTCAGTCAGCCCCACCGGGGCGAGTTGGCTGCGGAGAGATCCAGTTGAGCCCGTCGCGGACGGCGCTGACGACGCAGCACTCGGCAACCAGGCGGCCTTCTCCAACACCGTGTAGATGTAGGGGATCCGGTTGAGCCCGTCGCGGACGGCGCTGATGACACAGCACTCGGCAACCAGGTGGCCTTCTCCTGCGACGTCACCGGGGCGTCGATGAGCACGATCGGTGTGTACCCGGGGGTGCCAAAGAACGCATTGACCCGAGCGCTGATGGCCTTGACCTCGTCCTGCACGCCCTGCACGTTGCGCCCCTCGCTGCGCGCAGGGTTGGCGATCTGCACGAGCACGGCGCGGCCGCGGAGCTCTCGGTGCTCCACGAGCAGCTGTTCTCCATCGCCAGGAACTTGAGCCCGATCCCCTTGAACAGATCGACGTCGTCGACGCCGACCATGAGGCGCCGTCCCTTGTACACCTCAGTCACCCGCCGCACCGCATCCTCCGTCTCTGGCGCCGAGACCACCTATCTGAGCTGGCCCATGTCGATCCCGACGGGGAGAATCTTGACCGTCACGGTGCGGTCGTAGTACTCGATGCTGATGTAGCCGCGCTTGGACTGGTAGTCGAGGCCGAGCAGCCGCGAGCACGCGGTCAGGAAGTGCTGCGCGTAGTCGAAGGTGTGGAAGCCGACGAGGTCGGCGTTGAGGAGGGCGCGGACGAGGTCATCCCGCACAGGGATGGTGCGGAAGATCTTCGACGAGGGGAAAGGTGAGTGGAGGAAGAATCCGACCTTGGCTCACGGGAAGCACTTGCGGAGGAAGGTCGGGAGCGCGAGGAGGTGGTAGTCGTGGATCCAGACGAGGTCCTCGTCGGGGCACAGCACCTCGGTGAGGCGGTCGGCGAAGGCCCTGTTCGCCGAGAGGAAGGGGTTTAGCACCAGAGGCGGAACCGGGCATGGGTGGGCGCAACGGCCTCCGCGGCGAAGGCGGATTGGAGCCGCGGAGGGTCGGGGACTGCGGAGGAGAAAGAGGAGGCGTCGACGTGGTTTGCGGCGAGGTTTGCGGTGGACATAGCCCTCGCGGAGATTTGCGAACCTCGGCAAAGTGCAGGAAGGGAGCGAGATTGGAACTGACTCGAACGCGGCACCATATATCTCCATCATCCAGCGCATTGAAGTCAAAGAAGTGGAGGTCGTGGTCTCGTGGAGAGGGAGGCTGCGAGAGTGGGGTTGATCGAGCGGTTGGGCGCTCTGTCGTGCCGACGGCCGAAGAAGAAGACTGCTACTCCTGCTGTCGCGCGACTATGGGCCGCCCCAAACGTAGCTGGAGCATGGGCCACACCAAAAAATCAGCCCAAAACGCCTGCACTGCTGTGTTGTTGTATTGTCTTGCAAAAATTTAGTACCATACTGGCTAGTAAAGGAGACATTGAGCAGCTTATAAACGTTGGCGCGGACTTAACACTAAGAATTCTGTTGGTGGCTGAACTGGTCAAGTTTAACTCGTGCGGGTATGATAATTTTTGCTGAACACCTGCGTGTACGGCCTATGGGGGCACGTAGATGGCAGAACCAGGGCCATGGCAGAACAGGTCAAAGGCAGAACAAGTCAATGGCAGACTACTATTGCTTACTTAATAAGTAGTACAGATTTATTTATTTATTTATTTATTTATTTATTTATTTATATTTCGTGCTGGGCTGGAGATGATCGGTGGACGAATCCGGCGGGCCGTAATTTAAAAGGTGCGTGCATCTTTCGCTTAAAAGCGTTTCGTGCGTGGCATTCAGTCCAAATCGGGCTAGCAGATCGCCTTTAAATAGCACTATACTAAAAGGTTTTTTTTTTATTAATATATCCCCAACCAATGGACAGCGCGGAGAATAAAAGGACTCAAGGAGCTAGATGCGCGGTTAGTCGTGCACCATATTCTTGCCCCACAATGCAAGCAAAGACTGGAGCAGCGAAAGGAACGTGCCCGCGGGGACGAGTGTTTTTTTTATATATACATGGTTTGCTTTCTAAATCTGGAGGAGCAGACGCAAAGGAGAAAAGAAATGGCTCTAATTAGGGTCCATTTCTGCTGGTCCAACGCTGCATGGTTCGCATCGACGCTCTCTTGTGGTCCACTGCCGCAATTTACAGTCCATAGCCACATAAGTACGATGCAGCTCGAAGCCGCATGGCCTAACCTGATCGTCGTGTTTTTTTTTATCGGACTCAATAGTCCCACAGCAGCGGCTCCTCCAGGCGGAACGCGCCGGCGGCGGCGGTGCCGGAGAAGGACACGTCGTCGTACGGCCACGACGGCGCGCACGAGAGCTGGCACGAGGAGGCCCCGTGTCTGAGGTCGAGGAGCAGGTCGGGGAGGAGGTCGAACAGCGCGTCGTCGTCCAGCGGTGCCACCGCCGGCGAGGCGCCGCCATCGGGGTCCCTGGCGCCGGCTGCATTATTATTGGCGGCGGGCGCCGGGAAGTCTGCGGCGGCGGCGAGCGCGGCGGCGGCCTGGACGTCCTTGGGCGCGGCGGTGGCCGGGCGGGGGAGCTCGTCCGCGAGCTCCGGGAAGTTGAGGTGCGCGGCGCGGCCCTTGATCGCCAGCGCGGCCACGTCGTGCGCGCGCGCCGCCATCTCGGCCGTGGCGAAGGTGCCGAGCCAGATCCGCGACTTCTTGCGCGGCTCCCGGATCTCCGACACCCACTTGCCCCAGGCCCGCATGCGCACGCCGCGGTACGTCGGGTGGTGCTGCCCGTCCGTGGTGCGCCGGCGCTTCTTGCTGCTGGCCGCCGTGGCGGAGGAGGAGGAGGAGGAGTCGGAGGACGACGACGCGGTGGTACCCGGGGACGCAGGAGCCTCCGCGGAGGACGAGGAGGTGGGCTCGGAGCCGGAGGATGAGTCGTCCATGGCCATGGCTCCTTGGCTCGTCCCTATACGTACGTACTCCTGATGCTGCGGGGTGGAGTTGGTTGGTTGGCAGTAGAGAGCTGCTGCCGGCCGGGAGGAGTGTGACTGTGCGAGGAGGAGCCGAGTGGCGTGGTGTGGTGAGGTAGCTGAGACTACCGGAGCGAGGGCCGGGGGGTTTTTATGAGGCGATGAGGTGTAGCTAGGGAGACGACGTGGAAAGAGGAACGTAGCTGCTCCGTCACTCTTCCCTGTTCCCTGCGGGTAGCAATGCGGCGCCGGGTGAATGCCGATTGACCATGCATGGGGGGGCCTGACCTTCGTTTCTAGTACGTGCTTAATTCTATTACTACTCTATAAGACAGCAAGGAGGGCGTCCACAGTTGTCGTGCCCCCGCTCCCGCACATCGCGCCGCCCCATCTTCCCCGACTGTCGTCCCGCCGCAGAAATCTCGCCCGCCCCTCCCCCCTCGCCCGCACGTGGACCCGCCTCTCCTCGCCGTGATCTCCACTTCTAGCAATGACGTCCGCGCAATCCACTCCCCCCGATCTGTCTCACCTCCATGGAAGTATTCGATCTGCCGCTCCCAAATCTCTCCCTGGAATGTCGATCCGCGTGATCCACTCCCCCGATCTGCCTCACCTACATGAAGTACCCGATTTGTCGCTCCCAATCTCTGCATCGCGTGGACGCCTTCCATGGAGTCTCTGTACGTATGCGCGATTTACTCCCCCTCCCCCCGATCTGCCGCTCCCAATATCTCCCTGGAAGACCGATCTGCATGGTGTGGACGCTCCATGGAGTCCCCACCCCGCAACCCCGCTCCGTGCTGTGCGGCGACGCGATCCTTACCGACCTTCGCGAGCCAGCGCCGCGCCGGCTCATGGAGTGGGACATCTAGCAGCCGAAGAAGAAGTTCAAGAGGGGCGGCAGACGCTCGTTCGCTGCGTAAGACGATGAGGACTTCAAAGCCGACTCCAGCGATTTGGATTTGGAGCTCACAGAAGGGGCTGACTCCAGAAGGGCTTTCTCCAGAGGTATTAGCTCAAGCTTATTTTCTATGGTGGTATACGTATTTTTGCGTTTGATTGTTGCAGACGATTAGAATCTACGAGTTGGTTGGGGTGCCGCCGCCGCCGCAGGGAACCCCTCGCTGGCGGGTCTGGTCGAGTCCGGTGCGCTTGTACGCGTATCGTGGCGGCAGTTTGGCCCTGTCCCGGCGTGGTGGCGGCAGTTTGGCCCTGTCCCGGCGTGGTGGCCGCTAAACTTCATGGAGCTCGAGGACGTGTGGATCCTCGGCACCTCGCACCTCTCCGCGTCCTCCACACCGTCAAAGGAAAAGATCATCGTGTAATTGAGTTGTCTGCTGCCAAATTTTTACTATCATCAGTGGTTACTTTCTTTCTTCTACTTGAAATTACTCGTGTCGTTTAGTGTTGGTGTAAGCCAATGCCTGTAAATGACTTCGTAGTCAGAACTGATCTTTTTTGTTTGTTTAGTGTTTACTGGGTGCAACTGTTTGCTTCATGTTCCACAAATTGAACTGACAAACCTATCATCTGTTTGTGCTGCTGCATCGGCTTTTGGTTTACAACAGTTACCAACTTTAGCAAGTTTGATTTCTCATTTATGCTGAGATAATGCTTACCTCTGTTAGTGGTGTTTTAGTGTGGTTCGTTATCCTCGCAATCCTTTAGCAAGATGGCATACATAGACTAACTGTACAGTGTCACCTAAGACAGTATGCGTGTTGAATTTTGCCTTCTAAATAGGTTTTAGATAGTTTTCGGTATGTTATTATTGATTGATTTAAGAACTGGCTTGTAACCATTTTTGGCAACTTTTGTAGCACAATTTTTTACGCTGCATGTTATGATCTTAGAAATTAGCTTGGGTCTGAGACCTGATTATTTGGATTGACTAAAAACAAGCTCATCCAGATTTACCAACTCTGATGCAGGGCCCCCTCATTGAAGAGCCTCCATCTCTGCCTGTGCCATTACGTCACTAATCAAGGTTTTGCAGAGGCAGTTAATTGCTTCCCTCAGCTCGAGGAGCTAGACATTACATTCTGCTCATTGTATGGCATCGTGTGTGAGACTGCTGGGAGAGCCTGCCCGACAACGTCGTCGTCTAGCTCTGCCGGAGCACGCAAGGACGTGTATCCCCTTAAATGTTATGCCGCTTAAACAAATGCTGTCAAATCTTCTTCCGGGAGCGGGGCTAACAAACCACGTTGCAGAGCCCTCACTTCGGAGCTGGAATCATGTACTCGTCCAGTGCCAACGAGCCGCTTTTGAAGTCCAACATGTTCTCTCTCGGTGGCTCCAAGTTCTTAGGCGCAATCAACAGAAGCATCAACTTGGGTCAGATCAACCGATCGCTGCCTCGTGCTTACCACTTCTCATTACCCATGGGACTCACAAAGACCTGCTGATTTTGTTGGTTTCTTTGGACTGGCACAGGTGGGCAGAGCGCTCTTGCTCTCCGTCTGCTCCGCGTTGTTTTTCCTTCTAAAATTTCTACCAGTGCGAACTATCCGTTTGGAGGAGAGGTGCTTTATAATAAACTGACATGTATTTTTTCTCCATATGTTATGTGATAACATATCAACTGAATTCTACTACCATATACTGTATTTTGGTAGTTCCGAGCAACTAGGAGAGTTTCTGAAGATATTGGAAGTACAACACAAAAAGGTCAGAACCACTTTTCAATCTAACCAGATGTTTATATGTTTGGTGGTGAAGCTACAAAAATTCTAGACTATGTGGAATATTTCCCAAATTGAGTTGGTAATGGAAAGTAAAGGACTGCAGAATGTGCCGCTTCTGGTCTTGAAGGTTTCCAACATGGTTCGTCAATGGAAAGGTAGTATCGGCTTGCGAAATATATTCCTAAGCCTACAGAATGTAAGCTAAAATCACGTGCTCACTGTGTACATTTTTTTCTGGTAACAACAACTTTTTCTGAAAAGAATGAACATCCTAAATCCTTACTCTCTGTAGATAAGAAGCATCTAGAATAAAAGATATCCAATGCCTTTACTGTTTGTACGGTAGATTTTTCTTTGTCATATATCATAGTTACCTCTTGAAGTACATTTCATCAAGTTGTAGTTAGCCCTTGATGTACATTTCAGCTTTGATGTATACTAGCACAAAACAGAAAGAATCATTATGGTCGAACTACTACTATAATGAGAATTTCACATGCTACTGCTAGATTATCTTGTATGCATGGTTCTTGAGCATAGTCACATTATTTCTAAAACTAATTCTGGAGAGTATGTTTATGTGGAGTTAGAAAAAGTAATATACAAATACATATTATTCTATAGCAGCTTTATAGGTATAAAAAATTCCGTATGTTACTTCTGGTACAGACATTTTTTCTATATAATTGAACAAGCACACCTGTAACTGAATCCGTTTTGCAACTCCAAACTAAAACTGGAATGCATAATAATTGCATATACAACAACAAATATGTTATGATATATAGGAATCCAGATTCCCTGTGCAATGTAATAACATCATTAAGGCCTTGTAACAGTCAGGATAGCATCTGAGTAGTTTAAGTGTTGTCGGCCTATGTGCTCTAGACGAGAATTTTTGCTTTGTCATATAACAAATTCTAGGAACTTTTTTTTGCAAAATTATAACCATTTATCACTTATCAGGATGTTGTGTTGACACTAAACATTCTCGCCTTTCTTGGTAATAGTGTCCACTTAAGTTAGACGAACTGCCACCATTCTTTCCACTGCTCTGTTTCAACTTCCTCGCAAAAAACATAGCGACCTGCATGTGCGTTTTTCGCCATGATCTCAGTTCTCTTTAGCTCCGTCTTCCCCCTTCTTGATCTCAGCTTCAACCCTTATCTTTTGTCTCCCTGTCCATCTCCATCCCGGTGTGATCAACTTTCAAGAAGCAGTTGGGACTGGACCTTAATTTTTGCATGTCTAGAGGAAATTGCCGGTTTGGTTCGTATTGTGTAAGAATTTGAGATTTTGAGTTAGATTATAATAATTAATATGTGGTGTTCATTTTTATATAATTTATTGAAACCGTACATAGCGATATCGACCTTGTACTTCTACCAGAGTGGCTGAAGGCACTCGTGGCCCATGGGCTCCTCAGTCGTTCCTTCGTCGGTGTAGAAGGTGGCTGACGAGTAACCCAGGACACGGTGCGCGAGGAAGATAAGCCATGGTTGTTTCTGCCGATCAACAGATGACAGGCAGTGCTCGATGAACCTGTACTGCTCCGTTCCTGGCCTCCAGTCCAACTCGGTATTGGCTTACGCAGAAACGGAACATCCCGTAGTCCGTTGAGTACCTAGAATTATAAGCTGATGTTCAATGAGAGCTTCTTACAGAAAAAAGGTTGGAAAATACTGTAACTTTCTAGATGGACAGTGATGCACAGCTCAGCTCCATCAACAAATAGCTTCAATGCTGTATTTGTTAACTGCCATAAGTATTTGTTTTTGACTTTTTTGCAGGTGTCATGAGTAGTGAAATTTCAGCCATCTCAGCTTCATCAAACACCATAAAAGGTTGTTAATGTCCTCTTTTGCCTGTCTATTATTTATTTTAGTTGAACCAGAAATATCTTTGTATTTGACCACGTATATAAGCAGTAGCTTCATGTTTTATTTCATACCAGAACTGCTCACGGTTTTCTGCTGGCACGTAGAACATATTCTGAGCTGGTACCCCGCATTCACCACCTGAATCAAGATTTCCATAGAAAGATCCTGATCCAGGCCAATCTCTTTTGTGGCTACCACTGCAACCACAAATTAGTAGCATCAGAAACATATAAAAACTGTATCATTTTATTACTTGATCTATTGTCGAATTGGAATCCTGGAGAACCTCCCAACCATGTAAGGCACAGTAGAAGCAATGGGCTCAACCTGTGCAGTGAATTGGTCGCATTGTGAAAGATAGCCATTGGCATATGAGCTGGTTTGTTGTGTTAAGTGAACCAGGCTCAAAGTCATTGGACTCATTTGAACCATCAACCTCAGTCCGTTGAGATGACTATAATGTGGTGTGGTGTGACCCATGATTGACATAAATTAAGAAGATTTGGTGGGCTTGGCTTGATGACAACATTGTTTTTTTGTGTCTGTACACGATGGCAGCAGTGCTTTCGCCTTATGTGTGCTGCTCTTCAGGTCTCTATGGATGACATCGCCCCCTCTCCCGCTATTATTAATTTAATTTGTAGCGAGACTGACATGATGATGATAAGATGACGGATCGCCATGTCAACATGGGATGCTCATCATCGAATGATTTTATCTATAATTTGCGATGTGTTTTGTGAGATGAGTCGGGCGATGGAAGTTGGTCAACATGCACCAGAGGTCGAGGCTGCTGAAGCATCAGATGAAGATGTTGAGGCCTACATCGGCAAAGCCACCGGTGGTGTGCTGATTTATCTATTACTTTTCTTAAACAACATATATAGAAATTGTCCCACTCCTGTTTACTACACAAAGATGTTAAGTGTATTGCAACACAATAAATGTTTTTATGACTAAGTTTTTAATCCAAAATATTCCGAGTTTAGTTATGTATTGGTTATTATTACTCCAGTCCAATCATGGTTATTACCTGTTTATATATCTGCCAGGATATTTACTCCTTTGGTGAACGCAGAGATGAATTGAGACAATAATGGAATGGTGACCTTCAAGGAATTCCTTTTTGCTTTTACTCAACCGAAGATTAGGCGTTCTGAATCGATCGAGCCAGCCCCTCAGGAGGCCTCCAGCAGCTCCCTCCTGTCGTGCCTCGGAAGTAGTAGCTCATGTTCTATATGTGGCGAGCTGATGGTAGAAATTACCAGGTTTGCATGCCATTGATTTTTTTGCGAGTACAAAGAGTTGGTGTTCTATGTAGTGGTGCACAAACAATTTTATAACCGACATTCCTTTTTCTTTGTTTGTTGATGTGATTAGGTTCATTCTCTTCTGTGATATGTGAAGCTCGAGTGAAAAGAAAAATTATGTGATGAGAACATAGCAGCTGAAGTTGGAATATATTGAGATGTCTATAATGTGGTGTGGTGTGACCCATGATTGACAGATTAAGAAGATTTGGTGGGCTTGGCTTGATGACAGGCGACAGCATTGTTTTTTTGGGTCTGTATACGATGGATGGCATTGCCCCCTCTCCCACTATTATTAATTTAATTTGTAGCGAGACTGACATGATGATGATAAGATGACTGATCACTATGTCTGCATGGGATGCCCATCATCGAATGATTTTATCTATAATTTGTGATGTGTTTTGTCAGATGAGTCGGGCGATGGAAGTTGGTCAGCATGCACCAGAGGTTGAGGCTGCTGAAGTATCAGATGAAGATGTTGAGGCCTACATCGGCAAAGCCACCGGTGTTGTGCTGATTTATCTATTACTTTTCTTAAACAACATATATAGAAATTGTCTCACTCCTGTTTACTACACAAAGATGTTCAGTATATTGCAACACAATCAATGTTTTTATGACTAAGTTTTTAATCCAAAATATCCCGAGTTTAGTTATGCATTGGTTATTAACAAAGAATAAATATTGTTCGTTTTTTATATAATTATTGTGTACGTGCTTTGTGTGTGGCCACTGCCCGCACGCGCTAGGCTTAACTATGTAATAGAAATTGTGTTAGAATCTTTTTCTCTTTGTTTCTAATGATAAAGAAAGTAGAAGAATGCGTATACACAAGATAAAAAGACCATTCTTTATTTTTCTTAATAAATGTCTCGTGTATATCTCAACTACCAAGCACCACCACCCGATCGCTTCCTATAATAAATTTTTGCACAAATGTATATTTGAAACATGGTTGTTGGCTTTAATAAATAGGATGCACACATCTTTGTAGTTTACGCTGTATAAATGAAACCGTAGCAAAGCACGGGCACACTACTAGTCATTACAGAAAACCGTAACCTCTGGTTACCAGCAATTTAACACTACATTCCATTCCAAGTGCCATATCGTACGAGTAGAAAAGTAATAGAGTACATACCATCGTGGTACAAACAGTGTGTGTTTTTTCACGTCAGTGTTGTGGGCTTGTGGGCACCCTACACGTGCCGCCAAATGCGTTGTCAAATCACAGATCCACAAAGCATTTTGCAATGATTGTCTCTGAAAACCACCGTTCTGTTTGCACGTACAGCATGCATGCTGAAGCGAACCAGGTAGGTATTCGAGCAATCCGGTAAAATGCAACGTGTGTACATAGTACGCGCGCGTGCGTTGATGGGCATTGACGCATACGTATACTGTTGAGATTACAGACTACTGGAACCCTGCTAGATTTTTGTTTTAATAAGCGTGTGAGCTTTTTTTTCTTCTCAATCGATCGAACCGCGTGTGTTTTTGCCTTCGATTTTGTTGTTGGTAGTTGCACAGTTTTAGGGTGTGTTTGGCATGACTCTGCTCCACCCCAGAGCAGCTCTACTCTAAAACTCTGGGTGGAGCAGCTCTGCTCCAGAGTTTAGATTGTTTCTCATAACCAGTGGCAATGACGGGTAAATAACTCAAAACTCCATGACTAGGTTGCTTTTTTGGAGTTTTCAGAGCAGCAAAAGAGGTACTCCAAAAAATTGTAATGCAGCTCCAAAAACTCCATAGAGTTTACAACTCTGGAGTTAGGGTGTTTGGCATGCTATGGCCAGCTCCTCCTTGGAGTTTTGCTCTGGAGCCATGCCAAACAGGCCTTTAATAACGAGCATGTCAGGGCGACATCTGTGCGTGCTACGTAGCACGCTGCTATATATACATGTCCGTCATGCAGATCTAACAGGTGGCCCAATATATATATATGCATGTGTGGTTCATGGTGCTGGTGCCTCGTTCGTTCATCCATTATTCCTTTCAACATTTTGTTTTGAGTCCACACGTGTATAGTTTTTTTTTATCGCGTTCAATGTTTTGAAACAAAAATACAATGTGAACAAGATGTAAATTAATACAGTGTGGCGATCCTTTTACTTGTGGGCATATGGATCTTATAATTCTTTTAAACACCATGTTCAATTCCTTTCGAACGCGGCCTTCATTGATGTGGCAGCGCCAGCGCGACATTGCTGGTTTTGGCGGCTTTTTCTCTCCCTCTCATCAGGCTGGTGCCATGCACCACCCCCTTCTCGGCCTGCCACTCTCGTCCGTGTTGCTCTATTACACATATTACATTATACTATAGTCTTAGTCCACAGTCTCACCAATTTTTATTTTATAATTAACCATTCGATTTATTTTGACACCTCGAAATAAACTACACGATATATTTTTTTGTTGCATTAAAAATTATGTATTAAGTGATAAATAAAATAAAACTATATAATAATTACAAAAAAATTGCATGAGATAAAATAGTGTGTGAAATGAGCTCCAACTAAGTGAGAGTATGTATAAATAGACTGAGAATAAAATTTATGTTTTTTTTTCATTTTTTGGACTCCAAATAATCACCAACAGCTAGTACACGTGGCACTGACGTGGCTCTCGTGAGGACCAATCAGAGACCGCCATATCTCGCGCGTCCCACGCCCACTCCAACGCATCACCCCATTACCGCCCATCTCTCGCACCGCTATCGCGCCAACTCCCTCTCCAGTGCGGGCTAGAGCGAGGGCTAGAGCGAGGCGGTAGGCGCACTCTCGCTAGGCGACCATGCCATCGCCTGAGACGGCTCTACCGCCCCGCTCCGCCTCACTCATTCCCCTGGACCCGCTCTCTCGCTCCCACTTCGGCCCGCACTGGCACCAGCTTGAGAGGTGCAATTTGACAAAGAATGCCTTGTCTTGTATTGAAAAGAAATAGACATCAAATAACCCTCTACTTCCAAAACTATTTCTCTTGTGGATAATTTAGAAACTCAAATCTCCTAGAAGATTGGAGATCCTATGAGATTTAAGTTTCAAAACTAGGCCTCACTGTATTGGTTTCCCCCTTCTGCATCTGGTTGCTCCAACACCATCCTTATCAGTTTGATGCCATAGCTAATGAATCCAAGGCGTTGGTGTCAGATCTAATTGACATTGTAAGTTTGGAACAATGTCGTTACCTTCTATGGACTGACATGGTATTTTATATAAAGGCTAGATGACATATGGTACAACAGAAATTACATCTGTGTCGTGCACGTCAGCTAGGTGGCACATCTCCGAGAATATGGGAAATAACAAGAGTTCCTCATGGTAACAATCTCCTAGGAACGTAACCAACTATATTTAAAGATAATCCTTTTATGTTTAATAAACCTTTGTATGTTTAACACCCCACAATTTGGACTAAGTGCAACGATGCTCAGATTGTCCCAAAACTTGTTGAACAATGGCAAGGGTAGCCGTACACTACCGAAAACAACTGCTTTGCCGAGTGGAAAACACTCGACGAAGGCTTTGCCAAGTGTGGCACTCCACAAAGAAGTCTCTATGAAATGTACATCAACAACAACTTCTTTGCCGAGTACTTTTTGTCGCACACTCGGTAAAGACTTTACTGAATGCCACTTGGTACTTGGCAAAGAAACGTCGTCGTCACGACGTCAGATGATGGCGACGTAGCAGCTTGGCCATCACGTCCGCCACTTGATCATTGGACCAGATGGACCGAACATCAAGTAATTACCAAGAAACTTACTCCCGTATGTAAGGAAAATGGACCCCGGTCCATTTGACTAAATGATTTTGGTGTTTGATAATCAACGTAACATGTGAACTAATATGTTTGCTAGTGTTTGTGTTTGTAGTTCACAGTATGCAAAGTGATTTGGACTGGGACACCGAGGAAGCAACACCTCAAAGAAGACATTATAAGATCCATAGAAGACATTACAAAGTCATATCGGCCTATTTGACTAAATGATTTTGATGTTTGATGATCAACATAACCTATGAACTAATATGTTTGTTGGTGTTTGTGTTTGTAGTTCACAGGATGCAAAGTGATTTAGACTAGGGCACTGAGGAAGCAACACCTCAAAAAAGGAGTTATAAGATCCATAGAATACATTACAAAGTAATATTGAAGACACTTTATACATGCTAAGAGTCCAACATATCAAGAAATAAAATTGGGATGCAAAGCCACAAAACAAAAGAGAAGTTGACAAAGTTGAGAGGAAGGGCTGACTGAATTGGAAGTCTACTCAAACTGACATGGCTTCAACTCTGAGATGTAAAGAATTTTATAAGCTTTACAAAAAGTCCAAGATCATCAAAATCAGAGTTCGGAGCTAAAAGTTATGCTCATAATACAAAGTTGGGAGTGCTGAAAAAACTACAGCAGCACAAGAGCTATTTGCACCAGATTGTCTAGTGCTCCAAATTACTCAAAATGATACGACTCCAACTCTGGGATAGAGAGGACTTTATAAGCTTTCCAAAGAGTACAAGATAATCGAAATCGGAGTTTGGAGCTAAAAGTTATGACCAAAATACGACAAGAAATCATGTTCTGCATGGGCTGTCCGGTGTGAGAGCCCAAGTAACATACCAACACATTTTATAGACATTTCCAAGAGCTCAAACACCAAAGTGTTTAATAGATTCACTCGGTGATTAGCGTAGGTGCTTTGCAAAGTGCTTAGGTTAGTTAGACCGCTTATGCAGTTGCTCTAGGTTATTCCTAGTTAGTTGAGTGAGTTTAGAAAAACCCACAAAGCCCCTCGGCTCTTGCGGAGCCATTGTAATATTGTATTGAGTGGGGAAGAGTCTTGCGAGACCGTGACAACCGATTTTGTGTCACGGCCGCCACCGTATACTAGAGGGAACGAGGCCCATGGCGTTTCGGCTGGAAGCTTGATAGTGAAGACGCCGGGGAGCGTCCGAGAAGAGGCCAGAAGCGGAGCACCACTTGCGCATGGAGAAGGCCCACCGCTCTCTACGAAGTTACTCGTCTGTGGTGCTTGTCCCTCGCATGGGCTACCCTTTGCGTAGGGGCACCAACGAGGATTCATCGGGACATTGCGTGGTTCTGGATACATAAGTAAAAATGTCGACGTCGTCCATGAGAGTTTGGTTTCTCTACTAGCTCTTTAATCTTCCACATTTACTCTCTACTTAAGTTGCAATATTTACTATTCTTAGTATAGATTATATAGGATTGGAACTTAGGTTGCATAGCTTATTTTGCAGTAGAGATAGAAACACACAGACAAAATCTAGTTTGTACATTCTAGATTGCGTATTTGCATAGGTTTTGTTCTAGGGATTTATTTATGGACAAGTTTAGAGATAGTTTTTAGAAGTCCTAATTCACCCCCCTCTTAGGCGCCACCGTTTCCTACAAGTGGTATTAGAGGCAGGTTTGGCTCATTTGAAATGTTTTAGCTTCACCGCTAATAGAGCCAACACATTTTATAGAAAGGAGATGAATACTCATAGGCCACCACACTTTGATGGCACTAACTTCCCATATTATAGTGCTAGAATTGTTGTTACCTAGAAGCGGTTGATCTAGGTGTTTGGAGAGTCACTAACGATGGGATGAAACCACCTAAGAATCCCGAGAAGCTCACCACGAGTGACGAAAAAGAAATACATTTGAATGCTAGAGCCAAAAATTGCTTGTATCAATTTCTTAGCATAGACATTTTTAATCAAGTATTCACCGTGAAAAATGCTAATGAGATTTGGCTTGAATTACATGAGCTCCAAGATGGCACATCAAATGTATGTGAGCAAAAACATTGCCTAGTCTTGAATGAATATAATTATTTTTAAATGAAATAAAATGAGCTTATTAAAGATATGTACTCTCGTTTGAATTTAATTATCAATGAGCTCAATTCTATTGGAATTAATAAGCTAGGTGATACAGACATTGTAACGAAGGTCATCTCCTTATTGCCATAAAAGAAATATGGGAGCATCATCACCATCCATCGCAATTTGGAAGACTTGAGTCAAATGATCCCAGCCATTGTAATTGGGAAAATTGTGGCATTTGAGATGTCACACAAGATGGGTCAATTAGAAGAGCCCACTTCTTCCAAGCCATATGCTTTGGCATGAGATAAATACAAAAAGATGAAAGGCAAGAAGAAGGCTCCAAGCTCAAGCTGCTCCAATGAAGAAGAGGAAGAATAAGAAGATGGTGATGATGGTGAAGATGATGATCAGGCCTCCGCATCATCCTCATAGGACGAAGAAACTGTTCGAAACGTCGGAAAGGTAATGAGGATCATTCGCAAGATTAATCTAATGGGTGTGCCCCTGCAGATCGAGGATCTTCTCTTTAACATTGGCAGGAAAAAGCAAAGAAAAAGAGGATGCTTCACATGTGGTGAGAAGGGTCACTTCCGGGATAATTTCCCAAATATGGTTGAACGCAAGAAGAGGAGGAGTAAAGGCAAGGCGCTTACAAGTGTTAAAAGTTGGGATGATTCTTTGAGCGAAGATGATTCACCAAGGAGCCACAACCATCGCTCTTCATCGCGATCCTCACTCTTCATCACACAAATGCCTTATGGCAAGAGGTAAATCAATAATCCCATCTTCTAGTGATGATAGTAGTAGTTATGATGATTGTGATGGTGAGGAAAAGGCCTCCTTAGATGAACTTGCGCATGCCGTTCAATTTTTTGAGAATGTTTGTACTAAACAAAAGGCTCAAATTAAAACTTAGAAAAGTAAGTTGCTTAACTCTCAAAATGATTATAAATATTTGCTAGAGAAATTTGAAACTTTTACAAATTTGAATTGTGAGCTAATAACTAAAATTGAGCAATTAGAGTCTAAAGCTGCATCCTCAACTACTGATGTCAGTCTTGTTAAAAAGAATGAAAAACTTAAAGCTAAATTAGCTAGCTCTCAGGATACTATTGAAAATTTTCTAGAGAAAATGAAAATTCTTAGCATATACAATAATGAGCTAACTACTAAGCTAGAAAGCATCGGTAGTGTCCTAGAAGCATCTCTTATTGAAATTCTTGAAAATATTAAGAAAGATGCTTCTACTTCTTGCTTAGATTTAATTGATGATTCTAACCCTTGCAACTAAGTCATTGTAAAGAATGTTGCTATAGAAACATGTTCCGATGAGGTTGCTTTGGAAAATGAGTTGTTGAATCAAGAGGTGGATCGCCTTGGTAAGGCCTTGTATGACAAGAAGGCAAAGCCAAACAAACCCAACCTCCTTAGGATAACACCACCGTGGGAGTGAACAAGCCTATGGAGCAAGAAATTATGGTTTGCTGGCTCTGGCACAAGGAAAGCCACAAGTGTTACCAATGCAAGGCAAAGATCGAAAAGAAGCAAAAGAAAAGGCCAACAAGCAAAGTCAACAAGAGAAAGGGGGCCAAACGCATCTGGGTGCCAATGGAGATTATTTCAACCATGAAAAGCATCAACAATTTTTGGGTCCCGAGAGGAAAGTAAGAAGTTTGGAGGACTTCGCGGAATTTTAAGACTTAGCAAAAATGAGTTGTATAACATGGGATGTATCACATCGGATCAAGTCTATTGCCAAGTGGGTTAGTGAATACCGTGGACCTAAATTCCCAGCCATGACTAAGGTAACTAGATTTATTGCATTTCCTTATTTTGAGATATGCGTATCTATTTTCTTGTATCTAGTTTTTACCTTACATGCCTAGTTTTACATGTGGTATTTACTTTCGATTAAAATAGCATGCATACTAGGTCAATCATATGGTAGAAATGCTCCTCTTAAATTCATATTCTTGAGCAAACCTACATGGTTTAAAATGTATAGTTAAGCAAGGCACATAGCTTATTTAAAATTCCTAGATAGGTGGCACTTTTTGTTTTGTTCCAAATTTGTATCCTTCAAGTGGTGCCATTTTGACTTATATGTGCCAAAGCTCGAATTATAGATAATTTACCCCTTTTGATCTCAAAATCAATATGCATGTCTCCTACAAGTATTCAAAACTTTTATGCATACCTTTACGGGGAGGTTATTCTGTAATATAAGTCTTTGAGACTAACACCGCTTTTCAAGCCTATTATGCATGTAGTAGTCTTATTGAAGGAAAATGGAGTCACTGGTGAAAGACAATAAGCTTCCACTGCAAATCTTCAAGTGGTTTCATTCCACGATCGCTATCATTTACATGTCTTCTCCAATTTTTGAATAGACTATGTAATTTCACATCTTATGCCCCCATGTTGCCATATATGCATATGTTATTAAATGCTTAATTTGATGTCACTAGAGTATCTTCTATCATTTACCTATGCATAGGGGGAGTTAGTCTATTTCAACAATGACTTGTTTCCTATTGTTTATTCATGATATTTTCTTAAATAAAGGATCTCCGACAAGGGGAGTATGTCTGCTTTCATACAAAGGGGGAGAATACTCTTTCAAAGGGGGAGAGCTCTCTTTTAGGGGGAGTAATTCTTTTTAGAGGGCAAGTATTTAATTGCTTCCAATATGCTTACCATGTCTTCCTTTTCGGTATTTGATTCCAAAGGGGGAATTTTATGAACCAAAGCAAACTAAAGTTATCAAATACTGTCGGGGACCATAATTAGGGGTACCCTCAAGACTCCTAATTCTCAGTTGGTAACCCCCATCAGCACAAAGCTGCAAAGGCCTGATGGGTGCGACTAAGTCAGGGATCGGTCCATTCGAGGGACTCGATCACGCCTCGCCCGAGCCTAGCCTCAGGCAAGGGCAGCCGACCCCGGAGGATCTCCGTCTCGCCCGAGGCCCCCCTCCGGCGACGAACATACTTCCGGCTCGCCCAAGGCCCAGTCTTCGCCAAGAAGCAACCCTGGCCAAATCGCCACGCCAACCGACCAAATCACAGGGGCATTTAATGCAAAGGTGGCCTGACACCTTTATCCTGACGCGCGTCCTCCAGTCGACAGAGCCGAAGTGACCGCAGTCACTTCACCGCTCCACTGACCGGCCTGACAGAAGGACAGCGTCGCCTGCGCCGCTCCGACTGCTGTGCCACTCGACAGAGTGAGGCTGACAGACAGTCAGGCTCGGCCTCAGGCACCATAGGAAACTCCGCTCCGCCCGACCAAGGGCTCGGACTCGGGCTCAGCCCCGGAAGACGACGAACTCCGCTCCGCCCGACCTAGGGCTCGGACTCGGGCTCGGCCCCGGAAGACGGCGAACTCTGCTCCGCCCGACCCAGGGCTCGGACTCGGGCTCGGCCCCGGAAGACGGCGAACTCCGCTCCGCCCGACCAAGGGCTCGGACTCGGGCTCAGCCCCGGAAGACGGCGAACTCCGCTCCGCCCAACCCAGGGCTCGGACTCGGGCTCGGCCCCAGAAGACGGCGAACTCCGCTCCGCCCGACCCCAGGGCTCGGACTCGGGCTCAGCCCTTGAAGACGACGAACTCCGCTTCGCCCGACCCCAGGGCTCGGACTCAGCCCTGGCCTCCGCCGACGGTCTCCGGCTCGCCCGACCCAGGGGCTCGGACTCGACCTCGGCCTCGGAAGACAGACTCGACCTCGACCTCGGAGGAGCCTCCACATCGCCCAACCTAGGGCATGGACCGACCACGTCAACAGGAGGCGCCATCATTACCCTACCCCAAGCTGACTCAGGCTATGGGGAACAAGACCGGCGTCCCATCTGGCTCGCTCCGCCAGACAAGTAATGATGGCGCCCCGCACACTCTATGACGACGGCAGCTCTCAGCCCCCTTACGGAAGCAAGGGGACGTCAGCAAGGACTCGACAGCCCCGACAGCTGTCCTTCCGCCAGGCTCCAGCGCTCCTCCGACGGCCACGACACCACACGAACCGGGTGCCAAAACCTCTCCGACTGCCACGATGGCATGTACTTAGGGCGCTAGCTCTCCTCCGCTAGACACGTTAGCACTCTGCTACACCCCCCATTGTACACCTGGATCCTCTCCTTACGCCTATAAAAGGAAGGACCAGGGCCCTCTTACAGAAGGTTGGCCGCGCGGGGAAGAGGACGGGGCAGGCGCTCGCGTGAGGCCGCTCTCTCCCCTCCCGCGTGGACGCTTGTAACCCCCTACTGCAAGCGCACTCGACCCGGGCGCGGGACAAACACGAAGGCCGCGGGATTTCCACCTCTCTCTCTCTCTCTCGCTCCGGCCGCCTTCTTCCCCCCTTCGCGCTCCGTCTCACGCCGACCCATCTGGGCTGGGGCACGCGACGACATTTCACTCGTCGGCACAGGGACCCCCCGGTCTCGAAACGCCGACAGTTGGCGCGCCAGGTAGGGGCCTGCTGCGTGTTGACGAACAGCTTCCCGTCAAGCTCCAAATGGGCAGTCTCCAGCAACCTTTCCAGCCCGGGACGGTGCTCCGTTTCAGGAATCTTGAGTTCATGTCCCTCGACGGTAGCTACGACATGATACTCCTTCCCCCGCCGTGCGACAACGACAATGGCGGCCGACAGCCCGCCCGCCGGTGGCAGAATCGACGACGTCTTCCCCGCGTGGTGGAAGAACAACATTCGAGCTCACCCCGCCCTCTCCCCCGCCGACGGAGGAGGAGGCGGGGCAACCAAGGCCAAGCAGGAGGTGGCACCTCGTCGGCTGTCGAGCGAGTCGACGGCACTGGCGCCCCAACGGGGGGCACGTCGGGCATCGACCCCGCGTTTGAGACGAAGACGAGCGCCGTCTCCCCGCAACGCGCCAATCCCAAGCAAACGGACGACGCCAGCACGCTCGCGAAAGGCTTGCTGGGCGTCACCCTCGTACCTGAGACGACGGTGCAGTCGGTCCCTGACGCGACTTCGTCACCGCCCGTCGACCGAGAGGTACTCACCGATTCCCATCTCACGCCCTTTGGATTCAGCCTCGACCCGCCAAGCGACTTCGCTTTGGCGAACGCTCTCGTAGAGGCGAGTCCAAACCCTCTGGGGTTTCGTATGCAGTCACCCTGGGACCGGCTGATGGACGTCTCGACCTATGGGCCCTCGGGGTCCAAGGAATATAACGTGCCCGACTTCTGTTGTGATTTCTCCGGACTTGGTAACCCCAGTACCATGCGGGACTTCATGACCGCATGCGACTACTGCCTTTCCGACTGTTCCGACGGTAGCCGCAGCCTCGGCGACGAGGACTGCGGCCCAAGTCGTGAATGTTTCCACGTCGATCTAGGGGGTCCCTCCGAAGGCAACCATCTTGGTATGCCGGAGAACGGTGATCTCCCTAGGCCTGTGCCTCACGTTGACATCCTACGGGAGCTAGCTATGGTCCCCGTTCAGGCGGGGGGTCATGACCCACAGTTCGAGCAAATCCGCGGGGTTCAGGCCAGGCTCGACGAGGGAGCAGGAACGCTTGAGCCGATCTGCCGGGACATCGGGCAGGAATGGGCGGGCCAACCTCCGGCCGGAGAAGTGCGCCATCTACCCCAGGGTTTCCAGCACCGCATCGTCGACGATGTCAGGGTGAGGCCGCCACCCGCTTCCAGTGGAGTCGGCCAGAACCTGGCTGCAGCAGCAATGTTTCTCCGCGCGATGCCGGAGCCATCAACCACCGAGGGGCGGCGAATCCAGGGAGAGCTCAAGAATCTCCTGGAGGGCGCCGCGGCCCGACGGGCCGAAAGCTCCGCCTCCCGAAGGCAGGGGTACCCCTCGGAACATCATGTCGCGACTTCCCGATTCATGCGGGAAGCCTCGGCCCACACCGGGCGCACGCGCAACACAGCGCCTGCGGCCCCGGGTCGCCTCGGCAACGAGCACCATCACCGCGACCGTCGGGCCCACCTCGACGAGAGGGTGCGCCGAGGCTATCACCCCAGGCGTGGGGGATGCTACGACAGCGGGGAGGATCGGAGTCCCTCGCCCGAACCACTCGGTCCGCAGGCTTTCAACCGCGCCATACGACGGGCGCCGTTCCCGACCCGGTTCCGAACCCCGACTACTATCACAAAGTACTAGGGGGAGACGAGATCGGAACTGTGGCTCGCAGACTACCGACTGGCCTGCCAACTTGGTGGAACGGACGATGACAACCTCATCATCCGCAACCTCCCCCTGTTCCTCTCCGACACCGCTCGCGCCTGGTTGGAGCACCTGCCTCCGGGGCAGATCTCCAACTGGGATGACCTGGTCCAAGTCTTCGCCGGCAATTTCTAGGGCACGTACGTGCGCCCTGGAAACTCCTGGGACCTCCGAAGCTGCCGACAGCAGCCGGGAGAGTCTCTCCGGGACTACATCCGGCGATTCTCGAAGCAGCGCACCGAGCTGCCCAACATCACCGATTCAGATGTCATCGGCGCGTTCCTCGCCGGCACCACTTGCCGCGACCTGGTCAGCAAGCTAGGTCGGAAAACCCCCACCAGGGCGAGCGAGCTGATGGACATCGCCACCAAGTTCGCCTCTGTCCAGGAGGCGGTTGAGGCTATCTTCCGGAAGGACAAGCAGCCCCAGGGCCACCCACCGGAAGACGCCCTCGAGGCGTCAACTCAGCGCGGCGCCAAGAAGAAAGGCAAGAAGAAGTCGCAAGCGAAACGCGACGCTGCCGACGTGGACCTTGTCGCCGCCGCCGAGTACAAGAACCCTTAGAAACCCCCCGGAGGTGCCAACCTCTTCGACAAGATGCTCAAGGAGCCGTGCCCCTATCATCAGGGGCCCGTCAAGCACACCCTTGAGGAGTGCGCCATGCTTCGGCGCCACTTCCACAGGGCCGGGCCACTCGCGGAGGGTGACAGGGCTCGCGACGACGACAAGAAGGAAGATCACCAGACAGGAGAGTTCCCCGAGGTCCGCGACTGCTTCATGATCTACGGTGGGCAAGCGGCAAACGCCTCGGCTTGGCACCGCAAGCAAGAGCGTCGGGAGGTCTGTTCGGTGAAGGTGGCGGCGCCAGTCTACCTAGACTGGTCCGACAAGCCCATCACCTTCGACCAAGCCGACCACCCCGACCACGTGCCGAGCCTGGAGAAATACCCGCTCATTGTCGACCCCGTCATCGGCGATGTCAGGCTCACCAAGGTCCTCATGGACGGAGGCAGCAGCCTCAACATCATCTACGCCGAGACCCTCGGGCTCCTGCGTGTTGATATGTCCTCGGTCCGAGCAGGCGCTGTACCTTTCCACGAGATCATCCCCGGGAAGCGCGTCCAGCCCCTCGGACAACTTGACCTTCCTGTCTGCTTCGGAACACCCTCAAACTTCCGAAGGGAGACCCTCACGTTCGAGGTGGTCGGGTTCCGAGTAACCTACCACGCAGTGTTGGGGAGGCCATGCTACGCAAAGTTCATGGCTGTCCCTAACAACACCTACCTCAAGCTCAAGATGTCGGGCCCCAACGGGGTCATCACCGTCGGCCCCACGTACAAACACGCGTTCGAATGCGACGTGGAGTGCGTAGAGTACGCCGAGGCCCTCGCCGAATCCGAGGCCCTCATCACCGACCTGGAGAGCCTCTCTAAGGAGATGCCAGACGTGAAGCGCCACGCCGGCAACTTCGAGCCAGCGGAGACGGTTAAGTCCATCCCCCTCGACCCCAGCAGCGACGCCTCCAAGCAGATCCGGATCGGCTCCGAGCTCGATCCCAAATAGGAAGCAGTGCTCGTCGACTTTCTCCGCGCAAACGCCGACGTTTTCGCGTGGAGTCCCTCGGACATGCCCGACATACCGAGGGATGTCGCCGAGCACTCGCTGGTTATCCGAGTTGGAGCCCGACCCGTGAAGCAGCCTCTGCGCCGATTCGACGAAGAAAAGCGCAGAGCCATAGGCGAGGAGATCCACAAGCTAATGGCGGCAAGGTTCATCAAAGAGGTATTCCATCCCGAATGGCTTGCCAACCCTGTGCTTGTGAGAAAGAAAGGAGGGAAATGGCGGATGTGTGTAGACTACACTGGTCTAAACAAAGCATGTCCGAAGGTTCCCTACCCTCTGCCTCGCATCGATCAAATCGTGGATTCCACTGCTGGGTGTGAAACCCTGTCTTTCCTCGATGCCTACTCAGGGTATCACCAAATCAGGATGAAAGAGTCCGACCAGCTCGCGACTTCTTTCATCACACCCTTCGGCATGTACTGCTATGTCACCATGCCGTTCGGCTTGAGGAATGCGGGTGCGACGTACCAACGGTGCATGAACCATGTGTTCGGCGAACACATTGGCCGGACGGTCGAGGCCTACGTCGATGACATCGTAGTCAAGACGAGGAAAGCCTCCGACCTCCTTTCCGACCTTGAAGTGACATTCCGATGTCTCAAGGCGAAAGGAGTGAAGCTTAATCCCGAGAAGTGTGTCTTTGGGGTTCCCCGAGGCATGCTCTTGGTGTTCATCGTCTCCGAGTGGGGCATCGAAGCCAACCCGGAGAAGATCGCAGCCATCACCAGCATGGGGCCCATCAAGGACTTGAAAGGCGTACAGAGAGTCATGGGATGTCTTGCGGCTCTGAGCCGCTTCATCTCACGCCTCGGCGAAAGAGGCCTGCCTCTGTACCGCCTCTTAAGGAAGGTCGAGTGCTTCACTTGGACCCCTGAGGCCGAGGAAGCCCTCGGGAACCTGAAGGCGCTCCTCACTAATACGCCCATCTTGGTGCCCCCCGCTGCCAGAGAAGCCCTCTTGATCTACGTCGCCGCGACCACTCAGGTGGTTAGCGCCGCGATTGTGGTTGAGAGACGAGAAGAGGGGCATACATTGCCCGTCCAGAGGCCAGTCTACTTCATCAGCGAGGTACTGTCCGAGACCAAAACCCGCTACCCACAAGTTCAGAAGCTGCTGTACACGGTGATCCTAACGCGGCGGAAGTTGCGACACTACTTCGAGTCTCACCCGGTAACTGTGGTGTCATCCTTCCCCCTGGGGGAGATCATCCAGTGCCGAGAGGCCTCGGGTAGAATCACGAAGTGGGCGGTGGAAATCATGGGCGAAACAATCTCGTTTGCCCCTCGGAAGGCCATCAAGTCCCAGGTCTTGGCGAACTTCGTGGCTGAATGGGTCGACACCCAGCTCCCAACAGTTCCGATCCAGCCGGAACTCTGGACCATGTTCTTCGACGGGTCGCTGATGAAGACATGAGCCGGCGCAGGCCTACTCTTCATCTTGCCCCTCGGGAAGCACCAACGCTACGTGCTACGCCTCCATTTCCCGGCGTCCAACAATGTGGCTGAGTACGAGGCTCTGGTCAATGGGTTGCGGATCGCCATCGAGCTAGGGGTCCGACGCCTCGACGCTCGCGGTGACTCGCAGCTTGTCATCGACCAAGTCATGAAGAACTCCCACTTTCGCGACCCGAAGATGGAAGCCTACTGCGATGAGGTTTGACGCCTGGAAGACAAGTTCTACGGGCTCGAGCTCAACCACATTGCCCGGCGCTACAACGAGACTGCGGATGAGCTGGCTAAAATAGCCTTGGGGCGAACAACGGTTCCCCCGGACGTCTTCTCCCGAGACCTGCATCGACCCTCCGTCAAGATCGACGACATGTCCGAGCCCGAGGCACCCTCGGCCCAGCCCAAGGCACCCTCGGCCCAGCCCAAGGCACCCTCGGCTCAATCCGGGGCACCCTCGGCTCGGCCCGAGGCACCCTCAGCTCGGCTCGAGGCACCCTCGGTTCAGCCCGAGGTACCCTCGGCCCCTGAGGATGAGGCACTGCTCGTCGAGGAGGAGCGAAGCGGGTCACGCCTAATCGAAACTGGCAGACCCCGTACCTGCAATATCTCCACCGAGGAGAGCTACCCCTCGACCGAGCCGAAGCCCGGCGGTTGGCGCGGCGCCCCAAGTCGTTTGTCTTGGTGGGGGACGGGAAAGAGCTCTACCACCGCAGCCCCTCAGGCATCCTCCAGCGATGCATTTCCATCACCGAAGGCCAGGAGCTCCTACAAGAGATACACTCGGGGGCTTGCGGCCATCACGCAGCACCTCGGGCCCTTGTTGGAAACGCCTTCCGACAAGGTTTCTACTGGCCAACGGCGGTGGCCGACGCCACTAGAATTGTCCGCACCTGCGAAGGGTGTCAGTTCTACGCAAGGCAGACCCACCTGCCTGCTCAGGCCCTATAGACGATACCCATCACCTGGCCTTTTGCTGTGTGGGGTCTGGACCTTGTCGGCCCCGTGCAGAAGGCATCCGGGGGCTACGCGCACCCCTGGGAAGGGCTGTTCGTCATCGCCAAAGTTCTGAAGCCCGGAACAAACAAGCTGGCCGACAGTCAAGACGAGGTCTACACCAACACTTGGAACATCCAACAGCTACGTCGCTTCTACCCTTAAGATGCTTTCAAGTTGTTCGTATACCTCGTTCCCACGCAAAGTTTAGTCATCAAGGAAGGGTCAGCCTTGCCTCGGCAAAGCCCGACCCTCCCTCGGGGGCTAAAAGGGGGGAACCCCCTCTACGTCGAAATTTTTCCTCGAAAAAAGATCTTTTCTGCTAGAATGTCTTTCGTGCTTTTCGACTACTTCGAAAGTGGATCCTGAAAACGATGGAGTACACGTAAGCAGCCAAGGCTGACCGAGCCGAGGGACTCCTACGCCTCCGGGATACGGATACCTCACTCATCGCCTTCTACGATAAGTAACTCGCGTTCGGATAAGCGATTCCGCGGACCGAACAAGTCTTCACGCTCGAAAGCTCCTCTGCCGAAGCGATCCTTCGGGCCTTCTCGACTGCGTCGGTGGCAGAACCCTATGGACGGGCAAGAGTAAGCGGCAAGGCCGACCGAGCCGAGGGATTCCTACGCCTCCAGGATACGGATACCTCACTCATCACCTTCCGTGAAAAGCAACTCTCGCTCGCACAGACAATTCTGTTACCGATGGAAAAGTCCAGATACTCGAAACGAGAGGAAAA